>NC_092051.1:40310308-40649058 GCF_003086295.3 Arachis hypogaea | reverse complement strand
AATGCGCCCAGCATCCGTTGCAACGCCCCCAGCCAACGTTGTAACGCACCCTGCCTCCGTTGCAACACTCCCAGCCAACATTGCAACGCACCCTGCCTCCGTTGCAACGTCACCAGCATCCGTTGCAACGCACCCTGCCTCCGTTGCAACGCGCCCGACCAACGTTACACCGCCCCCAGCATCCGTTGCAATGCCCCCAGCCAACGTTGCAACGCGACCTGCCTCCGTTGCAACGCGCCCAGAATCCGTTGCAACGCCCCCAGCATCCGTTGCAACCCCCCCAGCCAACGTTGCAACGCGACCTGCCTCCGTTGCAACGCGCCCAGCATCCGTTGCAACGCCCCCAGCATCCGTTGCAACCCCCCCAGCCAACGTTGCAACGCGCCCTGCCTCCGTTGCAACGTCACCAGCAACCGTGGCAACGCGACCTGCCTCTGTTGCAACGCTCCCTGCCTCCGTTGCAACGTCACCAGCATCCGTTGAAACGCGCCCTGCCTCCGTTGCAACGTCACCAGCAACCGTGACAACGCGACCTGCCTCCGTTGCAACGCCCCCAGCCAACGTTGCAACGCGCCCTGCCTCCGTTGCAACGTCACCAGCATCCGTTGTAACGTCACCAGCCAACGTTGCAATGTGCCCAGCATCCGTTGCAATGCCCCCAGCCAATGTTGCAATGCCCCCAGCTTCCGTTGCAACGATCCCAGCATCCGTTGCAAAGCGACCTGCCTCCGTTGCAACGTCACCGGCCAACGTTGCAATGCACCCTGCCTCCGTTGCAACGCCTCTAGCCAATGTTGCAACGCCCCCAGCCAACGTTGCGACACGCCCTGCCTCCATTGCAACGTCCCCAGCATCCGTTGCAACGCGCCCAGCCTCCGTTGCAACGTCACCAGCATCCGTTGCAATGCGACCTGCCTCCGCTACAACGCCCCCAGCCAACATTGCAACGCGCGCAGCATCCGTTGCAACGACCCCAGCATCCGTAAATTGAATTTTCAATAGGAAAATTAAATATGCAAAACTAATATCAAAATAGGATAGAGCTCGGAAAAACGAGAATTTTTATATCAATTTCGAAAATTTGGCTCAAAATCGGACCGGAAGCACCGAACCGGTTGAACCGGGGCACAAACCGAGCCCGTGGGTCCCACCGGACCCATAATATAAAGGAAACAGCAGCCTTCTTCTTCCTCATTAGTTGCTGCAACGCCAAAACAGAATTGGAGGAAAGGGAGAGAAAATATTAGCATCATTAGCATACACACTGTATGTATAAGGCATACTGTATGCGGCCTGACCCGTACAAAATTATAACCCTTGACAAGTAAACCGAGTATATACATATATAGAAATTTTAGGGTTAGTATTCCGAGTTCATTTTTCAAGGCCTCCTTAAAACAGTTCTCAGTGTGTGGGCGTCAAACTCGGGTTGTTATATTCTACCCACCTTATAAAAATTTTCGTCCTCGAAAATTGATATAAGATAGAAAAGATTCATATCAACTCCATTTTCAAAAATATCGAAGAAAAGAAATAGAGAGGTGTGGCATGTTCAGTTTGCAAAAGCGAAAGGAACCATATCTCATGAAAGAAGTCTGAAACAAAGAATCTTACGGCAAGCAACCAAGGAAGAAATTCACATTAGCACTCAGAGTATGCGTGCTAAGAAACCTAATAGGAACATGATAAAGTTAAGCAAAAGAATAAAGGAAAGCCAAGGAAACAGCATAACTAGCCCCTGACTTAGCCTGCGAAGCTAAGGCTGGCCAGAGGATATATATATATATATATATATATATATATATATATACATATGAACATACATAGGTATCCCCAAAATATACCAAAATACCAAAATAAACTCCTATCTCTCCCTCAACCTCTAAGAGGAGCAGCATACATAAGTTACTTGGAGAGTAAGCTAAATACATATATACATATATACAAATAGAAAACCAAAATACACCCAAGGACTACTTCGCTTTCCAGGATCCAGACGCCTAGCGAGGAGCCTCTCGACCTGCATCTGAAAAACAACAATACAATATGGAATGAGAACCGGAGGTTCTCAGCATGGTAAAAGTGCCACGCGCATAAGAAATACGGTCCTGAGAATGCCATAGGCAATCCTAGAACTCCGTTATACAATTATCCAACTTAATTACTAAACAGAAGCTATAACAGGGGTAGGTATTCTAAATCTACCTAACTTACTCAATTTCAATCCTAATCTAACACCAAACCATTTCTCCTTTTCCTCTATCCCTCCATCATTCACAATGCAACAGAAACAAGCAACCAAACAAGGTCACGCACAAGTAATAAGCAGATAGTACAAATAGCAAGTATAACAGATAGTAGGTGATATATATCAATTAGGCAATCCCAGGAAATGCATAGCAATCAAAACAAACAAATGCATATGATGCATGCCTGTCCTATGGCTGATGGGGCCCATCTGTCGGTTATCCAGCCAACCCGACAAGTCCGAAAACCTTAGACTGTCCCCCGTTGCGCATCCCCAAGAGTCTATGCATAGAGTTTACATTCAATCATCATATAAATCACTCAATGGGGGTTATCCATACCCGGGAATTTATACGTGCCCGGTCACCCTTACGACGTAGGGTTAATAGAGTATCGAGAATCAACCTGGAACACGTGGTGGCGAGCCACGGTTTTTACCCAGGGAAACTCATATCTCAGATATCATCATTCATAAGCCATTTCATAATCATAATCATTATTTAATCATTCATCAAGCCATGGCATGTTAACTCCTTTTATAAACAACCTCCCTTTCACATTTTTCATCATCATTCCCTTATAATTCATCTTAATTATCCTTTCTGCGTCCTGACCAAACTATTTATCAAACTCTTCTCAACCTTCTTATTATCGAATAATATTAAAATCAACCCAACTCTAACATTAAATCAGTCACATCACACGAAGGTTAAACTTTAACTTCTCGAACCCATGACTATCACTAAGACATCCTCGACGCTCTATTTCCTTTTCTGTTTTTAATATAAAAAATGAACTCGGAATTGCGCAAACTTTATGTCCAGGCGTTCATCTTGAAATAAGCTTTCTAACAAATCAAAAATCATAATATTCTGATTTTTCTAGCCTTAGGAATAAAGGAAAAACAGTGACTATTCTGCAGTGCATGAAACCAGAAAAACAGCAACAGCATGTGATATTCAAAATTCAATATAAAATTCAAGTTAAATCCAATGACTTTAAAAATTAATGTAGTTACACTTCACTCATCCAGGTTTCTTTCTCAATTGGTTCTGAGTTAATATCATTTTAATAAAGAAGTTACATTACCTGGAAGTTAAGTAAAAATGAGTCAAAATCTGTTTTTGAAACCAACAAGCTTAGTACCTTTCAATTTGAATAACTTTTATTACAAAACTCCAATTAAGCTAAATTTTGATTTGGAAACTCCTAGCCCATCCAGAAACAACTGTGTCTTAGTTGCAACCCAATTGCTATTCAATTCTAAGAGTTACAAGTATTGGAAGTTGATGCATAGCTTTCTGAAATCTGTTTCTTTTCAGTTTTGACCACCAATATTCAAAAATTCACAACTCCTAATCCTTAACTTTTAAAATTCTGAAGTTTTAGAGCAATAAAGAAAGTTAATCAAATTTTATAACAAAATTAGTTTCACTCCAAAACTCAACTTGTAGAAGTCGCAGAAAGACAAACAAGTTGCTGTTCTGTTTAACCTTTTCTGCTGCAGGATAGATTTAACAACCTAACTTTAAAAATTTGCCATAAATTGTATATTTAACAAAAAGGTCCCAAATTTTCCAGTTTAGTTCCTTATATTCCCAAGTTTATCCCAGACTTAGTCTCATGCAATTCCGATCATTACATAATTAGTTACAGCAAATGCAATACCACCACAACACAACTCTACACCCTTATTAACAAACACCAATCCTAATCCATAATAAATAAATATAAGAGCACACCATTAATAACTTCCACACCTCATAATTCCAATATATATAGCCACCAAAAAATCTATTTCAACAACATTACAAGGCTAATCATTAAATAGAACAAACAATTTAACTTATCCTATGGTTCCTCTAACCTAAGTTTTCACAACACCGTAAATATTAAACGTGCGAAACTTGAACCATACCTTGGCCGATCACTTAGTTCACCCAAGGCAGCCTCACAACTCAAAATCACAGCCCCTCCAAGCTCAATCAAATAGCCCCAAAGTAAGCCTTGTCACCAACAAAGCTCCAAGTAATCCAAATTCAAGTCCAATGCATAAACACCCTCTTAAACTACACCTAATACACATATATATGTTTCAATTCAGTTTTCTATTACCAAAAACAAGATTGAGCTAGGGTTAGGGTGTTCTTACCATACCCATATGCTCAATAGCTTGAGCCCACAAGTTTCGGAAGCTAACTTGAACCTAGAACATAGAAATTGGACAAGATTCACCATAGGTTTCCAAGTTTACCAAAGAAAGAGGGATAGGGATTCTGAACTTAATAGGAGGCTTACCAGTGAAATTGTTCGGATAGAAAGGTAGAGCTCGACGCGCTGAGCGTGTGGCCGTGAACAGTGCGGCGATCGGAGCCCGGACGGAGGAGTTATGGTGGATCAAAGGGTTAGGGTTTGAGAGCTTCTCTCCCTTTCCTCCAATTCTGTTTTGGCGTTGCAGCAACTAATGAGGAAGAAGAAGGCTGCTGTTTTCTTTATATTATGAGTCCGGTTGGACCCACGGGCTCGGTTTGTGCCCCGGTTCAACCGGTTCGGTCCTTCCGGTCCGATTTTGGGCCAAATTTTTGAAATTGGTATCAAAATTCTCGTTTTGACGAGCTCTATTCTATTTTGATACTAGTTTTGTATTTTTAATTTTCCTATTTAAAATTCGATTTATTGACTAATTATTTTCCGATTTTAGCGGGGTTTACATTAACTACCACTTTGTTTGTCTTACACCTATCTTGAAAATTACGCCTTCTTGTGTTTCTTCAAGATTTAATAAAGTATTGGCACATGTAAACCCTTTGTTTCGAGTCTATCTTGTAACTTTTGCTTATTACCACCCTTTTCCTGTATGTCTAAGTCTTATGGTTTATCCGGTGTTTGAAAAATTATATATATGCCAAGACCTTTGCTTTTCTAAAGTATTTAAAAGTAAAGTACTAAAACTATGCATTATCTTATGTATCATCTAAACCTCATTATCTTATTATGAATTAATTTCAAATTATGTATTTATTTATAGTTTTAATTTCAGAAATTATTTTATTAAACATAATTAGAGGCTGTTTTGATTAGATGAATTTGAAATAAATTAAGCTTTTTATCCAAACTCTATAATTATTGTATATTTTCCTATTTACAACTTACAGTTTTTAAATTAAAAAATAATGAGGTTTGGATATTTAAATTAGAATTTTATCTAATTTTATAATTATTGAATTTATTTTCTATATTTAAATTATAAAGTTAGTAGTTATGAAATAATAAGAATGTTTATATAATTTAATTCAAATAATTAATATTTTTATGATTTAATACTTTAAGTTTTAGGAATAAAGAAAATTAATCTTATTATCTTATAATTTTATTTGGAGTATCTAATTGAGAATGAATTAGTATTTTGATAAAAATAAATAATATTTTTAAAATAATTTTAAAGATTAAATTAGATTTCAAATTAATACTCTTTATACCCTAATTTTATTAAAATTATCCTACTCTAATTAAACCCAAAATTTTCAAATTGATACCCTAACCCTAACACAACATAACACTCTCTCACACACACTTCCCAACCCAAACCCTAGCTCCATACCTACGGTCAGCAGAAAGAAAGAAAGAAAAGGAAAGAAGGAAAGAAAGAAAAAAGGGAAAGGGGAAGGGGGCCGCAGAGAAGGAGAGGAAGAGAGGGGGAGCTGTCTGCGCCACCACCCAGCTTGCAGTCATCGCTGGTCCACCTTAGAACCGCCGTCGAAGCAGAACTGCGAGGAGTGAGGAAGACTGCGTTACTTCACTGCGAAGTTGGCGCTGCCGTGGTTCTCATCGCGGACCTCTACCGTCGCGTGCTGCCGCCGTCACCACTAAGCTTGCTTTTGTCACCATTGTCGCCAGAAAAGAGAGGGACGCGTAGGGTTAAAGAGGGGAGAGCCAGAGGAGGGGAAGAACGGCGCTGTTTCGCCATTCCACGTCGCGGCTGAAGCTCGCCGCTACTGCGGCTGCCTGTGCCACCGTCTAGGCCGCGTGGAGGGAGGAGGAGCTGCTGGGTGTTACTGCGCCTTGCCTCTGTCGTCTCTGCCACCGAAAACTGCCGCTAAATTCTTTGTCTTGGTAAGCATTTTCATTCCGAAAAGCCCTTTTAGTTGCTATTCTATTATCTTATGCTGAGGTGTTGCGGCGTTGTCTATCATAGGGTTGAGTATCGGTGCTTACATGTCATGCTCAAAGTGTAGCTGCTTCGTTTTGTTATTCCAGTAAGTAATTATGTTTCGAAAACCCTCGCGTTAATATTTTGTTGTGTTTGGTTAAACAATCTGATGTTTGGTAACGTAGGGTCGAGTTCTGGTGGTTACATCTCGCTTTTACACTGCTGTGGTTGCAGCGAAAGTGGTTAGGGGGCTGAGGTTGCGACTGCCGTCGTTGCCGAGAGAAAATGGAGTTTTTTCGCGTAGTTGAATCACAAATGAGGTAGGGATATTTTTCTAAGAACTTATGTTTATATTTTGGAATTGTTATAAATGGATATTGATGTGAAGAATACACTTTTTAGTGATTGTAAAAATCTTATATATTGTCTAGCTATTTTGGATTAATATGCTTGCTTGTTGGATTTGGATCATTGCTTGGTTTTGTTAAACGGACAGTTTCTGAATTGTTTCTTTAAAGTTTTGGAAATTGGTTTGATTCATTGAGAATGATTTGATTTTGAATCGGTTTCCTTGAGATATGAAAATGATATGAATTTTTGGAATCAGCTTGATTTTGAACTGATTGGTCTTAAACCCGTTGGAAAGGGTTGCAGAATAGTTTGGTTGGGACACAAAAAGGGTGGAAAAGTCCAGGTTTTAGGGAACGTACTGTCGAAATTTCTATAAAATCCGAGACTTGTTTGAAACGTTATTTAGAAAATAATGAATTATATTTTGAATAGAATTATTGATAAAATAATTATGTTTGAACTTATTTTATTAAGAAATTTATTATATTTTGAGTGTGATTTATTTAAGAAAAAAATTATGTTTTAAAGTCGATTTAAAGATGAAAATACTTATGTTTTGGAATTTGATTTAAATAAGCACATTTGGAGGAGTTTTAGTAGATTTAAAAGAACTTGAATTTGGATTGACAAATTTCACTTTATGACATTTTAGGAAAAGTTTAAGGTATTCTTTAAATTCTGATTTAGCAAAACTAAAATAATTTCTGAGCCTTTGGAAATGCTTCAGATTTAAGAATAAAATTGAAATTGGTTTTCGGTTTAAATAACTTGGTTTTGGTTTAAATTCATTTTTTATTTATTTAAATTAAGAAGCTAAGGTTTTAGAGATTTTCAATGAATTTAACAAAATGAGATAGGTTATTCTCCCCTAAAAACTTGAGACTCTACTGGAAAATTTTATCACCAAATCCTGATTTAGAATGAATAATTTTGAGTCTTTCAGAAGAGATTTTGAATTTGGCATGATTTTGAAGTTATTTCCAAGTTTGAAAAGATGTTGTGGAAAGTGGCTCTGTTTTAAAAAGTAAATTGACTTGAGAAAAGTGGTTCTTGGCAAGATGTGAACTAAATACGTTTTTTTATTTGAAAGTAAATAGGCCAAGAATGATTGTTGAAATAAGATTTTGAGCCTGATTGATTGTGGATATTATTGAGATTGTTGGTATGTCACCATGCGCCTCGGGCAAGGGCTGTGGCAGTCTCCCACTTGTCGAGATAGTGGTGCCAGCGTAGGGGCTGAGGTAATCTCCCGCCTACGTTGAGATGTGAGGGTCAAAGCTGGGATCCCCATTCATATTTCTCTCTGGTTGCAAGGTGGTAGGGCACTAACCCACGGAATCATATGGCATCCAGAGGAAGGTGGTAGCGCACTCTACCTTAGAACGTTACCCTCTGATGGAGAAGGGGGTAAGGCACTCATCTCTAGAAATTATTCCTCCTGAGTATGCGCAACAGAGAGAGTAATCCAGGAGTTGTCGACCAGATTTTATGTTGGGATTGGCACTACAACGGACAAGTGATATCACAGTCAATAGGACAGACATTCATCATATGCATCTATGTGACATTGTTTGGGTGTGCATATTGTAATTGGTTTGCCTATGTGAATATATATGTTTAACTGCTAATTGTTATACTTGATGTAACTGCTTTGATTGTGTTTGAACCTTTCTACTTGTGTTTGTGACTTAAATTGGTTGGATTATGGTGAATTGGATGTTGATTCAGTTGTTTTGACCTGAGGCCGTGATTGATTATGCGATGGGCCAGAGTTTGTGTTTGGTTTGTGTTTGTGATTTAGTAAAGTATGAAAAACCAAATTGATTCAGCATAGACTTAATAAACCTATGCTTGGAACAGGTTGGTCATTCATGCTGTCTAGGAAAGCTTTTAATATTTTGTACAAAAGGAAAAAGTTTTGGATTTTGAAGAATTGATAGATTTCTCTTTTAAATAGGATTTTGGATTTCTGAATGTAAACCTTTGGCTTTTGGAAAGATACATAAGACGAGCACCGATCACTGTACCATGAAGACAGTTTTATTTTACGTATCTTATTATAGCAATTCTCTAATACTATAGTGAGAACCAGCGAGGACGATGTTCTCACTCCCCTACAGGTTTTCTCTTTTCAGGATATGGATGAAGAAGTCATGAAGAGTTTATTTCGTTTTATGTTTACACGATATTTTGTATTGTTTTAGATATTAATTTTTTCCTCGCCTCTATTCTTGTAATTTTGTAAGAGGGATAGGAATTATGATGTGCACTAATTTTGTAAGTTAATATTATGTATATATATTCTTTGTAAGTATTGTATATGGTTTATAAGTATGTATTTATGTTTTCAACTAAAAAGTCTTTTGAAAATTTATACGGTTTTAAGTTTTAAACAGACTCCTATTTTAGCATTAAATATGTTTATAGTCGTCGTAAGACCTAAACTATCAGAGTAGCGCAGCCGGAAGCGTGACATTTTGATAGCAAGGGTGTTACACTCAGAGTTCTCTACAAATTTTATTATTCTTTAAATCTGAGAGTTCGATTTGTTATTTAAAATTAATAAAAAAAATTAACATCCATATCAAAGATAAACACAAATCAGACCCTCCGATTTATGCACTATTAAATTTAACCTTAAGATTTCTCGACAAATTTTATTATTCTTCAAATCTGAGGGTTCGATTTGTTATTTAAATTTGGAAAAAAATAAAATTCATATCAAAGAAAAACATACCAATTAACCATTATAGTGAATTACACACAATCTGTAGACTTTGAAAATTAATGTCTAATTAACTAATAATTAATTATTAGTCAAAGAAATTAGAAAATTAAATTTTATAATCGGAAGAGGTAAAATATTTAAAATACGAATTTTAACACTAATTTTAAAAAATTTAGCCAAAAATTGAGCTAATAGGCCAAACCGGTTGAATCGGACCGTTTTAGGCCCAAGACCCAACATATAAATGAAGCACTCTGCCACTGCCCCCTCCCATTCAACCAAATTCACACTAGGAATAAAAAGGATGAGGAGAACCCTAACCTCTATTTCAACTCAATATTCAAATCCTTGTAACTTTCAATCTGTAGCTCCGATTGACGAGCCGTCTACGGTCACGCGTTCATCTCGAAATTCTCTTTAAATTTTTTGGAACAAAGTGGTAAGAAACTTGAATTTCTCACCCAATTTTCACCCCCTTAAATTTTGTGATTTTGGGTATTGAATGTTGAGGGGTTATGGTGTTTTGATGATTTAGGTGCGATCTAGTGTGGGATTATCATTGGATTTTGTTCCAAACGTCCGTGGATAAGGTAAGAAATTGTTAACCCTTGTGAATTAGTGAATTAGTGAGTCCTTGTGTTGATTATAGTGATATTGCATGAAATTAGATTGAATTATGTGAATTGGAGTCAAATTGTTGGATGTTGGATGCTTGAATTTGAACCTTGGAAGCTGGAAATTCATTTGGTAAGGATTTGGAGATTTGGAAACTTGAGAAGAGGAGAGTTTTGAGGTGTTCCGAGCTTGGAGAGAAATCGGTGTATGATTTTGGTTTCTCGTAGTTAATGTATAATGTTGCGTAAAAACTTAGACTAATTGTCCGTAGGATAAGTTGAATTATGTGAATTGTTAATGTTTAATGATTAATGGTGACATATGTTGAGTTTGGTGGAAAATTATGCATGGAATTATTCAATAAGTAAAGGGTTTGGATGTTGATATGTTTATGGAATGATTGATAGATATGTAAAAGTGGTTAGAGGTCATTGATATTGAAAATTGTGGTGGTTTGATTGAGTATGAATTGAAAACTTTGGTAAAACTAGAAGTTTTATGTTTTGGGTAAAATTTGAATTCTTGACTAACTTCGGTAGGCCATAACTTGGCTTTCGGAACCCCCAAATTTTGTGAAACTTATTTTGAATGAAAATTGGGTCCGTGAAGTTTATAACATTCGACCAACGAACGAAAAATAATTTTTAACGAAAAGGTTATGCGGATTTGAAGTTTGGGTTTAAAAAAGATTTTTGCAGAAAATCAGAAATTCTGGTATGTATGCCCACGTACACTATTGTGCGAATGCATAGCCAGAGCATTTGGTGAGACTCGTGCATACGCACGAGGGGTGTGTGCACGCATACCCTGGAAGTTTTACAAGTTGTGCGTAGACACACTGTAATCGTACGCACAGGCTGGGAAATTTTTCTGGTGCGTGCATACGCATAGCAATGATGCGTACGCACGAGCCCTATTTTTCCATATAAAACTCTATTTTTTTTACTGTTTGACCTTCCTGGAAAGCTTGTAAACTTCCGTAACCCCTATCTAAGGTCAGATCGCTAGCTTTGAGGCTTTGGAAAGAGAGCAAACCTATTAAAGGAGCTAGGTTGACATTGAGGGAGATTTGTGAAGTGAATAATTGAACTATGAGATATGGCATTGTGATTGTCTGAGATATGAATAAAGGTGATGATGATATATAGCGATCATGATTATAATGAGGTTGGAATGAGAAATGAGTATATTGAGTTGTGATTTTGCTTCTGATCTTGAATATGCTTGATCTTGAGTATGTTAAAGATGAGTTTGATGAGGATATTGGGTGCATATAATCTGTTCCGCTTATGTTGCATTATATTCTCTCTGTTTGTAAAGTGTGTCGGGCACTATAGCCCAAGAGTATGCGCGGGCATTATATCCTAAGAGTGTGGCGGACACAATATCCAAAGAGTGTGGGAGCAATTTACCCTGGAAGTGTGTCGGGCACTATATTCCATGATTGTGACAGGCACTTTATCCCAAGAGTGTGGCGGGCATTATATCCCAAGAGTGTGGCGGACACTATATCCCAAGAGTATGATGAGTACTATATCCCAAGAATGTAGATGCATGTCAGAAAGACAATATTCGGGTTAGCTACCGGGTGTGTCGGATTCTGGAAAAGTAATCGATACGTGAGCTCATGGCTAGTAGGACAGGGATGCATCATGTGCATTTGTATGTTTTGTTTGAGTTTTCATTTGTTTTGGCTTGCCTAATTGCTTATCTGTGATTAATTGCTATCTGATCTGTTTACTATAACTGCTATCTATACCTGTACTTTCCTTATCTATTTTGCATGTGTTTGTTTTCTGAGAGATCCCTCATACCGCGGAGGTGACGCTGAGGGTTGTTCCACTTGGAGATTGGAAGGTTTGCAGGAAACAAAAAGTGAAAAGATGGATTAGGACTAAAATCCCTTAGATATATTACCAAAATTTCTAGTTTAGTATAATCTTTAAGTTTGATATGGGATTGTCGGAGTTCTAGAAATGCCTCGGGCTTTCTCGGGACCTTATATATTATCTATGTGGGCACCTTTACCATACTGAGAATCCTCGGTTTCCATTCCATACATATATTGTTGTTTTCAAATGCAGGACGTGAGACACCATGTTGAGCTTGCTGGAGACTCTTGGGACGCGAAGATCTACCTTTGGGATATTTTGTGTTTTAGAGTTTTGTATATGTATATAAATAGTATTCTCCACCTTGTATATATTTGTATTTTGTCCATCCTAGAGGTTGACTTGGGGAAACAGGGTTTATATTCAGTATTTTAGTCAACTCTGGCCGGTCTTTGCTTCGCAGGTCGAGTCTGGAGCTTGTTATTTGTATCTTTTGGAATTCTGGTTTTATATATTATCCTTTCCGTTCGATCTTATGTATTCTCCTATGTTTATCCGAACGAGTGTGATGCGATCTTCTATTTCGGTTTTGTTTAGCTTTTCTTCAAGGTTCCTAACTATATTTCCTTATATATATATATATATATATATATATATATATATATATATATATATATATATATATATATATATATATATATATATTTATTTTAAAGTTCGTAATATAATGCCACCTCTAATTTATAACTTAAGCATAAAGCTTTATGTGGTAGGGTGTTACACAATATTCTTCTATTTCCAAAAAAATTAGTCTCAAAACATGATAACCTGAACCCATTTAACTCTGCAAAGAATTTATTTTATAAATCTCTGCAAGAAATTAATGACAAATGCTAATATGTTTTGAAAAAAAGAGTGTAGTGTTTTTAAAAGTTAATTTCTTATTAAAAGTAAAAATAAAAAATAAAAACTAAATATTTTAAATTTTTAATCTTAATAAAATATTTGAATTATATAATAAACAAAAGATAAAAAATTATTTAATTAATACAAATCACTACAACACAGGCAGAGGATTGCGGCGGCCATTTAGCGTCGGTTTACATAACCACCGCCAAAGGAAAAGATTGTGCCAGCTTGGCAGTTTTTTTGGCGCAACAATTTAGTGGGTGTCCATTAATCTTCTTTCTCTACCTATTCGAACCTCTCTCAAACACCCTAATTCATGTTGTCGTCTCTCTCTCACAAATCCTTCTTTCTCACATCACAACACAACACCACACGCTTTCGGATTCGAATTCAAATTGAAATTGCAGCTAAAAGATCCTATCTTTAGGGTTCCCCATTCCCCCAATTTCATTTTCAAGTAATCACTCAAATTCCATTCCATAAACCCCTGAATGCCAATGCCGTGATCGGACCCACCTTCTGCCGACGATGATGCCAGCACCGCAGAACATCATGGCGATCAATACTGGTAGGTTGCTCCTTAGGGACCTCAAAAACAATGCCGAGGACGACTCCCCGCCGCCAAGAAGCCAAAATCGGAGAGTTCCCTCTCAACAGATGCCAATTCGCTGCCATCGTTGCCATATTCTTCCTTTTGCCACCGGCCTTCTATATCTACCTCACCATGCCCGCCTTTGAGTTTGGCTGCATCAAGCTCCATTGCACCCTTTCCAATCTTTGTCACCTCAAGTAAATTAATATTCCCCTTTTCTTTATTACGTTATTATCTTCATGGATTTATTTGAATCAAATTAGCATTAGATAAACTTTATTAGACTTATCTCGACCTATATTAGTTGGAACATTATATTAGACAGGTGAAAAAAGAGCCTCTTTTTTGGGTAAAAAAAGAATTCTACGTGCTTGCATATCTCTCTTTCTTTAGTAAAATTTCATGGCTATTGGAAGCCTGCAACTTAGAAAACAAAATCAGCTCAAATATTATTTGAGCGGAAATTGAGTATGTCTTTTGTAAACCCCGATAAATAAGTAGATAATTAGTCAATAAATTAGTTTTTAATAAGGAAGATTAGAAATGCGAATATAATATTAAATTAGGATAGAGCTCATTGAAATGAGAATTTTGACACCAATTTCGAAGAAAACAGACCAAGATTGGACCGAACGGACCGAACCGATTGAACCGAGCCCAAACCGGGATGTCGGTCCAACCGGACCAACATATTAAATGAGCCCAAAAGCCCTTCTCTTCCTTATTTCCTCTGTGTACAGCGTGAAAGCCTTCCAGGGAAGGAGAGAAGAGAAACCTCCCAGAACGTTTACGGTAACTTCAATTTGCCGTACTTCTTCCCCAATTTTTGAAAAATTAGTGGAGATATTGAATTTCTTTGTTCTTTGATGTTTTAGGATCCAATTAGCTTGAGAAAAATGTTCACTCTTGCTTATGTGAAGCTTGGGTAAGGTGAGTATACGATAATTCTATTTTAATTTCATCAAATTTGAGCTTTGAGTATTAAATTGGATATATATGTGTTATGAATGTGTATTAGGTTGATAATAAATAATTGGAGCTTGAAATTGTAAATATTGAAACTTGGAGGAAGCTGAGCCTAGAGTTTATTGAGTTTTGAGGGGCAGCCTTGGTTTTAATTAAATTGCTTTGGTCGCAACGTGGGAATCAGCCAAGGTATAGTTTAGGTTTCTTGCATTTAATATATAATGTTATGTGAAAACTTAGGCTAGATGACCATAGGATAAGTTGGAATGCAGGTGTATATTGAATGTTTAGTAAATTATGGATGAACATGCTTGGTGGGTGCTTGTTGGATAATTGGTGATTTGATTGTGTGATGAAGTTTGTTATTTATATTGATGTTGGAAAAGAATATGGTTCTGTTGTTGATTGTGAGTTTACAAGAATATTGATTGAAAGTATGATGGAATTGTTGAGAAATGAAATTGTCTAATATTATTGATTGGTGGTTAGTAGAATGGTGTAGAGTTTTGTTAAGAATTGTTGCTGGCAATTGTACTGGTATTAGCAGGTTTGATATTGGAAGGAATGGAAAATTTGAATGAGTATGAGGTTTTAAAAGTTTGCAAAAAAATTGGTTTTCGGGCTGAACTTCGGCGGGCTATAACTTGGCTTTCGGAACCCCAAACTAATTCCAACCTGTTTTAAATTAAAATTGAATTCGTGAAGTTTATGCTGTTCAAAGAACGGAAGAAGAAAATTTTAAAACGATTGAGTTATGCCCATTAGAAATTTTATTGTGAAATTTGTGAATTTCTGCAGCTAGGCACTCCAGGGGCATACAGCTTTCTGGTTAATCCCGTTTTTTGAAGAACGTATGTCCATGCATTCGCGTGGCCCATGCGTATGTGTGGCATGGGATTTTGGTGACGCGTATGCGATTGATGCGATGCGCATGCATAAAGGGTAGTAAGCATGTCCACGCGTACGCATGAAAAGGGACGCGTGCACGGGCTGCACCTTCACACCCCCACGCGTACGCGTGGCCCCGATTCCAGCAAACATGATTTTCAATGTTTTAAACTATATTTCAAACTTCTAAACCTCTATTTTCATTCTTTCAGTCATTAGTAATGGTATTAAACTTGATATTCGGATGAAGTTAGGAAATGGGGTTAACTTGGAGTTGAAGTAAAGCTGAAAAGTGATAAAATGAGTATGAAATGCTACAGGTGATCATGTATGATACTTGACTTGAATGATTAAATGATCTGAGATACGAGATTCCCTGGATAAAGTACCGTGGCTTGTCACCACGTGTACTAGGTTGAAAACTCGATACTCTGTTGACCCTACGACGTAAGGGTGACCGGACACTATAAATTTCCGAGAATGTTAACCCCCATTGAGCAATATTGATTATTTGAGAAAAAGCTATGCATAGACTCTTGGGGATGCACGTCGAGGGACAGTCTAAGGTTTTTGGACTTGTCGGGTTGGCTGGATAACCGACAGATGAGCCTCATCAGTCATAGGACAGGCATGCATCATCTGCATATTACTTGAATTACTTGCTTGTGCATTAACTGGGTGTGCCTAAGTGTATTTGCCATGCTAAATGTATAATTGTTACCTGCTGTATTTGTAACCTTTTTGTGCTTGTCTTTATCTATTTATCTGTCTGTGAACTGCTGACGGAGATGGAGGTATGGAGGAATGGCAGTATGGGACTTAGATTTAAGGTTAACTTAAGTTAGACTTAGATACTCCTAGAAAACCACCTGTTATGGCTTCTGTTTAATACTTTAAGCTCTATAATCTGAGTGTCGGCGTTCTAGGATTGCCTCTGGGATTCCCAGGGCCTTATATCTTATGTGTGTGGCACCTTTATCATACTAAGAACCTCCGATTCTCATTTCATACTATGTTGTTGTTTTTTAGATGCAGGTCGAGAGGCATCTCATTAGGCGTCTGGACCCCTAAGGCAAAGTGGTTATTGGTTATTTTGTTGTATATATATATATATATATATATACTCCTCTCCGCATAACTTATTCTTTTGATCCTCTTAGAGGTTTATGAAAAGACAGGATTTTGTTTATGTATGTTTGGGATTTTGGATACATATGTATATATGTGTAAATATTCTCCGGCCAGCCTTGGCTTCGCGGGCTGAGTTAGGAGCTTGTTATTTTGTATCTTTAGCGCTCTACTCCTACTTTTGTTATCTTATGTTCGATAGTTATGGTTTTCCTAACATGCAAGTTAACTCGTTTCTTGAGCGTTGCGCTTTTATTTTCGCGATTTTTATTTCCTCTATCCTTCAAGGCTCCTAGTATATTATAATCTTTCTGCTATTATATGTATACATTTTATTTTAGAGGTCGTAATACCACACCACCTCAGTTTCACGACTTAAGCGTAAAGCTCAGTGTGGTAGGGTGTTACATCTTTAGAATTATGTTATTAGTTAAAGGTCTTATAAAGGGCCGCCGATTTACAACATGGAGGAGAGGTATGCAACTTGCCTCTGTGTGTTAGTTTTAGGATCTTATTGCATAGCATATTTGAATCATGTTTCCTTTTAGATATCCATTTTTCTATTAATCTCTGTTTGATTTGTTCTATTGATCAAAAGAAGTAAGTAACTATATGATTTATCTTAAGCTTTGAAGTTGTAGCATCTTTACTATACTGTTCTCATTTATTATTGTTGTTTCTGTTGCTGGTGGAATTTTCTTGTGTATGCTTCAGCCAAATAATACATGATCTTCTCCTTAATATTGTTTATTTAGTGGTATTTAATACGGTGGTTCAAAACTTTGTAAAGAGAATAAGTTATAGTAAAGAAAAATGGCCTAAACTATTGTAATTATTCAGTTTTTTGTAAGCCCATGTATGAAATTGCAACGGTTCAAAACCTACATAGATTTGCGGCGATTTTAAAATCGCCGCAAATTTTTTTACAATCCACTGACCAAATAGCGGCGGTTTGCAATCGCCGCAAAATCAGTTATTTTGATTTTTTGCGATTGTACCAGTGGTTTATTAGAACCGCCGCAAATCAAATTTCCTCCTCCTAAATCACAACATTTATGAAATTGTTGATATACTGTTTTGCGGCAGTTAAAAATTGACGCAAATTTCTATAAAAACCGCTACTATTCGTGTCTCTTGTAGTAAATTATAATACTACTTATTTAATAGAAAGCTTTAAAAGATGGGTCCGAATTAATAGGTTTTAAGAGACTATTAATGTAATGCATAGCATTAGTTGAAATTGACGCGCTATAATATTTTGGGTCTATAATCATAATATTATGACTATAAATCTTTTATGATCATGGTTTTTTATCGTGACAAAAAAATTTATAATCAATTTTTAGCAACGACTATAGACTTTTTTTTTTTTTGGTAGAGACGTAAAATCTTATTGTCTTAGTTTTGAATTCATTACGATTTATGAAACAAAATGAATGAATATACTAACTTGGTGCGAGTTATTAGAACCCATTCAATGAAACATGGAAACTTCAATAACGTTAAATGCTTTATTACAATTTCTTTTGTCAACTTAAAAGTAAAACAATACTATCAGTGGTAGCCATATATCATAAATATGAACTTCATGTTTGTATTAAATATCGGTTTACTCCTTTTCATTTAAATTATCTACTTTTATTATATATGAAAAAAATAGAAGAAATTTGATTTGCAACTTTTCTTGTTTGAAACACTCTTCTTATATATATTAAACAAAAATCATTAAGAGAATAAAGTATTTACCACCTTAATTATTTTCATTTTTATTATCATCGTATAAATTTAAGTTTAAAAAATTTAGTTTAATATACATGTTAATATTTATTAATCACTAATATTATGTAATAAGATGGATACGAAAAATATTCTTTTAGGAAGTATCTAATACTAATTTTCTCATATTGTTTGAATAGGATAGCTTTAAGTTTTTTTTTTTTTTTGGGTTGACTACATAGCTTTAAAGTAGTTTAGTTTAATAAAATTTAAACTCACAGAGCTGAGATTAATTTACTCACAAAGTACTCAGCACTATCATTTATAACTATGGAAATGTAACACTAATTGACGAGCTTATAATAATATTTTTAAATAAACAATGATATTTCACCTATTAAAATTAATCATATCCAATATTTTTGCGATAGTTATTTAATCATATTCATTTTATCAGATGTTAGATCTAAATCTCTGAAAGAAAAATAGAAAAAAAAAAACAACAACTAAAAAAATAAAAAAATAGAGAAAGAAAAAGACGGATGAAAGAAAAAAAATATACAATAAAAAAGTATAGACAATAAAAAAATGACCATAATAGAGATGTAATTGACAAAGAATAAGAATGAGACTGTAAAAAGAAAAGATGATGGATGGTAAAAAAAGAAAAAAAAAGAGGAGGTTAAAACTTGAAAGGGAGAGAGCAGAGGAAAGAAGGGCCATCGTAGCCCAGATTGAAGTGGTGGCGAAAAAGTTCGTGGTTATTTTTCTTCATGGGAGAGAGATGTTGAATAAATGACTATTTGTATCCATGAAAGATGAAAATGATTACATATGTATTCACACTAAATTGAAACTAAACTTGTACCCACGCAAGATGCTTTATGTGTGATAAAAGTACCCTGTTTTTGGAAGGTTGGAGTGCCACGTAGGGTACTTTTGTCACACGGCAAGCATCTTGCGTGGGTACAAGTTTAGTTTCGATCTAGTATGGGTACATATGTCAGTGTTTTCATCTTTTATGAATACAAATGCTCATTTATTCGAGAGATGTTTATCCCATAGCACAGTTTAATATATCAAAGTTAGGCCACATTTTAGACTAAACAAAAATTAGTTGATAACATCATACATGATTGCATTACCATTACTTATTTCTGAAAATAAGCATAAATGTATCGGTTTTGCTACATATCCAATTATTTTTATCAAATAAGTCCACCTAAGTTGACTCAAACCCATCAAAATCACTCGCAACGTGCGCATGAATTGCACACTTTTTTTTTTGCATTTTTTCCTCTTCTTTACACATTCTCCTCATCATCATTTTTTTATTGTTATTATTGTTGTTGCACTTTTTTTTCCATCCTTTTGCAGGTGGTTATTGCAGCATTTTTTATTTTTTTTTGTTTTGTTTAATTTTTTCTTCTATTTTTCTTGTTTTTATATATTCATGTTAAAAGGGTGAAACAAAAAGAATTATAAGAAAGTAAAATAATAAGAAGATAAAAAAAAAGAAGAAGAAAATAATGATGAAAAAAAAAGAGGAAGAGAAAAGTTTTGAATTTATAAAATTTATCAAAAAAATAGCATCGTAATTTTTTAAATGTGACACAAAAAATTTCTTAATTTTGATACTAAAATTTCTCAATCGCGACACAAATTTTTGTAAGCGGGTGAAATAAGAGGAATTATAAGAATGTGAAATAAGTAGATGATGATGAAGAAGAACAAAAGGAAGAGGAGAAAAAAAAAAGTCTTGTTTTATGTAGAATTTATTAGAAAAATAGTAATAAAATTTTTTAACCGTGACATAGGAAGTTTCTTAATTTTCACATCAAAATTTTTTAAGCGTAACATAGGTTTTTGTTAAGAAAGTGAAAACAAGAAAAATTACGAAAATATAAAATAAGAAGAAAAAATGTCTTAACCGTGACACATGTTTTTATTAAAAGAGTGAAATAAGAATTATGAAAATGTAAAAGAAGAAGAGGAGAAGAAGGAAGAGAAAAGAAAATTTTGAATTATATACAATTTACTAAAAAAATAACACCAAAATTTTTTAACTATGACATAAAAAATTTTTTAATTTTAATACTAAATTTTTTAAAGATTTATTATGTTATTTATTAAAAATTTATATATCATCTTTAATAAATTTTTATGTTATTTTTGTTATTATTAATTATATGATATTAAATTAAGAAAAAAAAAATAATAATGATAGTGATTATGATGGTGATAAAGATAGAGAAAGAGAAAGAAATATAAAAAAAATCAAATAAAAAAATTAAAAAATAGAAAAAAAGGAAGATAATAATAATAATAATAATAATAATAATAATAATAATAATAAAAGGAGGAGCTGAGAAAGAAAAAGAACAAAAATAAAAAACAAAAACATAAAACACACATACGTAATTTGATTTGATTGGATATAGTTAAAAAAATTATTTATCTAATATTTTTATAAATTTATTTTATTTAGAAAATGTAATGTAACTAAACGGATAATAATTAAGTATGAATTGTCGTGATAAACGGATAATAATTAATATACTAATTGACATCAATTTATCAATAGTAGTGTGAAACTAAGCAACATAATCTAATTCTCGAACTGATCAATTTGGATTAATTAAGTTATTAGTTAATCAATTATTTTAAATAAGTATGGTTGAATTTTATTTTATTTATATAATAATTTATTAATAAATAATAAAATTTTAAATAAAATTTAGATTTATAATAAATTAATCTTTGAAATTAATTTTTCTTTGGATACATTATTATTGAACTTAATAAGATTTTTTAAGTTAATAGTCAAATTTATTTTCAAAAAATCACTCATTTTTTAAATGTTCTCCTAAACATTAAATTAGTTATATTAGTCTCTGAAAAATAACTCGTAAGTTAAATTAGTTTTTCTGTCAGTTAGATAAGGATGTGTCTTATTAAGTGTCACATAGCATAATGATGTCCAATGTTAATACCAGGTATCATAAGATAATTGGTTGTTGTGTCAGATTAGTAACACATAGCATACTACATATCATTTGGCATATTATAAATTTATTTAGAGTCAAATTATTCTCTGAAAGTACTCATATAAGTTGTATTTATTTTTAAAATTTTAAAAATTTATCAAATTAGTTCTTATATAAATTGTTGTTATTTTTTTCATAATATTAATTTTTTTATTTTTTAATATTATTAATTTTAATATTATTT
This sequence comes from Arachis hypogaea, assembly GCF_003086295.3. Classification (NCBI taxonomy): domain Eukaryota; kingdom Viridiplantae; phylum Streptophyta; class Magnoliopsida; order Fabales; family Fabaceae; genus Arachis; species Arachis hypogaea. The sequence goes on along the minus strand of NC_092051.1, from coordinate 40,627,705 downwards.
TTTATGTAACACCCTACCATACTTAATCTTATGCTTAAGTCATAAGACTGAGTTAGTAAAGTATTACGACCTCTAAGAATAGTAATATATATATAATAATAGAGAAAAGATACTTAACTAGGAGCCTTGAAAAACGGGTAAAACAAAATCGCAAAACAAAAAGCGCAACGCTTAGGAAAGGATTACTTGCGTGCTAAGAAACCTAATAGGAACATGATAAAGTTAAGCAAAAGAATAAAGGAAAGCCAAAGAAACAGCATAACTAGCCCCTGACTTAGCCTGCGAAGCTAAGGCTGGCCAGAGGATATATATATATATATATACATATGAACATACATAGGTATCCCCAAAATATACCAAAATACCAAAATAAACTCCTATCCCTCCCTCAACCTCTAAGAGGAGCAGCATACATAAGTTACTTGGAGAGTAAGCTAAATACATATATACATATATACAAATAGAAAACCAAAATACACCCAAGGACTACTTCGCTTTCCAGGATCCAGACGCCTAGCGAGGAGCCTCTCGACCTGCATCTGAAAAACAACAATACAATATGGAATGAGAACCAGAGGTTCTCAGCATGGTAAAAGTGCCACGCGCATAAGAAATACGGTCCTGAGAATGCCATAGGCATTCCTAGAACTCCGTTATACAATTATCCAACTTAATTACTAAACGGAAGCTATAACAGGGGTAGGTATTCTAAATCTACCTAACTTACTCAATTTCAATCCTAATCTAACACCAAACCATTTCTCCTTTTCCTCCATCCCTCCATCATTCACAATGCAACAGAAACAAGCAACCAAACAAGGTCACGCACAAGTAATGAGCAGATAGTACAAATAGCAAGTATAACAGATAGCAGGTGATATATATCAATTAGGCAAACCCAGGAAATGCATAGCAATCAAAACAAACAAATGCATATGATGCATGCCTGTCATATGGCTGATGGGGCCCATCTGTCGGTTATCCAGCCAACCCGACAAGTCCGAAAACCTTAGACTGTCCCCCGTCGCGCATCCCCAAGAGTCTATGCATAGAGTTTACATTCAATCATCATATAAATCACTCAATGGGGGTTATCCATACCCGGGAATTTATACGTGCCCGGTCACCCTTACGACGTAGGGTTAACAGAGTATCGAGAATCAACCTGGAACACGTGGTGGCGAGCCACGGTTTTTACCCAGGGAAACTCGTATCTCAGATATCATCATTCATAAGCCATTTCATAATCATAATCATTATTTAATCATTCATCAAGCCATGGCATGTTAACTCCTTTTATAAACAACCTCCCTTTCACATTTTTCATCATCATTCCCTTATAATTCATCTTAATTATCCTTTCTGCGTCCTGACCAAACTATTTATCAAACTCTTCTCAACCTTCTTATTATCAAATAATCTTAAAATCAACCCAACTCTAACATTAAATCAGTCACATCACACGAAGGTTAAACTTTAACTTCTCGAACCCATGACTATCACTAAGACATCCTCGACACTCTATTTCCTTTTCTGTTTTTAATATAAAAAATGAACTCGGAATTGCGCAAACTTTATGTCCAGGCGTTCATCTTGAAATAAGCTTTCTAACAAATCAAAAATCATAATTTTCGGATTTTTCTAGCCTTAGGAATAAAGGAAAAACAGTGACTGTTCTGCAGTGCATGAAACCAGAAAAACAGCAACAGCATGTGATATTCAAAATTCAATATAAAATTCCAGTTAAATCCAATGACTTTAAAAATTAATTTAGTTATACTTCACTCATCCAGGTTTCTTTCTCAATTGGTTCTGAGTTAATATCATTTTTAATAAAGAAGTTACATTACCTGGAAGTTAAGTAAAAATGAGTCAAAATCTGTTTTTGAAACCAACAAGCTTAGTACCTTTCAATTTGAATAACTTTTATTACAAAACTCCAATTAAGCTAAATTTTGATTTGGAAACTCCTAGCTCATCCAGAAACAACTGTGTCTTGGTTGCAATCCAATTGCTATTCAATTCTAAGAGTTACAAGTATTGGAAGTTGATGCATAGCTTGCTGAAATCTGTTTCTTTTCAGTTTTGACCACCAATATTCAAAAATTCACAACTCCCAATCCTCAACTCTTAAAATTCTGTAGTTTTAGAGCAATAAAGCAAGTTAATCAAATTTTATAACAAAATTAGTTTCACTCCAAAACTCAACTCGTAGATATCGCAGCAAGACAAACAAGTTGCTGTCCTGTTTAACCTTTTCTGCTGCAGGACAGATTTAACAACCTAACTTTAAAAATTTGTCATAAATTGTATATTTAACAAAAAGGTCCCAAATTTTCTAGTTTAGTTCCTTATATTCCCAAGTTTAGCCCAGACTTGGTCTCATGCAATTCCGATCATTACATAATTAGTTACAGCAAATGCAATACCACCACAACACAACTCTACACCCTTATTAACAAACACCAATCCTAATCCATCATAAATAAATATAAGAGCACACCATTAATAACTTTCACACCTCATAATTCTAATATATATAGCCACCAACAAATCTATTCCAACAACATTACAAGGCTAATCATTAAATAGAATAAACAATTCAACTTATCCTATGGTTCCTCTAACCTAAGTTTTCACAACACCGTAAATATTAAACGTGCGAAACTTGAACCATACCTTGGCCGATCACTTAGTTCACCCAAGGCAGCCTCACAACTCAAAATCACAGCCCCTCCAAGCTCAATCAAATAGCCCCAAAGTAAGCCTTGTCACCAACATAGCTCCAAGTAATCCAAATTCAAGTCCAATGCATAAACACCCTCTTAAACTACACCTAATACACATATATATGTTCCAATTCAGTTTTCTATTACCAAAACAAGATTGAGCTAGGGTTAGGATGTTCTTACCATACCCATATGCTCAATAGCTTGAGCCCACAAATTTCGGAAGCTAACTTGAACCTAGAACATAGAAATTGGACAAGATTCACCATAGGTTTCCAAGTTTACCAAAGAAAGAGGGATAGGGATTCTGAACTTAATAGGAGGCTTACCAATGAAATTGTTCGGATAGAAAGGTAGAGCTCGACGCGCTGAGCGTGTGGCCGCGAATAGTGCGGCGATCGGAGCCCAGACGGAGGAGTTATGGTGGATCAAAGGGTTAGGGTTTGAGAGCTTCTCTCCCTTTCCTCCAATTCTGTTTTGGCGTTGCAGCAACTAATGAGGAAGAAGAAGGCTGCTGTTTCCTTTATATTATGGGTCCGGTTGGACCCACGGGCTCGGTTTGTGCCCCAGTTCAACCGGTTCGGTCCTTCTGGTCCGATTTTGGGCCAAATTTTCGAAATTGGTATCAAAATTCTCGTTTTGACGAGCTCTATTCTATTTTGATACTAGTTTTGTATTTTTAATTTTCCTATTTAAAATTCGATTTATTGACTAATTATTTTTCGATTTTAGCGGGATTTACATTCTACCCACCAAATTAGGAATTTTGCCCTCAAAATTCAGATTTAATTATCTGGAAAGAGGTGTGGGTAGTCCTTTGACATATTCAGAGTAAGACCCCAAATTTTTGAAAATTAATTTAATAAAATAAAATTTAATTTAGTTATTATTATTATTATTATCATTATTATTACTATTATTATTATTATTGTTCAAAAAGAAAAAAATGGCCGAAGGATATTATTATACATATAAGCCACTATATATATTTATTATATATCTATATAAGAAACAAAGAAAGATTTGTTACATATACATAACATATATATATCTATTCACTTATAATAATTCATTATCATCATTATAGGGGAACGTGGCTTGTAACCCTTTAATACATATATCCATTCCCTTAATCATGAAACGTGGCTTTAATGCAATATGTATATATCCAACCTTGACACCTAACGCTACCTTAACCACCACAAATCACTATTATCCTTAATCTTCTTCATTTCTTCTCATTCATAACCGAAGCCATAAAAAAATGAAAGAAAGGCCGTGAGAGAAAGAGATTGAGAAACCATGGAACCTGAATTTCTGACTTCGATTTCTTGCGATTTGTAACTCCAATAAAAAATCTAATTCGATAAAAGTGTTTGTATCCTCTTCCTCTACGTATTGGCGTCATTTTTGTTTGGTGGAAGCTGATGGTAACGTAGCTCATCTTCCCTTTAAATTCGGCCAACTGGAGTTCTAGAAGGCATAAATAATTTCTGGCGTTTTCTTCTTCATCAGCTCGGTCAAAAAGCTCTTCCGAAACTTTTGTTGATTTTGATTTCATACAGAGGTAGGGAATTTTGTTTTGAAATTAACTGTTTTTAAACTATGAATGCCATGGAAGTCTAGTGGGTATTTGTAAATAATTTATGATTGTTTGAAATGACTGAATGATGAGTTTGAGTTGTGTTTGTGACTGAGTTTGATGAATATGTACTTGATTTCTCGATTGAAAAGAGGTTGAAAATGGTTCAGTTGGGACCCGAAAAAGGGTGGCTAACCCCGAGTTTTAGGGGAAGTGCTGCCGAAATTTTATAAAAATCTGAGGTTTTATTTGAAAAGTTATTTTAAAAGATTTGGTTTTGGAAAATTAAATTATTTGAGATTTATTTAGTTGGGAAAAGGTGTATTCTATTTTTAAACTAGATTTATTAAGAAAAGCATAATGTTTTAAATCCAATTTTGTAAGGAAAGGTTTTGTTCTAAGTGTTGTTTTGAGCTTGGTTTTTTTAGGAAAAGGAATCTCTGCCACAGGAGAGCAGAAAACAAAGATTAAAGGAATATATTAATTAATAAAGCGTCTGCCACAGGAGAGCAGATGTGACATTGTTTGGGCCTTAGTGCCAAATGTAAAGTAGGGACGCCCACACACTGAGAACTGTTTTTCAGATGTACGCTTATTGATTTGGAAAGTCACACTGATGCAGCCTAGCCGTACGACTTATAAGCACACTGATGCATCTGGAAAGCCATATCTGGGACTTGTGTCCGGGTAATGTCGGGAGCGGGTAGGCAACCGACACATGAGCTCATGGCCTGCGTTAGGGATAGACATGCATCATGTTGTTTGCACATTTGCATTTGATTGCACTTGCTTGTTTTATTACTTTGTGATTGTATTGTTTGTCTTGTTGTGACTTGCTTGTACATTGAATTGAATCTCTTGCTTGTACTATTTGTTTGTGAGTGTATTAAAGTGATTACGAGTTGACATTTGACTGAGGATTAACTATGTGGCTGAGAGACAGAAAATGTGACTAGTTTTATATTTAAAATTTGTTTTGAGTTTAGAAATTTAAAGAAAAGTAATTATTTATCTAAAGTAGCAGTAAAAGTATTTCCAAAGGGTTAACAAAATAGTTTTACTAAGTAAGTTAATTATTTGCATTAAATTCATTACTTTTACGACATTCCCATTCCCTACTGAGAACGTGTGGTTTGTTCTCACCCCAAAATCTTCCACCCTTTCAGTGACACAGGTTCGGAGATTCAGTAAGAAGCTGCAGACGATTAGTAAATTTACTTGTGATTCCTGTTGTTTTTATAGAGTTCCCTCGTCCTTGTTGCTTCAGGGTTTTTATTTTATCCAGAGGGATAGGTATTGTATTTGAGTTTTACATTGAATTTAATTGTATAGCATCTATTATTATTAATAATTATGTGATTATTATTATTTGAAGATTTTTTTTATGTGAGATTAATTACTAAAATCTATTTTCTGAAATTTTCTTAAAAACGGAAACGCAATATCGACGTAAAGGCTCAATAGTAAATTTATAATAAAGAAACAGACCGAGAGAGACCGAGAGTGTGGCTGAGGAGAACCGTGAAACCTTCGAGTTTCCGGTCTCAATTTCTTAAAATCCGTAACTCCAAAGAAAAATCTAATCCGGTAAAAGTGTTCGTATCTTCCTCCTCTACGCGTTGACGTTATTTTTGTTCGGTGGAAGTTGACGGTAACATAGCTTCCCTTCCTCTTGAGTTCGGCCAACTGGAGTTCTAGGAAGCACAGACGATTTCTGACGCTTTCTCCTTCAGCAGCTCGGTCAGAAAGCTTCTCCGGAGCTTTCGATAATTTTGATTTCATACGAAGGTAGGGGGTTTAACTTAAACGATTTTAATTTAAGAATGCCCATAGTGTTTATTGAGTAATTGCAAATAGTTTTAATTGTTGTGATTAGTTGATTGGCTATATGGATGTTGAATTGTGGGCTGTGGATTGATTGAATATGTATTTGATTTCTTGATTGAAAAGAGGTTGAAAATGGTTCAGTTGGGACCCGAAAAAGGGTGGCTAATCCCAAGTTTAGGAGAAGTGCTGCCGAAATTTTATTAAATCTGAGGTTTTATTTAAAAAATTATTTTAAAAGATTTGGTTCTGGAAAATTAAATTATTTAAAATATATTTAGTTAAGAAAAGATTTATTCTATTTTAAAGTTTGATTTATTAAGAAAAATATAATGTTTTAAACCCAATCTTTTAAGGAGAGATTTTGTTTTAAGTAAAGATTTGAGCTTGGTTTATTAAGAAAAGGAATCTCTGCCACAAGAGAGCAAAGAACAAGGATTTAAAGAATATATTAATTAATGAAATGTCTGCCACAGGAGAGCAGATGTGATATTGTTTGGGCCTTAGTGCCAAATGTAAAGTGGGGACGCCCACACACTGAGAACTGTTTTTCAGATGTACGCTTATTGATTTGGAAAGTCACACTGTATGCGGCCTGGCCGTACGACTTAAGGTCACACTGTATGCGGCCTGGCCGTACGACTTATAAGCACACTGTATGCATCTGAAAAGCCATACCTGGGACTTGTGCCTGGGTAATGTCGGGAGCGGGTAGGCAACCGACACATGAGCTCATGGCCTGCGTTAGGGATAGACATGCATCATGTTGTTTGCACATTTGCAGTTGATTGAGCTTGCTTGTCTTATTACCTTGTGTTTGTACTGTTTGTCTTGTTGTGACTTGCTTGTATATTGAATTGAATCTCTTGCTTGCACTACTTGTTTGTGAGTGTATTAAAGTGATTACGAGTTGACGTTTAACTGAGGATTAACTATATGGCTGAGAGACAGAAAATGTGACTACTTTTATATTTAAAATTTGTTTTGAGTTTAGAAATTTAAAGAAAAGTAATTATTTATCTAAAGTAGAAATAAAAGTATTTCCAAAGGTTTAACAAAATAGTTTTGCTAAGTAAGTTAATTATTTGCATTAAATTCATTACTTTTACGGCATTCCCATTCCCTACTGAGAACGTGTGGTTTGTTCTCACCCCAAAATCTTCCACCCTTTCAGTGACACAGGTTCGGAGATTCGGTAAGAAGCTGCAGACGATTGTAGATTTATTTGTGATTCCTATTTTTTTTTATAGAGTTCCATCGCCCTTGTTGCTTCAGGGTTTTTATTTTATCCAGAGGGACAGGTATTGTATTTGAGTTTTACATTGAATTTAATCGTATAACATCAATTATTATTAGTAATTATGTGATTATTATTGTTTGAAGATCTTTTTTTATGTGAATTTAATTACTAAAATCAATTTTCTGAAATTTTCTTAAAAACAGAAACGCGATATCAACGTAAAGGCTCAATAGTAAATTTATAATAAAGGAAATCAGGTCCGTAACGCCTTACTTTTGGTACGATCATGACGTGCTAAAAGTTAGGGTGTTACATTATGGTATCAGAGCCAGAACCCGGATCGATGTGCCAGCGAGGGCGCTGGACTCCCTTAGGGGGGTGGATTGTAAGGCCCACATCGGTTGGAGAGGGGAACGAAGCATGCCTTATAAGGGTGTGGATACCTCTCCCTAGCATGACGCGTTTTGACGAGTGAGTGTGGGGGGCTTCGGCTAGCATCCCTATTGTCAAAGGCAAAACCGTGAGGCCTTGTGTGCCAAAGCGGACAATATCGTGCTAGCGGGTGGTCTGGGCTGTTACAGATGGTATCAGAGCCAGAACCCGGATCGATGTGCCAGCGAGGGCGCTGTGCTCCCTTAGGGGGGTGGATTGTAAGGCCCACATCGGTTGGAGAGGGGAACGAAGCATGCCTTATAAGGGTGTGGATACCTCTCCCTAGCATGACGCGTTTTGACGAGTGAGTGTGGGGGGCTTCGGCTAGCATCCCTATCGTCAAAGGCAAAACCGTGAGGCCTTGTGTGCCAAAGCGGACAATATCGTGCTAGCGGGTGGTCTGGGCTGTTACAATTTACACGTTTTACACCTATAATACATTAGAATATGATAATTTATGTGCAAACGCTAATCTTTATTAGTTTAGAGTAATTTATATGCAACATTTAAATACTTTCAAATCTAGAATGACAAAATTAAAATTAAAGATATTATTATCTAATAAAAATGATGACCATTAGAACTCTACATCTAATATTGTTTATAAAAAAATTGTTTTAAAAAATATATTTTGGTAAGTGGATTATTCAATAGAATCCTTTGTTGGATAAATGAAGATCTGTTTTAATAGTATAAGTTATATTTAATGTTTATGAAAATATTTTAAAATAATTTCAACTACGTTTTAGAAATAAAATTGTGTACACTTTAAAAAAGAAAATATCATTTAAAAAATAGACGGTATTTTTTGAATAATTATTGTTCCTATTTAAATAATGATGATAATAATGATGATGATATGTGTAAAAAGATAAATTCATACCTCTTGAAAATATTCATCTAATGTTATTTTTCTAAAATAGTTAAACTTATTATATTTTGTTGGGAAAAATAATTTTTTCCTTCTTTGCAGTTATTTTATAAATTATTTTGTAGTAATTTCTGTTACTATATATTGTTAGATTATTATTTTTTAATGTAATATTTTTCGTTTCATTTTTTGTAATTATTTTTATATATCTATTATCTTTTATAATTTATATGTCAAATTTTAATTAATATATTTACAATGCAATTTTTTTAAAAATACCTTTATTTATTGGTTATTAAAAATATATGTTATGAGTGATTAAATTCTTATTTAAATAAAACTATATTTTTTTGGAATGTTGTATGTTTATTTTCTAATTCTAACTTTAATTTATTATAAAAATAGAAGAAAATAATTGTTGAATTATTAAAAAATTTATTATCGTTATTAATGTAAATCGTCACACTCTATTGTGTATTTGAAAATTGTACATAAAATGTTCGAGGTTAGTGAGGGTTAGTTTTTGCACATAAATTGTCCTATTTTAATTTGTTTTAGATATAAAACTTGTAAATCATCACATTCTGAGACGATTTACGTTGATTTTAAAAACTCAATATCCTAAGACGCTTTATGTGTATTTTTTTAAAACACTTTAAAGCATAAATCATTCTAGGGTGTAACGGTTAACATATAATTCAAAATACACAACCCTAAAACGATTTATATATTATTAAAAATAGGGAGTTCATGTTTGAAAATTGGTTTAGAGAAATTAGGTAATATTGATATCTCTTTATTTTATTTAAATAAAAAACCAAAAAATTATGACATTATTATCTTCAATTTTCATGAGTCACAGCTAAAGCTTAAAATAAATGTAATTTTTTTTAAAATAATACATTTTTATTGCTCTTTTTCTCCAAGAAAATATAGTCATTCTTAAATTTTCATTCCGAATATATTGTTAAGTAGTATAAAAGTATTCATGATTATTTATGAGAAACTGAAAACTATAACTTACTATACAATTGAAACTCATCACTCATGTCAAAATATTCAAAAAGGGCATAGAATTAAGAAAGACACATTTTTTGGGTGAATCACAAGAAAAATTCTTCTAAAATAACTATATATAAAATAATATCCCCAGATTTTTTTGAGGCATGAAGTAATATCTTATTATTCAACATATTAGCTTATTTTAAAATATTTTAATTATTTATTTACAATCATTTTTAAAACTAAGAAAAATGCTGAAGAATTATTTGAAAATATTAATTTTGGCTATTATTTTTAGTTATTAATTTAATATTTTTAGTCTAATAATCTAACAATATATTTTAGTCCATATTTTTAAATATTGATAAATAATTAATGGCCAAAAATAATAAATTAATAATCTTTTAGTATTTTTTAAAAATAATTGTGTAAAAATTATGTCAAAAATATATAATTTTCAATATATAATAATGTATAATATATTGTCAAGTACATAATTTTTTTAGGTGGCGGGTTTGTTAGGATCATAAATATTTCAAGAACTAAAGAAATAAACTTTAATATATTGATAATGTGAGAAATTGAGATACATATTTACAATCATATATCTACTATTATTAGATAATTTTGGTTTATTTTTAAGAAAAAAATGGAAGAGAAAAAGAAGTGTGATGTTTGTAAAGAATATAGAGGGTTGGACATTTTTTTATAATAGTTAAAAATTTATCGTAATGTCATATTTCGTTTATACTGTAATCGTAATAATTTTTTACATATCTCATTTACAGTGTAAACGAAATAAGAGTGCACATATCTTATTAACACTATAAACAAAATAAATATGTCTAATATTTTATGTTTTATCTCGTTTATCATATAAACAAAAAACAGGTACTCTTATTTCGTGAGATAAAAAATATCATAAATTTGGTAAAAATGTTATAATTATATATTTTGGTAAATAAAATATATTTTATTTATTTAAAAAATTGCAGATTAATGTCATACAAGATAATTAAATAATTACTATTTCTGTGTCGTAAATAAATATATTATTTTATGAATTTAGCAGTGATATTTGTGATAGTGTCCGCGCGCAGTGCACCGACACAGAGTGGTGGCAGGTGTATATTCGCCAAATGCTAATAAATGCTCAAACTGATATTCAGCTGCTTTGTATATTTGAGGTAATTGTATGGTTAATTTTATTGTACTACTCTATGCTCGATGATTGTGCATTTGTTTTAATACTTAATTATTGTATACCGTAAGAAAATGAAATATTGATTATTTTTGGCACAGTTCATTAAACAAAATAAGAGTATGAGACTATAATGTAATAATAATTAATGTCATATACATTTATAAGAATTTTGTGTAAGCGAGTTTTTTTTTTTTTTTTTTTTAATTTTTACTTTTTTAATCAGTGGTATAATAATGCCTTAATGTGTTGTGCTTTAATGTTGGTCAATTACGAATCACGAAAGTTGATGGCGAAGGGCTAACATGGTAGGGTCGTTGCATACTCACATTTCAAATCGAAATCACTTGTCAACACTGTCCGTATTGATAATAATCAAATTAATCTTTTAAATTTTACATAATAATTAAATTTATATCTTAATTTTTAAATTAATTAATATTTCACTTTATTTTTTGATAACCTCGACCGAATTTTTCGAAGGATATCGAATCAAACTTATATTAAGATCTCAGGTATCGAGAAGCAGATACGACTTCTCTCAAAAAGAGTGGATTTGACCAGAAAATTACTTAACGTTTGTGTTGAAATGTATGAAATACTTGAATTGTGACAAATAATAAAGAATTACAATAAAACAAATGAAACTTTCAAATTGAAACGAAAAGAAAGTAAACATGCTTGAAGAACAGAAATAAAAATAAAAATGCATAAAGCAAATAATGAAAAGAAACAGAAAAAAGAAAATAAAAGGGAAACATATAAAAGTGGACTGGCACTCACATGCAGTGGTGCTCCATGATTTCCCGTTGCGTCGTTGGGACTGAAAATTTTGGCAGAGACTTATCTGTGATGATCTAGTATTTTTTGAAGAAGTGCTATAACTCTTCTGAATTTCTACTATTTATAGACCATTGAGATGTACTTGCCATGGAGCATGTTATCCACTATTTTGCTTCCTCCTTTTTCTCAACCATGACTTGACTATGAAGAATCTTGTCTCCCAAGTTTTGACACCCACATCTTCCTTGGTCTTCAAGTTCCATATTTCTTCAACTTGCCCCTTAAATTTCGCACCCATGTTCTCCACCCAGCCTGAAGGTTGAATAGCAAGCCTTGATGCTTAAGAAAGGAAAATAACTACCTTTCGACTTTGATGTTCTTTGTACCATCTTTCTTCGAATTAAGCCTACCTGTCTTTGTTTCTATAGTCGAAACACTTTTTCTGTAGTCGAAACCATTGGCAGTCGAAATGCCCTCTTGTCGAAAAAAATCTATTTTTTGTACTAACAAATTGCCCCTTTAAAATTTGTTATTTTGTTCAAAAATATAAGTTTTAATATTCCTCGTACTGAGCACATGTAAGCTTTTCAAATATTCAAAATTTGAAAGGACAGTTACACATCATTTAAAAATGACGCGCGCTTTTCTGGAAATGCGCAATGTTTCCTAGGATTTAATGAGTCATTCTTGAATAGAGCACTCCTTAAATTCTCCTTTCGGATTACCTCATGAATCGACCTGGGCTCTTAAAAAGAAATTAGTCATTTATTTCCTTCAGTACATAGCCCGACAGTTTGGCTTGGCCCAAGCCATACCTTCTCCTCTGTCTCTCGACCCTAAGACTCAAATGATTCACTATGAGGTGTCAGAGACAAAAGAATTCGATAAGATGTTAGAGATGAACCACCAAAGAATGTCAACTCAATACCAGTATCTGAATATCAATCGTTGTTTCTTGTCGATTTCTGACTTTCATGAATGGTGGTCTAAGTATTTGTTTTGCTCATTGCACATCTATCGATTAAGTCCTCTTGATTCTAGTTTTTCCTATTGTGCAGATAGCGTCGAAGAAAGTTAAAGGTGAGTATATAAAAGAAATATTTAATTTCTTTTCAAGTACTTAGTACTTCTTTAGGTATGATTTTGATACTCGACCCACCTTACCTTTTAATTTTTCCAATTACTCAACAGACACCGATCACTCAAGTTGCTGCTGACCCACAACTAGTTGAGAAAAACTGGGATACTGATGAGGACGCAACATCTAAAAAAAAGACCAAATAAGGAAGAGGTCAAAGCAGAGGAAGGTCGAGTAGTGCAAGCCTTGCCTCAAAGAAGCGTGGTCCTACTGATATTCTGACGAGAGCTGAAACACCAAAGCACCAAGAAGTTTGACCTACAACCTCAAAGGTATATACTTAATGATGTCTGTCGCAACTCAGAAATTTCACCTTATACTTGCAATTTTTATTTTTTCTAATATACTGTAGTCGAAGCAATCCCAGAAAGGGACTTCCTCTTGAGTTGGTAATATTGATAATCCCTCTGATCAAGAAGTAGATCAGTCAGTTTATGCTGAAACAGAATTTCTTCAGCCTATTCAGACTACTCAAACTATTAGTTCGTCTACTCCTATTTCAACTCGGACTCAGAATCCATCATCAAAAATAGCATCTCATATTTCGACCTTTTCTCCACTGGTACTACTTTTGTTTAGATTTTCAATGCTAAGTTCCATTCGACTGATCCTTATATTTTTGCCTTTTTTAGATTCTCTATATGCCTCTTCCTAGTGATGCTGAAACTCACCAAGAATCTAGGCATGCATATGGATTAGGGTTGACTACTGCAACTGTCACTATTGTTTTTGGACATTCGACACAGAAATTCATCAAACTGTTGACACAGAAATTTGTCGATCAAGATACGGAACCACCATTTAACGTACTTTCTCCATAAGCTGGAGATTTGAATTTCAATAACATCAACTTTGACCTAGAAAATATCCTGTCTGAAGCTCGACAGGTTTATTTCTTTGAAGGAACTATGGCATTGTCTTCTGGTCCAGAGTTGAGCACTGTTATCCCTCAAGTTGAGAAGTCGACTCAGGCACCATCTACCAAAGAAAAAGAGGTTATAGAAGAAGTTACTTCCCTTGTGCCCATGAATCCAGATCCTCAAGTTGTCGATAGAATTAATATTGTTCTTTATTGCTCAAACCATTCCATCGAAGATATTGATGACAAATACTGTCCTAAAGGCTCAACTTATTGATGCGCTTTCCTTTCTCAATCAACGTATTTCCTCCGACATGCATTCAGCTCTTGGCTCATTTATTGAGGATGTCTCCTCCCACTTTTCTAAAATTCACGATGCTGACCAAGAACTGAATAAGTTACTTGAGACTTTAGTCGGCTGTGATACTCAGTTGAAAAATATGACACGGCTAAGTCTCAAGTCACTGAGGTTTTGTCGGGGGTCGGGCAAAGGAACAACACATGGTGTCGAAGATTGCAGCCTTAGAGAAAGACTTGATTAATCTAAAATCAGGAAAAAAACAAAGTTGCATCCACCAATGCTGTTCTCTCTCTTCGACTGCAAATGATTGAAAAGGCTTATGTTTCCAAAATTTCAAGTCGAGGTACTTTTGTCGAAGTGGTCACTCGAGCAACCAGTGCCCAAGAAGCAACGCAAGAGTCCTCAAGCCTGAACCAACGTCAAGAGGATCTAAAACTCAAGTTTAGGAGCTTACTCTAGCTCTCTTTTGCATTTATTTTGTTTAGTGTTTTCGACTTACTTTGTTTTAGTGACAATGGTACTTTTTGAGATACTTACCATTTACATGCATGGTTCGGCTACTATTTATATCTCTTATTCCATATGGATTGCCATCGAAAACTTTTCAATTTTAAAGGGTCCTTCCCATAAAGGAGACCATTTGCCTTTGACTTGCTCAGTCAGAAGTACTAATTTCAATACTAAGCCACCAATTGTAAATTTTTTACCTTTCACTTTTTGATTGTATAACTTAGATATCATCTCTTTTTGCTTTATCATTCTGTCTAGCGCCACGAGTCAAACTTGGTCTAACTCATCTAATTCATCAATCATACTCGACTAATATTGTTTAACTGGCAAATTATCTTGCCTTGCCACCCTTATGTTTTGCAAGTTTATTTCAAGAGGCAAAACAACTTTATGGCCATACACTAACTCATAAGGTGTCAATTTCATTGATTCTCTTGGAGAACACCTGTAAGCCCATAACACTTGACTTAGTGTAGTGTGCCAATTTTGAGACTGCCTCCCTATATGCTTCTTTATCAAACTTATCGAAATTTTATTAATGGCTTTGACTTGGCCATTAGCCTGTGCATAATAGAGAGTCAAATGTACTATTTTAATGGTTCGTGACTCAGATTTATTTATCGACCAGAAAATATGGTCCCTTGATCTGTAGTTTGCGTTTGGAGAATGCCAAATCTATGAATGATCGACTCCTTAATAAAGTCGATTATCTTGACTTGGGTAACTTCTTTCATGGGCACAACTTCCACCCATTTTGTAAAGTAATCGACTGCCACCAAGATAAACTTATGTCCCTTAGTCGAAGGAGGATGGATCATTCTTATTAGGTCGAGAGCCCAACCTCTAAATGGCCAGGGCCTGATTATAACGTGTAAAGCAGAGGTAGGAACTCCCTGAATTGGTGCATGTCTTTGGCATTGATCACAGTGTCGAGCAAAATTGATACAATCCTTCATCATTGAAGGCCAATATAGTCCTTGTCGACATAGGGTCCAATGCATTTTTTGACCTACTTGATGAGCTCCATAAATGCCTTCATGCATCTCAGCCATAGCTAAATATGCATCTTGCATACTTAAGCATTGGAGCAAAGAACCATCGATACTTTTCTTGAATAGATCTCCTCCAACCAATACAAAACTCAATGCTAAATATTTAATTTTTCGATCTGTTCTTTGATTGGAATTTTTAAGGAAGTCGATGATCTTATATCTGCAATTATTTGGATCGAGAGTGTTTGCATAACAAATTTTTCTTTCTTCTAAAGGAGTTAAATTAGTTTCAATTTCACTAAACTCCTTTATCAATTCGGGAGATATTTCATAACCAAAAGTCATTTAAGCTAGCTCATTAGCTTCCTGATTCGACTTTCTGAATATGTGCTTTATTGAAACTGAGTCGAACTCAGCTAAAAGTCGAACGGCTACCACAAAATATTTGGATAAATTTTGACTAATAATTCGATAGTTTCTAGTCAACTGTTGAATTACTAATTATGAATCTCCTAGGATTTCGACTATTTGAGCTCCTTTTTCAATGAAGAGTTCTAGGTCAATGATTAAAGCCTTAAACTTTGCTTTATTATTTGACAGTCCTAGCTTTAGTTGAAACATGAACTTAGTCGAAATGTTATCAGGGGTGATTCTGAAGATACCCACTTCTACTCTGTTTTGATGTTTCGACCCATTGAAAAATAACCTCCAGGGTTTAAGATCTAGATATCCCAGTATGGGTCAATCATCAATATCAACACAAGGGTGATCTGCTAGAAAGTCAACAATCACTTGCCAAGGACAGCCTTGGCAGGAACATAAAATAGAGAATATTCAATTAAGGCTAACCTCTACTTGCCAATTTGACCTTTTAAGATTGCATAAGAAAGCATGTATTTAATAACATTGAATTTTAAAACAAATTGAATAGCTTTTCATCTTAGTACAAGAGAAATATAATGCTAAGCAAAATTTCTTGACTGCACTATGTTGAGTTTCTATATCAATCAACATTCGACTTAGATTGTAAACCACTCTTTCACTACCATTTTCATCCTCTTGGGTTAGCATGCCCACTAGAGTTATTTCTGACGTAGCTATATATAACCTTAGTGATTGACCTTGCTTAACAGCTGCCAAGATCGGTGGCAAAGTCAAATACTTCTTGATTTGGTCAAATGCTTGTTGGTGTTTCTCTTCCCATTTGAATTATTCTCCCTGTTTCAATTTCAATAAAGGAGTAAATATCCTTGTTTTTCCTAACAGGCTCGAAATGAAACGTCAAAGAAAATTCACTTTACCTAAGAAAGATTGAAGTTCTTTCTTGTTTTTGGGAGGTGATGAGTCGAAGATATCTTTTCCTTTGTTAGTGTCGACAGCTATTCTTTTTTTCTGCATAATGAATCCAAAAAAGTTTCCTACAGATACACCAAAAGCACATTTCAAAGGATTCATTTTGAGTTGATATCTCATTTGTTAAGTCATCCAAATCAGATTTTTTGACTCTGACTTCACCACTACATCATCAATGTAAATTTTCATAAACTTACCAATAAAATCATGAAAAATTGAATTCATAGCTCTTTGGTAAGTTGCCCTAGCATTTTTTAGTCCAAATGGCATGACTAACCATTCATATGTACAAATGGCTCCAGGGCATCGAAAAGCTATTTTTGACATATCTTCTTGGGATATGAATATTTGATTATATCCTGAGTATCCATCCATGAAGCTCAGAATTTTGGTTCCTGCTGCAGAGTCGATCAACATCTCTGCAATTGGCATGTGATACTCATCCTTTGGTGTCGCTTTATTCAAATCCCTGAAATCAGTACACACCCTTAGCTTTTCATTTTGCTTAATGACAGGCACAATATTAGAAATCCATTCGACATACCTGGTTGTTCGAATAAAACCAGCTCCCAACAAACGTTCGACCTCCTCTTTGATTTTAACCATGATTTCAGGGGCAAAACATTTAGGAGCTTGCTTTATAGGTCGAACATTATCGACAAGCGAAAGCTTATGTTTGACCATAACCAAAGATCAGTCCAACAGGCATTTCCTCGTATTGCCAAGTAAAACAATCTTGATATCTCTTCAACACCTCTGTAAGCTTTTCTTTAAAAACAGGATCTAAGCATTTCTTAACATATGTAACTCAACCTTCGCCACCAATTTCGACTTCGTCGAGAAGGCTTGTACTTCGACTTTTTTATTGTGCAAGTCTTCTGAAAATAAATCAGACTTCTTAAACCCTAAAAGGTCGAGATCATATATATAATCTAGTGCACATTTTCCTATGCACTGCCTTTTCTCAGCCATATAGGCTAAGAGTCGAGCCCAATGGCATGATATATCTGATGTATAAGCATCTTAAGCACTTTTTTGGGCATTTCTTATAGAAAATTCATGACTTTTGCTTGGTAATTATATGATTTTCAAGACTATTCTAGAAGTACGTTGGATTTCTTGGTTTCATGATTCTTGTAGCGAAATTTTAGGAAAAGAGAAGCAAAAGCACAATGAGAAACCAAGAATTGAAGGCAAGTGCAAAGAGAATTCATGGATGCTGTCAATCCTGACCTCCTCACGCTCCAATGAGCATAACTTGAGCTACAGAGGTTGAATTGACGCGGTTCCAGCAGCATTAGAAATCTAACTTCTAGAGCTTTCTAATGATATATAATAGTTTATACTTTTTCTCTGGCATCATGGTGCTAAATGCCGCGACATTGGCGTTTAGCACCAAACGCTAGAAACCGGTGTTTGGCCCCAGACAGGTAGCAAGGAAGTGCGAAATTGCATAAAAAGCGGTGCCAAACGCCACCATAGTGGTGCCGAATGCCTACAACAGTCCCGGATCTGAGAAATCTCATAATTATTGAAGATTTAAAGACACCAAGCTTAAATTACAAGGAAGATCGTTAGTTAGTCAAAGAGTCATTAAGAAAAAGATTTGATTCGATTTAGATTTGATTTTGTTTTGATTTAGTTTGATTTGAATTTTAGGTTTAGTCTTAGAGGTTTTACCATAAATAGATGACTTCCTTCCTCTCCAAGAGCAGACACACACTCACTCTCCATCCTTCCATCTTACACTCCTCATTAGTTTTAGGTTTTACGTTAGATTACGATTTAGAATTTTTTGCACTATGAGCAACTAATCCTTCGTTGTTAAGGTTAGGAGCTCTATTTACTTTGATGGATTAATAATTATTTGTTCTTCTACTCTTGATTAATATTTTGATTATTTTTTAAGAATTGGTTTCATTCTTCATCTTAAGAATTAGTGATTATTGGAAAATAACTCTAATTCAACTTGAATTCTATTTGAGTCTTGAAAAAGTTATATCTTATTGCTGGAAATGAATTTCTCACAATTCTCTAATTATCTGGATTTAACCCGATACGTGACATATAATCGTCTTATTCTTGGGTTCTTAGGGTTTGCGTGGCTTATAAACTAGAATTTGGACTTAACCTTCTAAATTAATTAAGTGACCAAGGAATTGGCGGTTGATTAGGTTAGAGGAGATTAAATTACTAAGGAATTAGAGTTTAATCACTTAGAGTTTTCCATGAACATAATCTTTGCATGATCAAGGTAGTTAACATTGAATATTAATCTGAAAATTTAAATATCTATGACACCTTAACTATCTTTATCATATTATTTTCTTAACCAATTTTAGTTTGCTTTTATTTAATTTTCTGTTTTTATGTTATTTATTGAAACCCTAAATTTTGATTGTCTGACTAGAATAATAAATTGACTATTGTTTGCTTAATCCGTTAATCTTCGTGGGATTGATACCCACTCACCTAGGTTTATTACTTGGTACGACCCGGTGCACTTGCCGGTAAGTTTGTGGTATTCAAAATTTTGCACCAAGTTTTTGGTGCTGTTGTCGGAGATTAATTATGATTAACAACTACCAGTTGATTGATTACCTAGATTAGACACTTTTTTCTGTGTTCTCTTCATTAAAAAAATAAATTAAAAATAAAAAAAACAAAAAAAATTTCAAAAAAAATCCTTCTTTTCTTTCTTATTTGCTTTTCTGTTTACCACATGGTGCGTTTAATTCTGTTTGGTATATTGTACTAAGAAAAATAATGGAGAGAGATCACATGGGTTACTACTCACACCCAAGGAGTGATTCATATTATTGTGGATGGAGGAACTATTCGGATTTTTGTTAGCAAAGTCAAGAACAAAGAAACTTCAATGCTCCATGTCTCATCTATCAAGAACGATCATCTCCTTTTTATTCATATTAAGAGTCACCATCTCT
Source organism: Arachis hypogaea (assembly GCF_003086295.3). Lineage (NCBI taxonomy): Eukaryota > Viridiplantae > Streptophyta > Magnoliopsida > Fabales > Fabaceae > Arachis > Arachis hypogaea. The sequence continues at coordinate 40,607,943 of NC_092051.1, read as the reverse complement.
TTATTCATATCAAGAAACATCAGCTCTTGAGCTTGCCATAAAAGAATTAAAGATCACAGCTCAAATTTGCACACAGGATATAAAAATGAGTGTCAAAAATATAGAGAGACATGTGGAGTTGATTACCAAGCATAGGGCAGAGGAACAAGCAAACTCCCTCCCAAGAGAAGTGATGAGTCCATATTTGATGATATATTTTACCTTGATTTGAGTGGATTTCATCACATAAACTCACACTTAAGCACCAAAATACCATACTTTTGTGTTTGATCCCTAAATTGAACCTAAATGTGAAAACATGCATTTTTGTGCTTAAATTGAGCAATTTAATCCCACTTTATTTCATTCGATACCGTGATATATTTGTTGAGTGATTTCAGGTCCTAGAGACAAGAATGGTTTGGTAGAAGTAGAAGAAAGCATGCAAGAAGGGAGAAAATATGAAGAAAATAAAGGAGAAAAGCATTTCCATGCACACCTTCTATGCCCACGCACAGGGGTCAAAATCAGGACATGTGCCCACGCACAGGTCTATAAACCAAATTGGCATAAATTCTCTTCTATCAAAAAGCAATGCAAATTCTTACAAAAGAATGTGAGGGAATCATTCAAAGGAGTCCATCCTCCAATGAATCAGAGAGCTACATGGGGGTTGATTTAATTGAATCATCAATCCAAAATGTTATTGATGAAGGGGTCCTTCCAAACACTGCACAACACTCAAACCCAAAAAAAGAAGAAAAGTTTAAAGTGCAAGAGCAAGACCAAGAGACCCTGTACCAAGTGAAATTCCAATAAAGAAGGAGGTCATGGAGGAATACAAGCCTAGAATTTCATATACTCAGAGGCTACAAGAGGAATATGCACAAACAAAGGAGGAAGCCATGCGCACTCCATGCTTGCACATTCCAATAATTAAGGAGGAAGCCATACAAGTCCCTTTCAATCCATTAATGCAAGCTTCTAGAAAGAAAAATCTGAATGAACCACCCACATTTGAATTGAAGTCTTCTTCCCCAATACTTGAATATGCTTTCTTTGGTCCTAGTAAATCAGAGAGTTATATGGAGGTTGGTTTTTAGTGAGTATCCTTTTTCTCCTCATGTTTGCTGAAGTCATTTCTCTTAACCAACAGGAAGAAGAGGAAGAAAATTCAAGAACCAACTGTCAAGCTAGTGACGTTAAAGAAGCGCTTGTTGGGAGGCAACTCAATGTTAGGTAATTTCTTTTCATTTTTCTTTTTGTTTTGCTTCATGTTGTATATGTATTTCATGGATTAAGTTTGGTGTTGCTACACCAACATGATGCTTGCATTTCACTGGGTACTTGGCCCAACCTTTCATTGATTGTGTCACACTAAGTTTGGTGTTCTCACACCAAGTTTGGTGTTGCCACACTTCACCCATGCAAGGTCCATTCCCCCCGTGCTAATACATTAGAAACATGTTTATTCTGCTTTATTTTGCCTTTACTTTAATTTTGTTTTTAATTTCTGTTTGTTTTATTTGAATGAGCTTTCGCTTTGCTTCCTTAGTTCCACTAGACAATCATGATTATTCCTATATCCATCACCACTGTTTTTTTTTGTTGCTTGAGGACAAGCAACCATTCTAAGTTTGGTGTTGGAGGCTATGCTCTACATAGCCTAAAAGGATGATGAAGAGGAAGATGATGAAGTGGATGACAATGAGAACTAAGGTTGTTGACTTCTAATCGCTTCCTTCCTTTTCAATTATATGCATATGTTATCTTGTTCTATCTTATATAATACATTTAAAATTCCTATTAGTCAAGTGCATATCATTACTTGTCCATCACAACTTGACAATTATAATTGTGCTTGCTCCTAAATATGGGCAAGGATTATGTGCCAAGAAAGAACAAAAAGAAAAAGGGCTAGATCATAAAGAGCATGACAATGTGAGTTTGGAAGGCCAAACTAACTAAGAATGTTCAACATAATCTTAGCTAAATTGTTTGAGGCCTTAGTCTAGAGAACTATTATGGGATCCTTATACTTGACAAAGCCTTGAAGGAGCAACATGTAAAGAAAAAAAAAGGGGTTGAAAGAGAAGCCAAAGGCTCTGAGTACTACTGACTAAGGAAATTGAAAGAAAAATAAGCTCAAAAAGCATCATAGTCAAGTGCTTGTGATGCTTATGTATCAAGCAAAAACTTGAAAACAAAGTATTTAGAGTCATGACTAAGCTCAAGGTGCAAAGCATCCCCCAAAAGGAGAAAGCCAAAGGCTATGAGCACCAATTATGGAGAATGTTAAAAGGACATGGTAAGCTCAAAGAACTCCCCAATTATGTGCTTGTGGTATTTGATGACCGGAATTCACTCCCCATATAAATAATGAATCCGTTCTTTTGGCAAGCGCACCAAAAATATCGTCAAATAATAACCCACTAGGAGTGGGATCATATCTACAGAGATTGGTAGATTTGAGCAATTTTAATCAATGGGTGAATTAGTCAAGCTGAGCAATATAGGTTGTGATTGCAGAATTTTAAATGAACAGAATTGTAAATGACTCAAAAGTAAAGAGAAGCAATAAAGTGCAGAAGAATAAATGGCAAGAATGTAAAGTACAGAAACATAAATGACTGAATTGTAAATGGGAATAGGGAATAGCAGAATGTAAAGAAAGCTATAAAGAATGTGAAAGATAAGAATAGGGAAAAATCATTAAGATCAGGAGATGTTGTTCTCTTTGGATTAAATCCAGCTCATCTCATCTTCAATCATGTAACTCATTGACCTCTTGGCAATCATGATTGATTGAACCCCAATCCCTTGGTGATTCAATCTCTCAAATCTTGATAATCAGCTAATTCCTTGGTCTAATTGCTCATGAAGAGAGATATGCTTAGTCCCTGATTATACCACACATCCTCATAGATCCAACTAGTGGGTGGATTATATGTCACCATATCCAATCACCAAAACCCAGATCTACTCAATTGTGAGAAGGAATTTCAAGCATGGTTTCATTTTTCCTTTTCCAAGGTTCCCATGAAACCCAATTTGCATTCAACCTCTTTCCCAAGATGATTGAACACTAGCATTAAAACGAAATTCCTTCTAGCAAATCAAAGAGAAGATGAAGAGAAGAAGAAATTCACTATCATTAATCTATCAAGTACAACAGAGCTCCCTCTTTCAATGAAAGGGAAATTAGCTACTCATAGCTTAAGAGAAAAGTACAAGAGATGGAAGAGATGATGTGAAAAGTAAATCTAACTATACATCAACAAAGACTACTACTCAATAACCCCTTCTCAGTACTTTCAGGGGTTATTTATACTACTCCTAGCACTAGAATTAAGAAAATACAAAAGTGAAAAGAAAATTACAGCTAGAGGGAAAGAGAAACTCCAAAAACGTGACTTCTCCAGGCTTGGCGTGTGGCTGGTGCTTGAGTGACGTGCCACGCCTAGCCACTGAATTTGGCTTGGCGCGCCACGCCCAGCTCTTCAAGTGGCACGCTCCATGCATCAAGCTCCCTGGCGTGCCATGCCTTCAAACGCAAGTGGCACGCCCAGGGTCTTTTTTGAACCTTGGTTAGCCTGGCATGCCACGCCTTCGAGCCCAAGTGGCACGCCCAGGCCTTTTTAAAGCTTGGTTAGCCTGGCGTGCCACGCCTTCGAGCCCAAGTGGCATGCCCAGGCCTTTTTCTTCTTTATCATCTCTCTAGAAAGTTGAAATGGCATGGCACGCTCAGGGTCTGGCTGGGTGTGCCACGCGCACTTTGTGCTTCCTCTTCTTCTCTGAAAAGTTGAACTAGTGTGGCACGCCTAGGGTCTGGCGTGCCACGCCCATTATGTGTGCTTGATTCCTTCTCTGGAGAGTTGAACTAGCGTGGCACGCCCAGGGTCTAGCGTGCCATGCCCTTTATGTGTGCTTGATTCCTTGGTTGGCGTGCCATGCCCAGAACCTAAGTGGCACGCCCAAGTGAGAAATGATGGCTGGCGTGCCACGTCTTCAATACCAAGTGGCACGCCCAGTGAGTGGTTTAGCATTGGTGTGCCACGCTTGAGACTCAAGTGGCACGCTCAAGTGAGGAATGATAGCTGGCGTGCTACGCCTTCGATACCAAGTGGCACGCCCAAGTGTCTGGCCCTTCACCTCCTCTTCTGGAAAATTGAACTGGCGTGCCATGCCCTGATGTTCAAGTGGCACGCCCATATTGGTGTGTTTCCTTTAAGCTTGGCGTGCCATGCCTAGGTCTTCAAGTGGCACGCCCAAGTGCTGGATGAGAGTTGGCGTGCCACGCCTTCGATACCAAGTGGCACGCCCAGGCTTATTCTCTTCTGGCGTGCCATGCCCACAAGCTCAAGTGGCACGCCCCATGGTGTACAATGGAGTTGGTGTGCCACGCCCCTTCTGTGGCCTTCAACTTTGCTCTTTGGAAAATGTAACTGGCGTGCCACGCCTGGCTCCTGGCGTGCCACGCCCATGTTAAAGCTTTGAGAATCTTTTCTGAAAAATACAACTGGCGTGCCACGCTTGGCTCCTGGCGCGCCACGCCCATATACTTTCATGGCGTTTGTTCCAAGTGGCACGCCCAGTTTCACACGCCCAGCTTTATTTTGTTGTTTTCTTCCCTTTTTGTTGCTCTTTTCACCTGAAATTCAGCACAAATCTATTTCAAAGCAATGTACCATAATATTCATCAATTAGTTCATGAATTGTAATGATTTAATGAGATTATGCTCTTTTATGGTCCTTTTTAGATAAGAAAAAAGAGTAGATGATGCAAGTCATCACTATTTCTGCATTAAGCAAAGTTTGAGACAAAATATTTAGAGTCACTGCTAGGCTCAAGATGCAAACCACCCAATAGAAATAAATTGTGAAAAGAAAGTAAATAAGCTTGCTTCAAGGTGATGATTCAAGGAAGGATTCTATAATCTAATCTAGACAGAGGCCTTGAAAGATTATAACCAATTATGCATAAGTGAAACGGCTAACTAAACTCATTTGAATACAACCATTCATCCATGTATTTTAAGGTTGAAAAGTTTGATGACTAAGCCATGATTCTTTGCTTGCTTGAAAACAAGCAAGAGCTTAAGTTTGGTGTTGTGATGCATGAGCATCTTAAGCACTTTTCTTGGGTATTTCTTATAGAAAATTCATGACTTTTGCTTGGTAATTATATGATTTTCAAGACTATACTATTAGTATTTTTATTTTCTTGGTTTCATGATTCTTGTAGGAAAATTTTAGGAAAAGAGAAGCAAAAGCACAAGGAGGAACTAAGAATTGAAGACAAGCACAAACAGAATTCGTGGAAGCTGTCAATCCTGACCTCCTCACACTCCAACGAGCATACCTTGAGCTAGATATATCAAATTGACGCACTTTCAAAAGCATTAGAAAGCTAACTTTCAGAGCTTTCCAACGATATATAATAGTTTATACGTTTTCTCTGGCATCATGGCGCTAAACGCCGCGACATTGGCGTTTAGCGCCAAACCACGTCTAGCATCACCATTCCAATTGGGACTCCCGCCGCCAAATGTCAGAAACCGGCGTTTGGTGCTAGACAGGCAACAAGGAAGTGTGAAATTGCGTAAAAAGCGGCGCCAAATGCTACCAAAGTGGTGCTGAACGCCTATAGCAGCCCCAAACCTGAGAAATCTTCATAATTAATGAAGATTTGAAGACACCAAGCTTAAATTACAAGGAAGATCATTAGTTAGTCAAAGAGTCATTAAGAAAAAGATTTGATTTGATTTAGATTTAATTTTGTTTGATTTAGTTTGAATTTTAATTCTAAGTTTAGTTTTAGAGATTTTACTATAAATAGGGGACTTCCTTCCTCCCCAAGAGCAGACACACACTCGCTCTCCCTCCCTTCCATCTTACACTCCTCATTAGTTTTAGGTTTTATATTAGATCAGAATTTGGAATTTTTTGCACTATGGGAAACTAATCCTCCATTGTTAAGGTTAGGAGCTCTATTTACTTTGATGGATTAATAATTATTTGTTCTTCTACTCTTGATTAATGTTTTGATTATTGTTTTAGAATTGGTTTCATTCTTCATCTTAAGAATTAGTGATTATTGGGAAATAACTCTAATTCAGCTTGAATTCTATTTGAGTCTTAGAAAAGTTATATCATTAGAATTATAACTTGAAACCAATTTCTTACAATTCTCTAATTATCTAGATTTAACGCGATACATGACATATAATCGTCTTATTCTTGGGTTCTCAGGGTTTGTGTGGCTTATAAACTAGAACTTGGACTTAACCTTTTAATTTAATTAAGTGACCAAGGAATTGGCGATTGATTAGGTTAGAGGAGATTAAATTACTAAGGAATTAGAGTTTAATCACTTAGAGTTTGCCATAAACATAATCTTTTCATGATCAAGGTAGTTAACATTGAATATTAATCTGGAAATTTAAATATCTCTGACACCTTAACTATCTTTATCATATTATTTTCTTAACCAATTTTAGTTTGCTTTATTTAATTCTCTATTTTTATGTTATTTATTGAAACCCTAAATTTTTATTGTCTGACTAGAATAATCAATTGACTATTGTTTGCTTAATCCGTTAATCCTCGTAGGATCGATACTCACTCACCTGAGTTTATTACTTGGTACAACCTGGTGCACTTGTCGGTAAGTTGTGGATTGGAAAATCTGCACCAATATCCATCAAGTGAATTTTGTGGCCAAGCTTTCTTTGGCCTTAGGGACCAACTTCATTCCATGGGCCCCGACATAGCAACCTTTGATAAGATTTGGGCCAAAGGTGCTCATATCAATATCTAGTGGCCGTACACTAGTACGATATTCCTTAATGCTGACATTCATCTGTTCGACATAGCAGGGATTGTCGTCAGCTTCAATTTCTTCGGTCCTTCCATCCTCGTCCCAGAGCACCAACTTTTGATGCAGAGTCGAGGAAATTACCCCTATTCCATGGATCTAATCTCTTTCCAATATCATATTGAAGGTTACCTTGGTAAGCACCACTATAAATACTAGTGTGAAATTTCGAATACCACAAACTAACTGGCAAGTACACCGGGTTGTACCAAGTAATAAACTCAGGTGAGTGAGTGTCGATCCCACGAGGATTAATGGATTAAGCAACAATGGCTGAGTGATTAGACTAGTTAGACAAGCTAAAAAGAGTGGTTTCAAGTTCAATAGCATAAAACAGTAAATCAAAGAATGTAAGAAAGCAAACAGTGAATGGTTAGTGAAAATAATATGAGAAAACAGATAAGGCTTTGGAGATGTTTAACTTTCCAGATTAACAATTCTTATCAACTATTTTAATCATGCAAAGATTCAATTCATGGCAAACCTTAAGTGATTAAACTCTAGTTCCTTAGTAATTTAATCTAATCTAACTCAATCATTGCCAATTCTATGGTTACTTAATTTAAATTAGAATATTAAGTCCAATTCTAGTTTATAAATCACACAAACAATAAGTACCCAAAAATAAGGAGATTATATGTCACGTATCCTGTTAATTTAGATAATTAGTGAATTGTGAGGAATTGATTTCAATTTGTTATTCAAGTTATTTAACTTTTCCAAGATTCAACAATAATTCAAATAGAAAAAGAATTATCTTCCAATATATTCTAATTCCTAGGATGAAGAACGAAATCAATCATTAAATTTAAATCAGTGCATTGAATAAGAGTAGAATGACAATAGTATTATTCTATTAAAATAAACAGAGGTCCTAACCTTAACAGTGGAGATTTAGTTACTCATGGATCAGAGAAAAACCTAGAGTAAAAGTCTGAAAGTGCGGAATGAGGAAGAAAAAGAGAAGAGAGCCCGCAGGGCTGAGTCTTGTCCCCTTTTTATATCCATTCCTCATTTTTATAAATTTCTTAATAAAAAACCCTAAAAACTATAAAAGAAAATTAATTAAAAACTAAATGAAGCCTTCCATGGAGAGTTGAGGACGCGCTACTGGCGCTAAATACCGAGCAATGGCATTTAGCACCACTGGACATAGAGCTTTTCCAATGTTTTTGGGTACCTGGCGCTAAATGCCAGGTAGTGACGTTTAGCGCCAGTAGCACATGATCTTGACACACTTTATGAAGAATATGGTGCTAAATGCAGTGTCGTGGCATTTAGCGCCACCAAACAGAGAGCTCGCATGAACTTCTAGGCTTATGGCGCTAAACGCCAGATTGGCAGTATCAAATTTCTTCATTTTTCTTCTGCTCGAACTCTGTCAAACTTGTCCAAATTTTTCCTGAAATCATCAAAATAATAGTGCAACTCAAAGTAGCATCCATGATGGTCTAGAACACCAAAATATCATAAAAACTCCACAAATTCACATCTAAATTACTAAGAAAATATAGGAAAGATGCTCACGCATCAAATACTGTGCGTTCATTCGACACTTCCCACCTTAACCCTGAGTGGGATCATTCCCCAGGCTGTTGTTGATGATGAACTGGACTTTCTATCGGTAAAGAATTTTACAGATAAATTGTCGTTGCAAGTATAGTTTCTAAACCAGCAAAGAATCCTTTCGTACAAAAGTTTGGTTGTCACAAGTAACAAACCCCTAATAAAATTGATAACCGAAGTATTCAAACCTTGGGTTGTCTCTCAAGGAGTTGCAGGAAAGTATGATTTATTATTGGTTATGGAAGATTATCTTTTTGGAATTTTTAAATAAGGAAAAGTAATTTGTAAGAATTAAATTAATAACTAATAAAGCTCTTAGCAAGGTATGAAAATTGGAAATCCTGTCCTAGTTACCCTTATCAATTGTGATGAGAATTGTTCATTACTCCCACTTGGTTAACCCTTACTAAATAAAAGAAAGTCAAGTGGACTAATTAATTTGATTTCTCAAGTCCTAGTCAACTCCTATGGAAAGACTAGCTTTAGAGGGATCTAAATCAATCAGCAAATTCCAATTTTCAATCAAGAAAGGAGTTTGATAACTCAAGTGTCACCAATTACTCAATTCAAGCTAAGAATGTAAAAAGCTAAATTAAAATCATAAATCTGAAATACCTCAATTTGCATTAAATATAAAATCAATTCTAACAATGGAAGGTTCATAAATAAGTAATTAACAAGTGAAATAGATAAATCAAAGCACTAGAATAAATAAAAGTAGAAAAGAAATTAAATTAAAGGAACATTGAACCTGGAATGGAGAAGAAGTAATCCTAAAACTAAAAGAAATCCTAAATCCTAAAACCTAAGAGAGAGAAGAGAGCCTATCTCTCTAGAAAACTACATCTAAAACCTAAAATTGTGAAATATGAGTGTTGTTGTATGAATGAATTGATTCCTCCACTTTATAGCCTCTAATCTGTGTTTTCTGGGCCAAAAACTAGGTCAAAAACAGCCCAGAATTGCCCCCAGCGATTTCTGATACGTCCAGCACGCGGCAAAGTCACGCGTACGCGTTGTCTACACGTACGCGTGGATTGAATTTTCTCCAGGTCACGCGTGCGTGTGATCCACCCGTGCGCGTCGCCTATCTTCGGGGCAGCTTTGGCAAATTATATATCGTTGCAAAACCCCAGATGTTAGCTTTCCAACGCAACTGAGACCGCCTCATTTGGACAGGCTTTAGCAATTCCTTCAATTTTTTGTATTCCTTCCACTTTTTGCATGCTTCCTTTCTATCTTCTAAGCCATTCCTGCCCTATAGAGGCTGAAAACACTTAACACACATATCAAGGCATCGAATGGTAATAAGAGATGATTAAACATAGCAAATTTAAGGCCAAAGAAGCATGTTTTCAATCATAGCACAAAAGTATAAAGGAAAATGTAAAACCATGCAATTTACATGAATAAGTGTGAGAATAGTGGATAAAAATCCACTCAATTAAGCATAAGATGTACCATGAAATAGTGGTGCATCAGTCGACTTATCATTGAATCCAATAATAGCCAAATTTGTCTTAATCAAATCTTTGACTGTTTTTTGGAATAGTATGAGCATGCTCTCAGGCAGCAAATTAATTGCTGCTCCTCCATCGACCAATATACGATTGATTACCAATCCTTCCACCTTTGCTTTGATATATAAAGGTCAAAGATGACCCTTGGTTATTTCATCAGGCCTTTCAAATAACCTGCATTTGTCTCCTGGAATGACATCATCACAATCTCCTTCGAGACAGCTCCAAGGATTTTCAAAGTCAACCTAAAAGTTGAAAGGGAGTACTGACACCGTGGCTACATAACCAAAACCATTCTCACCAAACATGACATCTAAGTCTTCTTCACATCCAGAGTCGAAAGCCTCTGTTAAAACTTCTTCATCTTCTTTTGACTTAGGAACTGGCTTGAACATGAATTTTTCTTTCGACACATCTTTTGGCTCCTAGCCCTTGATGGAGGATAGTTTATCCTTTTTTTGATCTTGGTTATTAGGAGAATTGATCCTTTTATCCAATTTTGGATACGAGCCCTCAATGTCGACACAACCCTATTGTGCTTGAGCTACAGCTCTTGGAATGAAGGGAGCTTTGTCCGAAAGTTGCGTTGAGATTTAGCTCGACCGTTACCTCTTCTGCTTGTCCCTCACAAGAGGTGCCTCTTTTTTGGTTTCTAGCCCAATTCTCAAACTTACTCTGGAAACATTAAAGTTATAGTTCCTTGAGTAGTTTAGTGCCATGTTTTGCACCCATTTATTGTTCGACACATTGGCAGGTGGAACTCTAGTTTGACTCGACACCCTATGGGGTTTCTGATCAACCATGACCATCGTGCGCATACGTTGGCTAACATGGGCATTTGTAGGGTCTTGACCATTACTTCCCTATTTCAGTCGAGTTTACCTCAGTTCCTCTTGAGAAACACGTTCTTGACTCTTTTTATATGAGTCGAAAGCCTTAGCAGCTGAGGTGTCGAACAAGGCACTGTCTCGAGGACAGATAGCAATGTTTCCTTCCTCTTCTGTTTGCCTTAGCAAAATCTAAAAGGTCCTCTCCTATCTTTGGATAGATGGGCCTTTCTATTTCGAACATATCGAGTTCAATTTGACCATTTTTTCCAACAGGCTCGACAGAGGCCATGATAATCGAGAAAGTCAATTCCTCTATTTTTGCAAAGTTCGACTTGACCTGGAAAGGATCAGAATTCACTTGTATATCAGGTTTTTCTGCAAACTTTAGTCGACCGTCATCAATCGCCTTCTGTATTAGGTCCTTGAAATAGATACAATTATTAGTAAAATGACTAGAGGCTTGATAAAATTTACAAAATTTTTTATTTCTCATTTCAGAAATGGACAGCATTCTTTTCTCTTCAGGGAGTACAAGCTGTTTGTCTTTTAATAGCACATCGAAAATTTGTTCAGCTTTTGTCAAGTCAAAAGAATAACTTCTTCCTCCTGCCAAAGAAATTTTGTCTTTTGCTGGATTAAGAGATCGACACACATATGGGGTCTATCTTTTAATTCTGTAGCAAAGGCAGATTCATTGTTCGACTCTTCTTCACTAATACAGTCGACATAATTCACCATTTTATTAAAGAAAGGTTTTCTTTTACTCGACTCAAGTTCTTCTTTTTCTTTATTCAATTTTTCAATTTGTTGAACTTTATCATCTAACTGAGCCAAGTCAAGAAATTGCTGGTTTACTAATTTCTTTCGAATATTAAAGTCAAACTATTTCAGGTTTCGAATAGGAGTGAAATATTTATTTCTCATATTCTTGAATCAAATCAAATAATCATCGATCAACTCGGATTTTTCCCTTCTCACTGCGAATAAATTAGACAAAGTTACTTTCATCTCACCTGTAAAGAATTCATCATGAAAACTTCTTTCTAACTGAACTCAGCTATGGATTGAGTTAGTTGCAAATTTGAAAACCATGTGAACGCATTTGATGTTGTCAAGGATTATGTAGGTATAGAATTTCTCAATAAAATTCCATTGTAAGTATAGCTCTACCCAACAACAATCCTCGAGTATCAAATTTAGAAAGGAATTTGGTTGTCACAAGTTCAACCCCAATAAAAGTAACCGAAGTATTCAAACCTCGGGTCGTCTCACAAGGAATGGGCAAACATATGCATCAACATTGGTTAGAATTTCGGGGTTATAAGTCATGAGCAAGAAATTAAACTAGGAATCTTAACAAGCAAGTAATCTTGGAGTACAAGAAACTAATCCAAATAACTAAAGCAAGATGTGAGCAACTCCAAACTAATAAGATAACATTCAATATAATTCTATTCTAGAACTAAACAAATAGCTATAACTAAGGCAAAGCAATTAGGAATTTTGGATTTTCAGATATGAATAATAAAAACAACTCTTGGCTAGACATGGGAATTGGGGGTCACTATCCTTGTCTAATAACCATATCTTGACAATTATGAGGAACCAAACTCATTAAGTCTACTTCTATACTTGAAGTATATTAAAAGGTTTAGTCAACATCAACCCATAAGGTCCAACCTAACTACTAATTGACTTAGTAGTAGGCTAGTGTCAATGGCTATCAAATTGACCACTAAGGGTTCCCAAATCATCAATCCATTAGACCCAATGACTCAAGTTTATCCAATTCCCTTAGCCTAGGCCAAGAGTAAAGAGAACTACTCCATAATCAAAGGAAACAATTCAGCAAACACATGGTAAGCATTAATAAAAGACATATTCAAATTGCAATTAAATTGAAACTAACAAATACCCACTAACAATTATCAACATACAATCACTCAAACAACACAATCAATCATAAAAATCATCAATGTAGCATTAGCAATTCAAGATTCAAAACATTCATGAAATGGGTATAAAATGACAATTAACAAAAAATCATAAAACTAACACAATATCTAAGCAAAATTATACTAAGGAATTCAAATTAAGCAACTAAAACTAGTAATTAACAAGATCCAATTCAGAATTCAACAAGAAAAGATCAAGTCAAAGCTAGATCTTGAGAGGAACAAGAGTTTCTCTCTGTAGAAGAACAAATAACCAAAAAACTAGCTAAAAATTGTGTCTAAGTGTAAAAATGATTGACCCCCTGACGTGAAGGCGGAGGTCGGCTAATTAAGAAATCAATATAGAGAATGCGTTGAGAGTATAGTTCTTAACCAGCTAAGATCTGCCTTGTCAATTTAGAAAAGTTGTCACGAAATTTAGAAATAATAATACTGGGAGTATGAGTCCCAGGTCGTCTCCCAATGAGTTGCGAGAAAGTATGCTAATTTATTAATTAAGAATTTCCACGAGGGTTGAGAGTTGAATAATGAGCAATTAAATAATAGCAAATTAAAGTAACGAAAACTAAGAATAATTATTAATATTCTAAATAAAAAGCCTTGACTGGGAGAATGATTAATTGGAAGTTCTATCCTTGTTGGGGTCTCTTAAATGTAGTATTAAAAAGGTTGTTGTTTTCACTTAGTTAACCCTTACTAAATAAAGGAAAGTCAAGTGATTGAGCTAATCCTTATTTGCAAATCCTAGTCCTCTCCCTTGGGAAGGTCTAGCGTTAGTAAATACAGAACTAGCCAACAACTTCCAGTTTAATCAGTACTTAAGCCTTCCAACTCAAGTGTCTCCTTTTAATCAATCCCCATGTCAAGTTTGGGAAATCTACTCCGATGACATGAATATAACGCTCATAAAAATAATAGAAGAAAACATGATAAAATAAATAAAATAGGGATTCAAAATTAATTAAAAATAAAAGTAATCCTTTGTACTAACAATTCATGAACATAATCCAATTACTACTTTAAACAAGAATTAAGAATAAAAGATTAGGTAAGGAAACAAACTAGAATAATGTCTTCAACAGAGGTAATGACTTCTTCAATATCCAAAAGCATAAAACAATAAACTGGGAATGTAAAGAGAACCTAGAGGGGAAGTAATCCTCTCTAAATTCAGATCTAAAAACCTAAAAACTATCCTAATGAGAATATGTGAAGTTGTGTCAAGTTTCCTCTGAGTCTCTGCATGTTCCCTGGCTTTATTCTGTGTTTCTGGGCCGAAAACTGAGTCAAAACGTGGCCCGAAATCGCCTCCAGCATTTTCTGATAATTCTGTAGATCGCGCAGGTCACGCGTACGCGTCAGTCACGCGTTCACATCATTCAGCGATTTTTCTTGTCACGTGTTCGCGTCATTCGTGCAGACTCAAATCCGCGCGTACGCGTCAGGCACGCGCACGCGTCGCTGCGATTTTCTCCATTCCGCGCGCTCGCGTGAGCCATGCGCGCGCGTCAGTGTTTGCTGGTTATCTCCTTAGTTTCTTGTGTTCCTTCCATTTTTGCAAGCTTCTTCTCCATTCTCTAAGCCATTCCTGCCCTATAAAGCCTGAAACACTTAACACACAGATCACGACATCGAATGGTATAAAGGAGAATTAAAATATACTAATTAAAGATCTCTAGGAAGCAAGTTTTCAACCATAAACAATACTAGGAAGGAATTATAAAATCATGCAATTAATATGAATAAGTGGGTGAAGACTTAATGAAACCATTCAATTAAATACAAAATAAACCATAAAATAGTGGTTTATCAACCTCCCCACACTTAAACATTAGCATGTCCTCATGCTTAGCTTAAGGAGATAAAATAAATGAGTAGGGAAAAGTAAGACTCATGCAATGCAATGAAACCTATGTATATGAATACAACTATATGATTCTGTCTACTTGGTCAAAATAAATAAGTTCTTCAAGACAAAAATAATTCAAACCCCACTAATTCAAACTATACAATAAAGACAAGTAAACTTGTAAGAAGACATCTCATGAAAGCAAGGAACATAGAATTAAGCATTGAACCCTCACTGGTGATGTATATGCACTCTAGTCTCCCTAGTGTATAGGATAATCACTCTACTCTTCTCTAATCATGCTTTCTAAACCTTATTCTTCACCTAACCAATCAACAAGTATTTAATGTACCAATGCAAACATCATGAGGTCTTTTCAAGGTTGTAATGGGGCTAAGGTAAAGGTGAGGGTATATATATGGCTAAGTGAGCTATAAATTGAATCCTTGATTAACCTAAGCTCTTACCTATATACACATTCTATATACTTTAAATTAATTTCTAGCTACCCAAAATTCTCACTTTTGTATTACATACTCATGCATCAACTTTTCTTTTAATTTTTATCACATATGCATTGATCTTTTCATTAACTTAACTTAGCATTGGGGTAATTTTGTGCCCTTATTTAATTACTTAATTACTTGAGTATTTTTGGATTTTTTTTAGCATAAAAATAAACATAACATTATCAATGCACATAGATTTTCAATTTTTCTAGTTTCACATGAGTAGGTACCCAAATTCCCAATATTTTATCATGACACATGAGTAGGTACCCCATTGTCTTCGTTTAATTCGCGGCTCAACAAATTCAACAACGTTGGTCGGGAGGATGAGAAGGTATTCGTTATTATAATTTCTCTCAGCCAGGATAGGGAACATCTGCTCACAGTAGCGTTTAGTGAATCGCGCAGTGTCCTTTGCTGGGAAAGCTTTCTCTTTTTCACCGACCTTGATGATCCTCTTGATTCATTTTGTTGAGGGCTTTACTGCTGTTGAAGATGGCTCTGCCACTAGTGCTCTCTTTGTTCTTTTCCTTGCTGGCGGTTTGGGAGTAGCTTTCTCTTTATCCTTCTTGGTGGCCATCCTGAAAGGAAAAAGGTAAGTACTTTTAAAACTTCAAGGATTAGAGCAAGGAAGAGGACAGGATGCGTGATAATCAATGCATGGTAAAGAAGGATGTCGTTAACACATGGTCATGACTACATGTGAAAAGTTCATCACTGAAAATATAGCAAGTACATGTGGTGACAATTAAATGCAAGATGTTTATTGGCATACCGGCAAAGGCATGAGTAGCATAGATCAAGCATTAAATGTCCAAGTTAGATAATCAACTCTTTCAAACTAACAACCTGTTTGTATTGACAATTATATTTAATTAATAAAATATAAAAGGAGTTTTGTGAAAAACAGGCATTAGAGTAGTAGAATAGAGTAATAATGCACAATGCCATACGGGCTTTTTCACAAACACATAGCATGCATGGTGAATATGTTATTGAAAGTATTAAATTGAACATGCAAGCAACCTTTTAAGAAGTAATATTAATTGTCAAACAATTCCACAATAACTCACAAGCAAAATATAGAAGAAAACAATCACCCAATTAAATTTCTAACACCAATTAAAGGAATAAAAAGAAAAGAAAAGAAAGTAAAGGCAAATATAGATAATAAAAGTGAAAAGAAAAAGAAAACATAAATAAAAATAATAAAGGAAAAGTAAAAAGTAAAGAAAGAAAGAAAAGAACCTTGATAACGGATGTGAAAAATAGGAAAGGAAGAAAGTAAAGAGTGAGAAAGAAAAAAAGAAGGAAGAAGGGAGAAAAAAAGATTTGGATTTGGGGGAAAGAAAAGATAAGATATTTGGCTGATCTGGATAAGCTGTGTGTCGCATGTGACGCGGACGCGTGGTTCACGCGATTGCGTGGTATGTGATAATTTTCAGGTGACGCGGACGCATGGGTTACGCAATCGCGTGGCCTGATTTGTGCTATTGGCGCGAGTGCAGCCTCGCGTTCGCACAAATCTCTGTTTTAAATGTATTTTGCCAAAAATCTGGGTGACGCGTTCGCGTGGTTGACGCGGTTGCGTGAGTGGCGATATTTTGAAAATGACGCGGACGGATGGGGCACGCGTTCGCGTGATAAGGCTTGTGCTTTCAGCATCATTCCAGCCCCACTCCATCATAACTTTCTGCCATACACCTCTTTACGTCGATTTTGCAGGGCCACGCGTTCGCGTGGGTGACGTGGATGCGTGGGGAGGCTATTTTTCAAAATGACGCAGCCGCATTAGCGACGCAGTCGCGTGGGCATGTTTGTGCCTAAGGCATGCCTCCAGCCACGCTCTCGCATGACTCTCTGCTGCTTTTCTTCTCATATCCAAGGCACCTATGACGCGGACGCGTCAGCGACGCTGGCGTGTCACGTGCCTTTTTTTTATATGCAGTATGCAAATGCAAATGCAGGTTATATGCAGAGATTATGAGAAAAGTCATTAACAAAAGTAAAAATAGAATAAAGTAAAATAAAACTAAGACTAAAACTGAACAATCATACCATGGTGGGTTGTCTCCCACCTAGCACTTTGCTTTTACGTCCTTAAGTTGGACGTCTTCAGGCTCATTTTGCTTCTGTTGGTGGATCTTCCAAAAGGAAAACCTCTAGTTCTTTGTGATCCTTCATCTTCTCTCCATGGTAAAGCTTCAGGCGATGTCCATTGACATTTAGGAATTTGGAGCTAGAAGGGTGACGCAGGTGAAAAACTCCGTATGGCTCTGCCTTCTCTACTCTATAGGGACCTTCCCATCTTGATCTTAGTTTGCCTGGCATAAGCCTCAGTCTGGAGTTATAAAGAAGAACTAACTCCCCTGGTCTGAATTCTCTCCTTTTTATGTGTTTGTCATGGATAGCCTTAATCTTCTCTTTGTATCGCATGTAATTGTCATATGCTTCTAGGCGAAGATTTTCTAATTCTGTTAGTTGCAATTTTCTTTCAGCACCAGATTCTTCATAATTCATATTGCATTCCTTTACAGCCCAGAAAGCCCTGTGTTCCATATCCACTGGAAGGTGGCAAGCCTTTCTGTATACTAAGCGGAAGGGGCTCATCCCAATGGGTGTCTTGTACGTTGTTCTATATGCCCAGAGTGCATCTTGTAGCCTGGCACTCCAGTCTTTCCTATGAGGTTTTACTATCTTCTCCAGATTGCGTTTGATCTCCCTATTAGACACTTCTGCTTGTCCATTGGTCTGGGGATGATAAACTGTTGCTACTTTATGAACAATCTCATGTTTCTTCAGTAATCCTGTCAGTCTCCTGTTACAAAAGTGAGTGCCTTGATCGCTCACGATTGCTCGTGGTGATCTAAAGTGACAAATAATATGGTTTCTAACAAAGAAAACAACATTGTTAGCATCATCAGTACGGGTAGGAATGGCTTCCACTCAGTTATAAACATAATCTATAGCTAATAGTATATAAAGGTAACCATTAGAGTTTGGAAATGGACCCATGAAGTCAATGCCCCAAACATCAAAAATTTCACAGAAAAGCATAATCTGTTGTGGTATCTCATCCCTCTTGGATATATTACCAAATCTTTGGCATGGAAAACAAGATTTACAAAATTCAGCAGCATCTTTAAAAAGAGTAGGCCACCAGAATCCACAGTCTAAGATTTTTCTAGCATTTCTTTGAGGGCCAAAATATCCTCCACTCTCAGAAGAGTGGCATGCCTCTAAAATGGACTGGAATTCTGATTGGGGTACACACTTTCTAATTACCTGGTCAGCACCACACCTCCATAAATATGGATCATCCCATATAAAATATTTAGACTCATTTTTCAGCTTGTCCCTTTGATGCTTAGTAAAATTGGGAGGGAAAGTATGGCTAACTAGATAATTGGCTACAGGTACATACCAAGGAACTACTTCAGATACTGTTTGCAAACTATCAAATGGGAAAGTATCATTGATAGGGGTGGAGTCATGCTTAATGTGCTCAAGGCGACTCAAGTGGTCTGCCACTAAATTCTGGTTACCACTCCTATCCTTAATTTCTAAATCAAATTCTTGCAGCAACAGTATCCAACGTATCAATCTTGGTTTAGACTCTTTTTTAGCTAATAAATATTTTAGAGCTGCATGGTCTGAGTATACTACTACCTTAGTACCAAGTAAATAGGCTCAGAATTTATCCAGAGCAAAAATAATAACAAGAAGCTCTAATTCAGTAGTAGTATAATTAGACTGAGCAACATCTAATGTTTTAGATGCATAAGCAATTACGAAAGGATCCTTACCTTCGCGCTGAGCCAGCGCCGCTCCTACTGCATGGTTGGAAGCATCACACATAATTTCAAATTGTCGGCTCCAATCTGGTCCTCTCACAATCGGAGCTTGAGTCAGGGCGATCTTTAGCTTATCAAACGCTTTCATACAATCCTCAGTGAACTCAAACTCAATATCCTTCTGCAGCAGTCTAGATAAAGGTAATGCTACCTTACTGAAGTCCTTAATGAATCTCCTGTAAAAACCTGCATGGCCAAGGAACGAACGGACTTCCCTCACGGAGGAGGGGTAAGGTAAACTAGAAATGACATCTACCTTTGCTGGATCTACTGAAATACCAGTATTAGAGACAACATGTCCTAGAACAATCCCTTGTTTTACCATAAAGTGACATTTTTCAAAATTCAATACAAGGTTTGTACTAACACACCTGTCTAATACTCTAGCTAAACTATCCAAGCAAAGGTCAAATGAATCACCATATACGCTAAAATCATCCATAAATACTTCCATACAGTTCTTAATAAGATCTGAGAAGATACTCACCATGCATCTTTGGAAAGTAGCAGGTGCATTACACAAGCCAAAATGCATTCTTTTATAAGCATACGTTTCAAAGGGACTGTAAAAGTGGTCTTCTCCTGATCTTCAGGAGCTATGTGAATTTAAAAGTAGCCTGTATAACCATCTAAAAAGCAATAATGGGATTTACGTGATAGGCGATCGAGCATCTGATCAATAAATGGAAAGGGGTAATGATCTATGCGAGTAGCTTAGTTGAGACGCCTATAGTCAATGCAAACCCTCCATGAATTCTGCACTCTAGTTGTCAGGCGCTCTCCATGCTCATTCTTTATTGTTGTGACTCCAGACTTCTTGGGCATCACTTGTACTGGATTGACCCATTCACTGTCTGAGATAGGGTAAATGATATCTGCTTCAAGTAGCCTGGTCACTTCTTTCTTGACAACTTCTAAGATGGTGGGATTCAATCTTCTTTGAGGCTGACAGACAGGCTTTGATTCCTCTTCTAAATATATTCTGTGCTCACAAACTTGAGGACTGATGCCTACTATATCCGCCAAGCTTCATCCAATTGCTCTATTATATTTTCTCAGCACACTGAGCAGTTGCTCTTCTTGTTAAGAAGTGAGTTCCCTTGCAATGATAACTGGAAAATTCTGATTATCCTCAAGGTAAGCATACTTGAGGTGTGGAGGAAGGGGATTTAATTCCAATTTCTGCTCATGGCTAGGCTCTGGATCATCCAGGGCTAGTGGTAATGGTAAAGTGTTGTCATGATGTTCAGAGGGTATAGTTCTTAACCAGCTAAGATCCGCCTTAAGAAATCAATATAGAGAATGCATTGGATTTTTCCTAATCTGCGCGGATGCGTCCATCCTTGCACGCCGCTTCCAGCCATCCACATCCATGCGTGCGCGTGAAGTGCGCGTGCGCGTCCATGCTGGAATTCCCAAAATCCAAATCTTCATGTTCCTTCTTCTTGTGCATGCTTTCTTTCTCTCTTCTAGGCCATCCTTGCCCTATGAATTCTGAAATCACTCAACAAACACGTCACGATATCGAATAGTAATAGAAGAGAATCAAAATATAGCAATTTTAAGGCAAAAAAAGCATATTTTTCATCATGAAGCAATATTAGGAAGAGAACACAAAACCATGCATTTCTTGTGAATAAGTGTGGAAAATATTGACAAAATCCCCCAAATTCTACACAATATAAACCACAAAATTAGTGTTTATCAAATCTTCCCACACTTAAACCAAGCATGTCCTCATGCTTAAAAATAAAAAGACCAAAGATCATGGTAAGAAAGGGGTTATGAAATGCAAATTTCCTAAGTAAATGCATGCAACTAATGTAAAATCATCTACCTACTTGGTCCAGGGTAAATCTATCCTCCAAGAACACATATGAGCATACGGGGTGAAAATGATATGTAGTTCATAAATCCTACCAAATTGAACATTACTATGAAGTGCATATAACTTGCTAGATGAACGCTTGTGAAAGCTGGGAACAAAGAGTTGAGCATCAAACCCTCACCGGAAGTGTATCCGCTCTATTCACTCGAGTGTATAGGGTTCGTCACTCAATCTTCTCCTAATCATGCTTTCCAAGATTTGCCTTTCATCTAACAATCAACAATTACTTAATGCATGCTTACAAGTATCATGAGGTCTTATTCATGGGTTGTAATGGTGTTAGGGTGAAGGTAAGGATGTATATGGTCAAGTGAGCTTAAAATTTGAGTCCTTGATTAACCTAGGATCCCACTAGACACATAGAACAACCTATACAACTATAATATATTACCTAGCTATCCATGCGTTTCATTTTTTTTGCATACTCATGCATTCTTTTCAATTCACATCCCATATGCATTGTTATTGTTACTTTGTCTTGGGACATTTTTGTCCCCTTTTATTGCTTTTTCTCTCTTTTTTTTTTTCATATTTTTGTTTCTTATATATATATATATATATATATATTTTTTTTTTTTCTATTTCTTTTTCTTACATTCTCATATATACACATATAAATTTTTTTTGGTCCCCTTTTTCTTGGGGTTTCTTGTACAAAAGTTTCAATGGATATGGTTCAATCATTCAATACATGAGTATGTTCCCAAATCTTAGAATTTTCAATTACAACTACAATACACCTCTTTACATCTATCCAAATTCCCAAATGCACCCTCCCATTTGAATGATACACACCTCCACTTACCTAAGCTAATCAAGGATCCAAATTTAGGGACATTCATTGTTTTTCGCTTAGGGTTGTTGATGTGCTCTTTTTAAGAACAAAGAGGGGTTATCATAGGCTCAAAATTAGTTAGCAATGGTAGATACAAGGGTTAAGGCCGTTTGGGAAAAGTGACTATTGAAATGATGGCCTCAATCATGTAAATGTATTCATACACAAATTAATGGACATATAAAATCAGACAAAGCAAGGATTACAATCATAGGGAGAAAATAATGCACACAAGAATGGGGAATAATGGTTAGAAGATATAACCACACAATAGGCTCAAAGCTTACATGCTTGTGTTCTTAGCTCAATCACTATGTTCCAAAATACATTCTTGAAGCAAGTTTTTCGCAATTTTTTTTTTCCAAAATTGGTAGGGTACCCCAAACACAGTTTCTTGGGGAAGAAGTCATTATTTTGACCAAATAACTCTATAGAGACTAACTATCATGCAAGGAGTATTTACAAGCAAGACTAACTACACATGCAATGTACTAACTACTAAACAAAAGATAAGCCCATGGGTATTGAAAGGAAGAGATTGTTACCCATGGAGATCGGTCGAACGACCTCCTCACACTTAGAATTTAGCATGGTCCTCCGTGCTACCAATAATGCGCAAAGGACGGTCAGGACCGGAACCTTCACTATCCCCTCCATCAGAGCTCCCATCACTTGGGTTTGAGGTGGATGTGAATATTTCAGGTTCCTCCATGCTAGGGGTAACACAACGCAGAAGCTTCTTGATGTAAGTGTATCGGCGTTGGTTGCGCCGCTCATATCTATCAATCTTCCGGTGTAGATCTTCTATTCTTTGATGTGTGGATCTTTGTCGTGGTGGTGATGGTGAGGTGGAAGGAATAGTAGATGGGAGGTCTATGTCAAGGCTTGGGTTGTTCATAGGAAGATGTAAGTATTTTCCGCTTGGGACCACATCGCTCTTAGCCAGAATTATAGCCTTCGTATCTATGTCTTCCAAGGAACACCCATAGCAGCAACTAAATCAGATACCAATGTTGAAAATAGCAAATTGTCCCGGGCGTGGACTTGACCCATCGCTTGCTTGACAAGAAGCGGAATGTTCACCGATCTCTCCGTGAGAACACACCAAACAAGCAAGGTGAGATCCGCCGTGAAGGACGACTCGTGGCTGCTAGGTAGCACATAGTGGGATAGGATGTGGGCCCAAGCTCTAGCTTCTACAGTGAAGAAGCGAGCGTCAATGCACTTGGGCCTCATCCGGAGTTGACCATGGATCCAAAATGCCTCTGGTTCAGCAATGACTCGGAGGATCGAGTCCCAGTCAAATCCAAACTTTTTTCGCTGACGTAAGACCTCTTGGTAGCCATCCATATCACTTGGTACTGGTAAGACATTAAGCACTTGGTGAATAGCCTCTTCTGAAACTAAGACTTGCTTCCGGCGCATGTATACCGATTGAAGAGAGGGAAGATGGTAGTTAGTATAGAATTCTACCACCCATGAGAGGTTGACCTCTTGTGGTTTTCTCGGAAGAAACTCCCATCCTCTCCGTTCAATGCAGGGTAAAATACAAGGAGTAACCTTGTCCGGCGGAGCGAGTAGATGCTCGGCATGATAGTTGACGTTAGGATTTTTGCCAGTAAAGAATGTCATAAAAATAGTCGCGTTGTAGTTATAGTCTCTAAACCGACAGAAATCCCTTCGTACAAACGTTTGGTTGTCACAAGTAACAAACCCCTTTAAAATTGATAACCGAGTATTTAAACCTCGGGTCGTCTTCTCAAGGAATTGCAGGGAGGTGTTCTTATTATTGGTTATGGAGATTGTAAATTTGGGGTTTTGAGAAATTTGGAGTTTGGGCAATGGGCACAGGTATATTTAAATGACAAGTAAAATAAATTAACAATAATAAAATCTCTTGGCAAGGTATGGAGAACTGGAGGTCCTATCCTAGTTATCCTTATCAATTGTGATGAGAATTAGATTCTTCCCCCACCTTATTAACCTCTAACTATGAAGGTAAGTTAAGTGGACAAATTAATTCCAATTTTCAATCAACAATGAGTTTGATAACTCAAGAGTTACCAATGTCTCAACCAAAGCCAAAAGAGAAAAATGCAAATTATTTATATAATAAAAAGGAGCAATCATAAGTCTGAAATACCTCAAATAACATTAATTAAGAAAATTATATGTAACATGGAAGAGTTCATAAATTAAATAAAAATAAATAAAAATAAAGAACCTGAGATTGAGAGTCACTCTACAACTAAGAGAAATCCTAAATCCTAATCCTAAGAGAGAGGAGAGAATATCTCTCTCTAAAAACTACATCTACTCCTAAAATTGTGAATATGGAAGCCTCCTATGAATGGATGTAGTCCCTCACTTTATAGCCTCTAATCTATATTTTCTGGGCCGCAAACTGGGTCAAAAACAGTCCAGAATTTGCTGGTTTCGAATTTTGCCACGCTGGATTTCCGTCACTGCGATGCGGCCGCATGGATCACGCGATCGCGTCGCCTAGCATCAAGGGAACTATAACATATTATATATCAAATCAAAGCCCCGGACGTTAGCTTTCCAACGCAACTAAAACCGCGTCGTTTGGACCTCTGTAGCTAAAGTTATAGCCGTTTGAGTGCAGAGTGGTCAGGCTGGACAGCTTAGCATTTTCTCCAACTTCTTGCATTCCTTCCACTTTTGCATGCTTTCTTCCCATCCTCCAAGTCATTCCTGCCTTATAATATTTGAAAATACTTAACACACATATCAAGGCATCTAATGGTAATAAGAGAGGATTAATAATAAGCAAATATAAGATCAAAGAAGCATGTTTTCAATCAAAGCACATAATTAGGAAAGCAAATGTAAAACCATGCAACTAATATGAATAAGTGGGTAAAGAGTTGATGAAATCCACTCAATTGAGCACAAGATAAACCATAAAATAGTGGTTTATCAACCTCCCCACACTTAAACACTAGCATGTCCTCATGCTAAGCTCAAGAGAAGCTATAAAGATGAAGAGGAATGGTATGAAATGCAACCTACGAATGCAACTATATGCTAAATGCTTTTACTTACTTGGTTAAGAGTAAATAAGTTCTCCAAGACAAATACAAACCAATTTCCACTAATTCAAATCAGACAATAAAAAGCAAGTGAACTTGTAAGAAGACAGCTCATGAAAGCAGGGAACATAGAATTTAAGCGTTGAACCCTCACTGGAAGTGTATATCATTCTAATCTCTCAAGTGTATAGGGTTATTCACTCTACTCTTCTCTAGTCATGCTTTCTAAACCTTGTTCTTCATCTAACCAATCAACAAAAATTTAATGTACCAATGCAAAGATTATGAGGTCTTTTCAAGGTTGTAATGGGGTTGAGGTAAAGGTAAGGATATATGTATGGCCAAGTGAGCTATAATATGAATCTTCAATTAACCTAAGCTCTCACCTAATATACATATACTCTATATACTTTTAAATTCATGCCTAGCTACCTATAATTCTCACTTTTGTATAATTCCCATACTCCTGTACCATATTATCTTTAATTTTTATTACATGTGCATTGATTTTTCATTAACTTAATATTGGGATAATTTGGTCCCCTTATTTATTTGCTTATTTATTGAATATATATATATATATATATATATATATATATATATATATATATATATATATATGAGCGGATAATTTATACGCTTTTTGACATTGTTTTTAGTATGTTTTTAGTAGGATCTAGTTACTTTTAGGGATGTTTTCATTAGTTTTTATGTTAAATTCACATTTCTGGACTTTACTATGAGTTTGTGTGTTTTTTTGTGATTTCAGGTATTTTCTGGCTGAAATTGAGGGACTTGAGCAAAAATCAGATTCAGAGGTTGAAGAAGGACTGCTGATGCTGTTGGATTCTGACCTCCCTGCACTCAAAGTGAATTTTCTGGAGCTACAGAACTCGAAATGGCGCGCTTCTAATTGCGTTGGAAAGTAGACTTCCAGGGCTTTCCAGAAATATATAATAGTCCATACTTTGGCCAAGAATAGATGACGTAAACTGGCGTTCAACGCCAGCTTTCTGCCCAAATCTGGCGTCCAGCGCCAGAAAAGGATCCAAAACCAGAGTTGAACGCCAGAAATGGATCAAAACATGGCGTTCAACTCCACAAATGGCCTATGCACGTGTAACACTCAAAGCTCAGCCCAAGCACACACCAAGTGGGCCCCGGAAGTGGATTTATGCATCAATTACTTACTCATGTAAACCTTAGTAGCTAGTTTATTATAAATAGGACCTTTTACTAGTCTTTTTGAGAATCTAGGGACGCTTGGTTCTTAGATCAGAGGGGCTGGCCATTCGGCCATGCCTGGACCATTCACTTATGTATTTTTAACGGTAGAGTTTCTACACTCCATAGATTAAGGTGTGGAGCTCTGCTGTTCCTCAAAGATTAATGCAAAGTACTACTGTTTTCTATTCAATTCATCTTATTTTGCTTCTAAGATATTCATTCGTACTTCAATCTGAATGTGATGAACGTGACAATCATCATCATTCCCTATGAACGCGTGCCTGACAACCACTTCCGTTCTACATTAGAATTGAATGAGTATCTCTTAGATCTCTTAATCAGAATCTTCGTGGCATAAGCTAGAATGATGGCGGCATTCAAGAGAATCCGGAAGGTCTAAACCTTGTCTGTGGTATTCCGAGTAGGATTCAATGAATGAATGACTGTGACGAGCTTCAAACTCGTGATTGCTGGGCGTTAGTGACAGACGCAAAAGGATAGTAAATCCTATTCCAGCATGATCGAGAACCGGCAGATGAATAGCCGTGCCGTGACAGGGTGCGTTGACCATTTTCACTTAGAGGATAAGATGAAGCCATTGACAAGGGTGATGCCTCCAGACGATTAGCCGTGCCGTGACAGGGCATTGGATCATTTTCCCGAGAGATGACCGAAAGTAGCCATTGACAGTGGTGATGTATCACATAAAGCCAGCCATGGAAAGGAGTAAGACTGATTGGATGAAGATAGCAGGAAAGCAGAGGTTCAGAGGAACGAAAGCATCTCCATTCGCTTATCTGAAATTCCTACCAATGAATTACATAAGTATTTCTATCCCTATTTTATTATATTAAATTTGAAAACACCATTATCAATTTATATCTGCCTAACTGAGATTTGCAAGGTGACCATAGCTTGCTTCATACCAACAATCTCCGTGGGATTCGACCCTTACTCACGTAAGGTATTACTTGGACGACCCAGTGCACTTGCTGGTCAGTTACACGGAGTTGTGAACCGTGGTTTTGGCATCATGTTTTTTGCGCCATTTCCAGGGAAAGAAAGAGCAATGAATTTTACATAATTAAAGTGTAATCACGATTCCGCGTACCAAGTTTTTGGCGCCGTTGCCGCGGATTGTTCGAGTTTGGACAACTGACGGTTCATCTTGTTGCTCAGATTAGGTAATTTTTTTTTTATTTTATTTTCAAAAATTTTTCAAAAATATTTCTAAAATTTTCTCATCTGTTTTCGAAAAAAATATAAAAATGTTTTCAAAAATTTTATTCAAAATTTTTAAGAATGAATTCTAGTGTTTCATGAAGCATGTGAAGCCTGGCTGGCTGTAAAGCCATGTCTAAATTTATTTGGACTGAGGCTTGCAATTTGTTATCAAGAGCAATATACTCTGATGTTAAATGCTGAAGCTTGGGGCTGGCCATTGGCCATGTCTAGTGTTTTGGACTGGAGCTTTCATTGAAAGCTTGGCTGGCTAGTGAGCCATGTCTAATTCCTGGACTGGAGCTTTAGACTAAGAATGCAAGATTCCTGGAATTCATATTAAAAATTTTGGAATCCTTATTTTTATTTTTCACAAAAATTTTCGAAAAAATAAAAAAAATTAGAAAATCATAAAAATAAAAAATATTTTTCTATTTCTTGTTTGAGTCTTGAGTCATGTTATAAGTTTGGTGTCAATTGCATGTGCATCCTGCATTTTTCGAAAATTCTCATGCATTCATAGTGTTCTTCGTGATCTTCAAGTTGTTCTTGGTAAGTCTTCTTGTTTGATCTTGATGATTTTTTGTTTTGTGTTGTATGCTATTTTTCATATGCATTCTTGAATTCTTAGTGTCTAAGCATTAAAGAATTCTAAGTTTGGTGTCTTGCATGTTTTCTTTGCATTAAAAATTTTTCAAAATTGTGTCTATGATGTTCATCTTGACATTCATAGTGTTCTTGGTGTTCATCTTGACATTCATAGCATTCTTGCATGCATCACATGTTTTGATCTAAAAATTTCATGCATGGCATCTTTTTAGTGTTTTTCTCTTGCATCATAAAAATTCAAAAATCAAAAAAATATCTTTCCCTTTTTCTCTCATCAAATTCGAAAATTTGAGTTGACTTTTTCAAAAATTTTTAAAATCAAGTTGTTTCTTATGAGTCAAATCAAATTTTCAATTTGAAAATCTTATCTTTTTCAAAATCTTTTTCAAAAATCAAATCTTTTTCAAAATTCTTGGTTATTTTCGAAAATTTCAAAAATATTTTTCAAAAATATTTTTCTTATTTTTATATCAAATTTTCGAAAATAACATAATCAATTAATGTTTTGATTCAAAAATTTGAAGTTTGTTACTTGCTTGTTAAGAAAGATTCAAACTTTAAGTTCTAGAATCATATCTTGTGATTTCTTATGAATCAAGTCATTAATTGAGATTTTAAAAAAATCAAATCTTTTTTTTTAAAAACTAATTTCTATCATATCTTGTCAAAAATATTTTCTCATTTTATATTTTTCAAAAATCTAATTTCAAAATATCTTTTCTAACCTCCTAACTTCTTATCTTCTCAAAATTTGTTTCAACTAACTAACTAACTTTTTGTTTGTTTCTTAACTTTTTCAAAACTACCTAACTAACTCTCTCTCTCTAATTTTCGAAAATATCTTCCCTCTTTTTCAAAAATTTCTTTTTAATTAACTAATTATTCTTATTTTTATTTTTGATCTTAAAAATTTTCGAAAAAAAAATACTAACATTTTTCAAAAACCATTTTCGAAAATCACTAACTCTTTTTCAAAAATATTTTTCGAAAATTCTCCCTCTCCCATCTTATTCTATTTATTTATTCATTTACTAACATCTCATCTCACATCTCAACCCTCCTCACAGTTGTGTTTCTTCCATTACATTACATTCTTTATCTCCCCCTCTTTTCTTCCAAAGGGATCCCTATACTGTGGTATAAAGGGTCTCTATTATTATTATTTTTTTCTGTGCCCTCTTCTTTGTCATATGAGTAGGAACAAGGACAAGAATATTCTTCTTGAAGCAGATCCGGAACCTGAAAGGACTCTGAAGAGAAAATTAAGAGAAGCTAAATTACAACAATCCAGAAATAACCTTTCAGAAATTTTCGAACAGGAAAAGGAGATGGCAGCCGAAAATAATAATAATGTAAGGAAGATGCTTGGTGACTTTACTGCACCTAATTCCAATTTACATGGAAGAAGCATCTCCATTCCTGCCATTGGAGCAAACAACTTTGAGCTGAAACCTCAATTAGTTTCTCTGATGCAGCAGAACTGCAAGTTTCATGGACTTCCATCTGAAGATCCTTTTCAATTCTTAACTGAATTCTTGCAGATATGTGATATTGTTAAGACTAATGGAGTAGATCCTGAATCTACAGGCTCATGCTTTTCCCTTTTGCTGTAAGAGACAGAGCTAGATTATGGTTGGATTCTCAACCCAAAGATAGCCTGAACTCTTGGGATAAGCTGGTCACAGCTTTCTTAGCCAAGTACTTTCCTCCTCAAAAGCTGAGCAAGCTTAGAGCTGATGTTCAAACCTTCAGACAGAAAGAAGGTGAATCCCTCTATGAAGCTTGGGAAAGATACAAACAGTTGACCAAAAAGTGTCCTTCTGACATGCTTTCAGAATGGACCATCCTGGATATATTCTATGATGGTTTATCTGAGCTATCAAAAATGTCACTGGACACTTCTGCAGGTGGATCCATTCACCTAAAGAAAACGCCTGCAGAAGCTCAAGAACTTATTGACATGGTTGCTAATAACCAGTTCATGTACACTTCTGAAAGGAATCCTGTGAGTAATGGGACGCCTATGAAGAAGGGAGTTCTTGAAGTTGATACTCTGAATGCCATATTGGCTCAGAATAAAATATTGACTCAGCAAGTCAATATGATCTCTCAGAGTCTACATGGAATGCAAGCTGCATCCAACAGTACTCAAGAGGCTTCTTATGAAGAAGAAGCTTATGATCCTGAGAACCCTGCAATAGCAGAGGTGAATTACTTAGGTGAACCTTATGGAAACACCTATAACTCATCATGGAGAAATCATCCAAATTTCTCATGGAAGGATCAAAAGCCTCAACAAGGCTTTAATAATGGTGGAAGAAACAGGTTTAACAATAATAAACCTTTTCCATCATCCACTCAGCAACAGACAGAGAACTCTGAACAAAATGCTTCTAATTTAGCAAATCTAGTCTCTGATCTATCCAAGGCCACTGGGAGCTTCATGAATGAAACAAGGTCTTCCATTAGAAATTTGGAAGCACAAGTGGGCCAGCTGAGTAAAAGGATCACTGAAATCCCTCCCAGTACTCTCCCAAGCAATACAGAAGAGAACCCAAAAGGAGAGTGCAAGGCCATTGACATAAGCACCATGGCCGAACCTACAAGGGGAGTGGAGAACGCAAATCCCAAGGAGGAAGACCTCCTGGGACGTCCAGTGATCAATAAGGAGCTTCCCTCTGAGGAACCAAAGGACTCTGAGGCTCATCTAGAGACCATAGAGATTCCATTGAACCTCCTTATGCCCTTCATGAGCTCTGATGAGTATTCCTCTTCTGAAGAGAATGAGGATGTTACTGAAGAGCAAACTGCCAAGTTTCTTGGTGCAATCATGAAGCTGAATGCCAAATTATTTGGCATTGATACTTGGGAAGTTGAACCTCCCTTGTTCATCAATGAACTAAGTGATCTGGATCAACTGACATTGCCTCAGAAGAGACACGATCCTGGAAAGTTCATAATACCCTGTACCATAGGCACCATGATCTTTAAGGCTCTATGTGACCTTGGTTCAGGAATAAACCTCATGCCCCTCTCTGTAATAGAGAAACTAGGAATCTATGGGGTGCAAGCTGCTAAAATCTCATTAGAGATGGCAGACAGTTCAAGAAAACAGGCTTATGGACAAGTAGAGGATGTGTTAGTAAAGGTTAAAGGCCTTTACATCCCTGCTGATTTCATAGTCCTTGATACTGGAAAGGAAGAGGATGAATTCATCATCCTAGGAAGATCTTTCCTGGCCACAGCAAGAGCTGTGATTGATGTTGACAGAGGTGAAATAGTTCTTCAATGGAATGAGGACTCCCTTGTGTTTAAAACTCAAGGATCTCCCTCTGCGACCATGGAGAGGAAGCATGAAAAGCTTCTCTCAAAGCAGAGCCAACCCAAGCCCCCACAGTCAAACTCTAAGTTTGGTGTTGGGAGGCCACAACCAAACTCTAAGTTTGGTGTTGAACTCCCATATCCAAACTCTAAGTTTGGTGTTGGAGAGTTTCAACAATGCTCTGAACATCTGTGAGGCTCCATGAGAGCCCACTGTCAAGCTATTGACATTAAAGAAGCGCTTGTTGGGAGGCAACCCAATTTTTATTTATCTAACTATATTTTTCTTAATTATATGTCTTTATAGGTTCATGATCATGTGGAGTCACAAAATAAATATAAAAATTGAAAACTGAATCAAAAACAGTAGAAGAAAAATCACATCCTGGAGGAGCATCTGTCTGGCGTTCAGCGCCAGAACAGAGCATGGTTCTGGCGCTGAACGCCCAAAATGGGCAGCTTCTGGGCGCTGAACGCCAGAACAGGCATGGTTCTGGCGTTCAACGCCAGAAATGGCACACAAATGGGCGTTGAACGCCCAAAATGGCCACCAACCTGGCGCTGAACGCCCAGAGTTGTGTGCAAAGGCATTTTTACATGCCTAATGGGTGCAGGGATGTAAATCCTTGAACACCTCAGGATCTGTGGACCCCACAGGATCTACTCAGGATCTGTGGACCCTACAGGATCCCCACCTACCTCCACTCACTTCTTCTCACCACTCTCTTTCACACAACCCCATAAACACTCTTCCCCAAAAACCCTTCACCAATCACCTCAATCTCTCTTCCCCATCACCTCTTCACCACTCACATCCATCCACTCTTCCCCATAAACCTACCTCATAAACTCCACTTACCTTCAAAATTCAAAACCAATTTCCCACCCAAACCCACCCATATGGCCGAAACCTTTTCCCCCTCCCTTCCCTATATAAAGCCCTCCATTCTTCATCAAATTCACACAACACACCCCTATACACCCTTCTTGGCCGAAACACTTCCCACCCCCTCTCCTCCATTTCTTCTTCTTCTTCATCTATTCATTCTTCTATTGCTCGAGGGCGAGCAAAATTCTAAGTTTGGTGTGGTAAAAGCATAAGCTTTTTGTTTTTCCATAACCATTGATGGCACCTAAGACCGGAGAATCCTCTAGAAAGGGGAAAGGGAAGACAAAAGCTTCCACATCCGAGTCATGGGAGATGGAAAGGTTCATCTTCAAAGCCCATCAAGACCACTTCTATGATGTTGTGGCCAAGAAGAAGGTGATCCCTGAGGTCCCTTTCAAACTCAAAAGAAATGAGTATCTGGAGATCCGACATGAAATTCAAAGAAGAGGTTGGGAAGTTCTAACAAATCCCATCCAACAAGTCGGCATCATAATGGTTCAAGAGTTCTATGCTAATGCATGGATCACCAAGAACCATGATCAAAGTAAGAACCCGGATCCAAAGAACTATGTTACAATGATTCGGGGGAAATACTTAGATTTTAGTCCGGAGAATGTGAGGTTGGCGTTCAACTTGCCAAACATGGAAGAGAACGCATGCCCCTACACAAGGAGAGTCAACTTTGATCAAAGGTTGGACCAAGTCCTTATGGACATATGTGTAGAAGGAGCTCAATGGAAGATTAACTCCAAAGGCAAGCCGGTTCAACTAAGAAGATTGGACCTCAAGCCTACAGCTAGAGGATGGTTGGAGTTCATTCAATGCTCAATCATTCCCACTAGCAACCGGTCTGAAGTTACTATAGACCGGGCCATCATGATCCATAGCATCATGATTGGAGAAGAGGTGGAAGTTCATGAGATTATACCTCAAGAACTCTACAAGGTGGCTGACAAGTCCTCCACTATGGCAATGTTAGCCTTTCCTCACCTCATTTGCCACCTATGCAATTTGGCTGGGATTGACATAGAGGGAGATATCCTCATCAAAGAGGACAAGCCCATCACTAAGAAAAAGATAGAGCAAGCAAGAGAGCCCACTCATGGAGCTCAAGAGGCGCAAGAAGCTCATTTCCATGAGATCCCGGAGATGCCTCAAATGCACTTTCCTCCACAAAATTATTGGGAGCAAATCAACACCTCCCTAGGAGAATTGAGTTCCAATATGGGACAACTAAGGGTGGAACATCAAGAGCACTCCATCATGCTCCATGAAATAAGAGAAAATCAAAAAGCAATGAGGGAGGAGCAACAAAGACAAGGAAGAGACATAGAAGAGCTCAAGGACATCATTGGTTCCTCAAGAAGGAAACGCCACCATCACTAAGGTGGATTCATTCCTTGTTCTTGCTTTCTCTGTTTTTCGTTTTCTATGTTATGTGCTTATCTATGTTTGTGTCTTCATTACATGATCATTAGTAGTAGTAACTATGTCTTAAAGTTATGAATGTCCTATGAATCCATCACCTCTCTTAAATGAAAAATGTTTTAAATCAAAAGAACAAGAAGTACATGAGTTTCAAATTTATCCTTGAACTTAGTTTAATTATATTGATGTGGTGACAATGCTTCTTGTTTTCTGAATGAATGCTTGAACAGTGCATATGTCTTTTGAAGTTGTTGTTTAAGAATGTTAAATATGTTGGCTCTTGAAAGAATGATGACTAGGAGACATGTTATTTGATAATCTGAAAAATCATAAAAATGATTCTTGAAGGAAGAAAAAGCAGCAAAGAACAAAGCTTGCAGAAAAAAAAATAGAAAGAAAAAGAAAAAGCAAGCAGAAAAAGCCAATAACCCTTAAAACCAAAAGGCAAGGGAAATAAAAAGGATCCCAAGGATTTGAGCATCAGTGGATAGGAGGGCCTAAAGGAATAAAATCCTGGTCTAAGCGGCTAAACCAAGCTGTCCCTAACCATGTGCTTGTGGCGTGTAGGTGTCAAGTGAAAACTTGAGACTGAGCGGTTAAAGTCAAGGTCCAAAGCAAAAACAAAGAGTGTGCTTAAGAACCCTGGACACCTCTAATTGGGGACTTTAGCAAAGCTGAGTCACAATCTGAAAAGGTTCACCCAATTATGTGTCTGTGGCATTTATGTATCCGGTGGTAATACTGGAAAACAAAGTGCTTAGGGCCACGGCCAAGACTCATAAAGAAGCTGTGTTCAAGAATCATCATACTGAACTAGGAGAGTCAATAACACTATTCGAAATCTGAAGTTCCTATAGATGCCAATCATTCTGAACCTCAATGGATAAAGTGAGATGCCAAAACTATTCAAGAGGAAAAAAAGCTATAAGTCCCGCTCATATGATTGAAGCTCTGTTTCATTGATAGTTTGGAATTTGTAGTATATTCTCTTCTTTTTATCCTATTTGATTTTCAGTTGCTTGGGGACAAGCAACAATTTAAGTTTGGTGTTGTGATGAGCGGATAATTTATACGCTTTTTGACATTGTTTTTAGTATGTTTTTAGTAGGATCTAGTTACTTTTAGGGATGTTTTCATTAGTTTTTATGTTAAATTCACATTTCTGGACTTTACTATGAGTTTGTGTGTTTTTCTGTGATTTCAGGTATTTTCTGGCTGAAATTGAGGGACTTGAGCAAAAATCAGATTCAGAGGTTGAAGAAGGACTGCTGATGTTGTTGGATTCTGACCTCCCTACACTCAAAGTGGATTTTCTGGAGCTATAGAACTCGAAATGGCGCGCTTCCAATTGCGTTGGAAAGTAGACTTCCAGGGCTTTTCAGCAATATATAATAGTCCATACTTTGGCCAAGAATAGATGATGTAAACTGGCGTTCAATGCCAGCTTTCTGCCCAAATCTGGCGTCCAGCGCCAGAAAAGGATCCAAAACCAGAGTTGAACGCCAGAAATGGATCAAAACATGGCGTTCAACTCCACAAATGGCCTCTGCACGTGTAACACTCAAAGCTCAGCCCAAGAACACACCAAGTGGGCTCCGGAAGTGGATTTATGCATCAATTACTTACTCATGTAAACCCTAGTAGCTAGTTTATTATAAATAGGACCTTTTACTAGTCTTTTTGAGAATCTAGGGACGCCTGGTTCTTAGATCAGAGGGGCTGGCCATTCGGCCATGCCTGGACCATTCACTTATGTATTTTTAACGGTAGAGTTTCTACACTCCATAGATTAAGGTGTGGAGCTCTGCTGTTCCTCAAAGATTAATGCAAAGTACTACTGTTTTCTATTCAATTCATCTTATTTCGCTTCTAAGATATTCATTCGTACTTCAATCTGAATGTGATGAACATGACAATCATCATCATTCCCTATGAACGCGTGCCTGACAACCACTTCCATTCTACATTAGAATTGAATGAGTATCTCTTAGATCTCTTAATCAGAATCTTCGTGGCGTAAGCTAGAATGATGGCGGCATTCAAGAGAATCCGGAAGGTCTAAACCTTGTCTGTGGTATTCCGAGTAGGTGATGAGTTATTTTGGTGAAAAATAAATTTCTCCCAAAACACACAAATCTAACCGGCAAGTGCACCGGGTCGCATCAAGTAATAAAAACTCACGGGAGTGAGGTCGATCCCACAGGGATTGATGGATCAAGCAATTTTAGTGGGTGATTAGTTTAGTCAAGCTGACATTTAGTGAATTATGTGAAATGTAGCCAACAGAAAGTAAATTGCAACGAATCTTAAAGATGCAGAAAGTAAAATTGCAAGTAAGTTAAAGAACAAGAAAGTAAAATAGCTGAAACTTAAATTGCAAGAAAAGTAAATTGCATGAAAAGTAAAGGGGCTGGGGTGTTGGAAATTAAAAAGAGCAATAGATCACGCAACTGGAAATTTAAATTGCAGGAAGAATAAAGGAAATTGGATGCTGGGAATCAAAACAGAATTGAAATTTTGAAGTGCAGTGAATTAAAAGCAGCAAGAAAAACAAAGAGAAATCTTAGAGGGAGAATGAAACAGAACACCTTCAATTCTCCACCCAAGATTCAAAACAAAGAAAATTAAAGAGAGAGCTCTCAAATTCTAGTGCTCCCTAGTGGAGCCAGCTTCCTCACAAATATGAAAATGATGCCTTATATAGGCTTTACAAAATGGAAATAAAAATGAAATTAAAAACAAATTACAATTAAATGAAATTCCTATTTTATCTATTTCTTGTGCCTTTGAGTGATGATCATTTGGGCCCTTGCTCTTGATGGAATTGGGTTGATAAAGGCCTTGGTTGATTGCTCTTGGAGTTTGAAGAGGAACCGAATTGAACCGGGTTGAGTTTGCAAAAGTTGGACCAAAAGTTGGAGCTAAAGTTAGGGGTCTAACTTTGGCTCTAACTTTTCATAGCAGCCCACAAAACTTGCTGGTATGAACGTTGGTGCCAACGTTAGGGGTCTAACTTTGACCCTAACGTTGGCCTCCCTTATGCACATTTATGGCGCCAACTTTGTCCTCTTGTCATGTTGCCAATTTTTTGCCCAATATAGACTATCATATATGGTTGGAAAGCTCTGAATGTCAGCTTTCTAACCCACTTAGAATCATTTCAATTGGACATCTACAACTCAAGTTATGATCATTTGAAGAGGGCATGGTCGCTGGCTTTGGTGTGCAGCGTTTGAGGTAACATTTGCCTCAAACGTTGGAGAAAACGCCAGTTCTGGAGGCTCAAACGTATTGTCCACCCCATACTATTATACATTGT
Source organism: Arachis hypogaea (assembly GCF_003086295.3). Classification (NCBI taxonomy): domain Eukaryota; kingdom Viridiplantae; phylum Streptophyta; class Magnoliopsida; order Fabales; family Fabaceae; genus Arachis; species Arachis hypogaea. The sequence goes on along the minus strand of NC_092051.1, from coordinate 40,571,214 downwards.
TGGAAAGCCCTGGATGTCTACTTTCCAATGCCGTTAAGAGCACATCATTTGGAGCTCTACAGCTCGAGTTATACTCCGTTGAAGGTGCAGAGGTCAGGTGGCCTCACTGCAGGTTGCCACCATGTTCATTTATGCACATTGCGGGGCAGTTTTCTCCCTCAATTTTAGTGTCCAACATGCAGTGCCATATATGCTTGGAAAGCTCTTGATTCCTACTTTTCAATGCTTCTTGAATCACCTCATTTGGAGCTCTGTAGCTCAAGTTATTCTTGTTGGAAGTATACCCCTTGTATGCCTTGTGGCGCCAACGTTAGCCCAAAAGTTAGGGGTCTAACGTTGGCGCAAACTTTTGCTCCTCTTTGTATTTCCCATGTGCCAACGTTAGCCTCCAAGTTAGGGATCTAACGTTGGCGCAAACGTTGGGTGGCCAGGGAGGAGTTTCTCATGCCAACGTTAGCCTCCAAGTTAGGGGGCTAACGTTGGCGCAAACGTGGGGTGCCCAGGGATTAATCCTCATGCCTAACGTTAGCCCTCACGTTAGGGGTCTAACTTTGAGGCTAACTTTAGGTCCAACTTTTTGCTTCATGGTTCATTTTCATTTATTCCATTGTCTTCTCTTTACTCCTAGCTATTCCTTCTTGCTTCAACCTTTCTCCAAGCTTTCTTCACCTATCATTAATCAACCAAACACATCAAAGCTATGCTCAAAATCATGAGATATTCATTCTTTCATAATATGTGTCAATTTTAGCATAAAACCTCATGAAATAGCATGAATTCATACATGGTTGATTAAATCAAAGGAAGCATGAAAATCTACCCACTTGGCTTGCTTATGGCTCAAGAAAGTGCATAAAACCTATTGAAAACAAAGGAAAAAGGCATAGAAAAACATGACATGATGACATGTCATCACAACACCAAACTTAAACCTTGCTTGTCCCCAAGCAAGAAAAGAATCATGCAATAAAGATTGACAATCCAAGGTAAGAAGAATAGCAACTCAATGTTCATGGTAAGCTAGTTTTCTAAGCATGCTATAATCACAAAAGAAATGTAAATGATTGATGCTTCTATCTAGCTCAATTTATGAACTCTTTCTTTTATATTTCTTCCTTGAAACAAACTTTTGATTTTCTTATTTAGCTTCTCCTTTTGGGTGCTTTGCCCCATGAGTTGATAACAAAGCTATGACTTCTAAATGCTTTGTTTTCAAGTATTACCACTTGATACATAAGCACCACAAGCATTTGATTAGAGAACTTCATTAAGCTCATTTTTCTTTTCTTTTCTTGACTCTCTAATCATTGATGCTCAGAGCCTTGAAGTTTGAGGGAGTGCTTTTGCACTTTGAGCCTAACCTTGACTTCTAAGTGTTTTGTTTTCAAGCATTTGGCTTGATACATAAACACCACAAGTACTTAGCAAATAGATTGCCATTGGTACTCAGAGCCTTCAGCTTTCTCATTTTTTTTCCTTTTTCTTTTCTTGCTTTATTTTGCATTTGCTTTCAAGGTTTTAATGATTTTCAAAAGATTTCACAAAATGTCCTAGATGAAAACTTCAATTAAATAAAATCCAATGCAATTAAGCAACAATCAAACATACTAGCTTTCCAATACTTTTATGCACATGCTAAAATCTTCTTTAATGCCTTGTTTGTTTATGATCATGATACTTTGTTGCTTTTGAATTCACAAAACTCAAGTTGGTAATCATAATGACATAGCACCATGTTGCAATTTAGAAATCAAACTATGCCTTTTCATACACACATGCATACAGAGAAGATAAAGACAATCATGGAGTTTATAGTGCTTGAAACAAATGAGAGGAAAAGGAACTTTACAACCTTGTAGTTCATCTTCTCTATTGTTGTTATTTTCCTCCCATTATCCTCCTTCCCATACCAAAGTCAGAATGCTTGCTCATCCTCAAGCAACTATTAAAACCGTGGCTATGGGGCTAAGATGGATCATGAATGTCTTACACAAAAAATGTTAGTAGTACATGTGTTTCAAGCAAGCAAAATTAAAGATAATAATCAAGGAACAAGAGATAGAGACATTATGATTGCAAGCTTAAGAAGGTGAGCATAATACTTTGCATAAAGAATAAGTGGCACACCAAACTTAGTGTGACACTTTCACTTGGAATCAATGCAAGTATCCAGTAAAGATTTGAAGCAAATTGTGTTGCATAGCAACACCAAACTTAGAATGCAATCCTATGTCCATTTATTTGAATTAAAACCAAGCAAATGAAACTGTTCTTTATTAAATACAATCACTAAGCCAAGAATCTGTCATTAATAAAGCTCTCTTGGTGATGTATTAATAAACACAGCAAATAAGCAGACTAAAATGAAAGCATTAAAAACAAAGAATTAACTAAAGTAAACAGAATAACTAAATATCAAACCAAAAGAAAATTAACACTGCAAAGACATTATGGTTATGCAGACAAGTGGTGTTGCTGAATGATTTGCATAGAAAAATAGGTGGCACACCAAACTTAGAATCTTGGTGTGTCGCTTTCATTTTTTTGATTTGATGCAATCATCCAAAAAGATTGAAAACAATTCGTTGCAAGGCAACACCAAACTTAGAATGTAACCATATGCCAATTTATTGAATTTGAAACAAAACAAAGAACAAAAGCAAAGCAGAGAGGAGAATTTGTACCTACTGTTGACATGTTGTTTACTTTCTTCCTCTTCTTCCAGTTTGTTAAGAGGAATGACTCCAAGAGGGGAGAAGATTCAGCTATTGCCCCCTGTCTTGGTTTCCTCTCAGCAAGCTTTTTGTTGTACATGGCTTGATTGAGCTTGCCTGCTATTGGTCCAGGGGTTAGATTGCTTGTGGTTGACCTCCTCTTGAATGTTGTCCTTGGTAGTTTGGTCACAATCCTCTTTTCGGTGCTTTTGTCAATTGCCTTCACTTCTTTGAATCCAAGTCTTGGTGGTTGTGTGATTTTTGGAGTTTTGTATTCATCCAGAGCCTTTTGTATTGGTGGTTCCATGAACTCCTCCTTTATGTACTTCTCTGCCTCACTTGAGTTTGGAATGACTTCTTCACTTTCTTGCTCCTCCACTTCCTCTTTTACACCCAACATTTGTTTCAATCGCTCTATCATGGGGGAGGTTTGTCGATCTTCCCAACATTTCTTCAGCTCCTCGTCATACCTTTCAATCATGGATTCAAATGTTGAGGCATTTTGGTCCAGGGAGGTTTGTGAGAGTTGTGAGTCTTCATGTTCTCTTGTCATCTCAAGTGCAGTTTCAGGTTCAACCACCTCATTCTTCATTGAAAGTTCACTTGATGCAGTAGCCTCCTCATCTTGCTCTTCCACTTTATCCTTCACATCCATCAATTGGTCTTCATTTTCCTTGCTTAGTAGTTCTAAGCGTTTATCTGTGTCCTCCAATTGCTTATCTGTCTCCTGAGAAAGGATTTCTAGTTCCCTCCAGGATTGTTGATATTCCTCCGCCATTCTGTTGAACCTAGACTCAAATTCTGAAAACCATGAGTGGCTCATGGAAGTTTGTGTGGGTGGTGAGTTTTGAAAGGGGCTTTCGGTTGAAGTATGGTCAAGTGATGATATCTCTAGATGAATATCATATGAAGCACTAGAATTCCCTTCCCAGCCACCATTAGAATCATGACTTGCATTATTTTGTGGTGGAGAGAAATATCCCATATGATTTTCTTTCTCATCTTGTGGTTCTGAAGCATAGCTCCATGAATTGGAGTGCCCAGAATTTGAAGTTTCTTGGTGATATCCCCAGCCATCATTAGAGATTGGTGATAGTGGGTGATATCCCATAGAATTTGTTTGATCATAAGATGAGTTGAACTCCATTTGAGTTTTGTAAAACACACAACCAAGGAAAATTGAAATTACTCATATCAGAGATGAGAATTTCTTAGTGAGGCAAAAACTCAAACACCTTGGTTTCACTTTGAAACAGGAAACAAAAATAAAGAAAATGCTTAATCTAGACTTCTCACCCACTTAATCATTGTTGATCTAATCAATCCCCGGCAACGGCGCCAAAAACTTGATGAGTTATTTTGGTGAAAAATAAATTTCTCCCAAAACACACAAATCTAACCGGCAAGTGCACCGGGTCGCATCAAGTAATAAAAACTCACGGGAGTGAGGTCGATCCCACAGGGATTGATGGATCAAGCAATTTTAGTGGGTGATTAGTTTAGTCAAGCTGACATTTAGTGAATTATGTGAAATGTAGCCAACAGAAAGTAAATTGCAATGAATCTTAAAGATGCAGAAAGTAAAATTGCAAGTAAGTTAAAGAACAAGAAAGTAAAATAGCTGAAACTTAAATTGCAAGAAAAGTAAATTGCATGAAAAGTAAAGGGGCTGGGGTGTTGGAAATTAAAAAGAGCAATAGATCACGCAACTGGAAATTTAAATTGCAGGAAGAATAAAGGAAATTGGATGCTGGGAATCAAAACAGAATTGAAATTTTGAAGTGCAGTGAATTAAAAGCAGCAAGAAAAACAAAGAGAAATCTTAGAGGGAGAATGAAACAGAACACCTTCAATTCTCCACCCAAGATTCAAAACAAAGAAAATTAAAGAGAGAGCTCTCAAATTCTAGTGCTCCCTAGTGGAGCCAGCTTCCTCACAAATATGAAAATGATGCCTTATATAGGCTTTACAAAATGGAAATAAAAATGAAATTAAAAACAAATTACAATTAAATGAAATTCCTATTTTATCTATTTCTTGTGCCTTTGAGTGATGATCATTTGGGCCCTTGCTCTTGATGGAATTGGGTTGATAAAGGCCTTGGTTGATTGCTCTTGGAGTTTGAAGAGGAACCGAATTGAACCGGGTTGAGTTTGCAAAAGTTGGACCAAAAGTTGGAGCTAAAGTTAGGGGTCTAACTTTGGCTCTAACTTTTCATAGCAGCCCACAAAACTTGCTGGTATGAACGTTGGTGCCAACGTTAGGGGTCTAACTTTGACCCTAACGTTGGCCTCCCTTATGCACATTTATGGCACCAACTTTTTCCTCTTGTCATGTTGCCAATTTTTTGCCCAATATAGACTATCATATATGGTTGGAAAGCTCTGAATGTCAGCTTTCTAACCCACTTGGAATCATTTCAATTGGACATCTACAACTCAAGTTATGATCATTTGAAGAGGGCATGGTCGCTGGCTTTGGTGTGCAGCGTTTGAGGTAACGTTTGCCTCAAACGTTGGAGAAAACGCCAGTTCTGGAGGCTCAAACGTATTGTCCACCCCATACTATTATACATTGTTGGAAAGCCCTGGATGTCTACTTTCCAATGCCGTTAAGAGCACATCATTTGGAGCTCTACAGCTCGAGTTATACTCCGTTGAAGGTGCAGAGATCAGGTGGCCTCACTGCAGGTTGCCACCATGTTCATTTATGCACATTGCGGGGCAGTTTTCTCCCTCAATTTTAGTGTCCACCATGCAGTGCCATATATGCTTGGAAAGCTCTTGATTCCTACTTTCCAATGCTTCTTGAATCACCTCATTTGGAGCTCTGTAGCTCAAGTTATTCTTGTTGGAAGTATACCCCTTGTATGCCTTGTGGCGCCAACGTTAGCCCAAAAGTTAGGGGTCTAACGTTGGCGCAAACTTTTGCTCCTCTTTGTATTTCCCATGTGCCAACCTTAGCCTCCAAGTTAGGGGTCTAACGTTGGCGCAAACGTTGGGTGGCCAGGGAGTAGTTTCTCATGCCAACGTTAGCCTCCAAGTTAGGGGGCTAACGTTGGCGCAAACGTGGGGTGCCCAGGGATTAATCCTCATGCCTAACATTAGCCCTCACGTTAGGGGTCTAACTTTGAGGCTAACTTTAGGTCCAACTTTTTGCTTCATGGTTCATTTTCATTTATTCCATTGTCTTCTCTTTACTCCTAGCTATTCCTTCTTGCTTCAACCTTTCTCCAAGCTTTCTTCACCTATCATTAATCAACCAAACACATCAAAGCTATGCTCAAAATCATGAGATATTCATTCTTTCATAATATATGTCAATTTTAGCATAAAACCTCATGAAATAGCATGAATTCATACATGGTTGATTAAATCAAAGGAAGCATGAAAATGTACCCACTTGGCTTGCTTATGGCTCAAGAAAGTGCATAAAACCTATTGAAAACAAAGGAAAAAGGCATAGAAAAACATGACATGATGACATGTCATCAGTAGGATTCAATGAATGAATGACTGTGACGAGCTTCAAACTCACGATTGCCGGGCGTTAGTGACAGACGCAAAAGGATAGTAAATCCTATTCCAGCATGATCGAGAACCGACAGATGAATAGCCGTGCCGTGACAGGGTGCGTTGACCATTTTCACTGAGAGGATAAGATGAAGCCATTGACAAGGGTGATGCCTCCAGACGATTAGCCGTGCCGTGACAGGGCATTGGATCATTTTCCCGAGAGATGACCGAAAGTAGCCATTGACAGTGGTGATGTATCACATAAAGCCAGCCATAGAAAGGAGTAAGACTGATTGGATGAAGATAGCAGGAAAGCAGAGGTTCAGAGGAACGAAAGCATCTCCATTCGCTTATCTGAAATTCCTACCAATGAATTACATAAGTATTTCTATCCCTATTTTATTATATTAAATTCGAAAACACCATTATCAATTTATATCTGCCTAACTGAGATTTGCAAGGTGACCATAGCTTGCTTCATACCAACAATCTCCGTGGGATTCGACCCTTACTCACGTAAGGTATTACTTGGACGACCCAGTGCACTTGCTGGTCAGTTACACGGAGTTGTGAACCGTGGTTTTGGCATCATGTTTTTGGCGCCATTTCCAGGGAAAGAAAGAGCAATGAATTTTACATAATTAAAGTGTAATCACGATTCCGCGTACCAATATATATATATATTTTTTTTTCTTTTTCTTTTTCTTTTCTTTCTTACTCTCTTTTTTTTTGAATCATAAAAGCAAACATAACTTATCAATGCACATGGATTTTCTATTATTTTTCTATTTTGATTTTTCATGAGTAGGTTCCCAAATTCCCAATATTCAAATAAATTAGAAACATGATACATTCCCTTATTAACCCATGTTCCCACAGTTTCCCCACACTTAGTAGATGCACAATCTCTATCTTAAACTAACCAAAGATTCAATTGGGATATTACTTTTGTTTTTCTGCTTAAGGTTAGTGATGTGGTAAAATAGAACAGAAGGGGATTAAAATGCTCAAAGTGGCTGACAAGGGTGATTTAAAGGATAGGCTTATTTGGGGTAAGTGAGTTGATAATCAAATATGGCCTCAATCATACGCAAGCATGTAAATATACTAAACAAAGGACATATAGACTGGAACAAAATACAGATTACAATCATAGAGAAGGAAACACATAGGAATAAAATATTTATGGTTAAATAATGTAACCATCTAAATAAGCTCAAAGTCTCACAGGTTGTGTGTTCTTTGACTCAAAAACCATGTTCCAAATACAACTTCAAACAAATTTAACACATAAATTTTTTTTTAAAATTTTTTTATTTAAATTAGTGAAATTTTTTTTTAAATAGGATCTTAAAAAGAGATTTATTATTTTAACCAAGTAGTAACTAAATGCACAAAATCAAATAAATATGCAATCAAATATGCAAATGCAACAATGAACAAATAAAGAAAATAAGATTATTGGTGTTGAAAAGAAAGTACTAACCCACGGAGATCGGTATCGACCTCCCCACACTTAAAGATTGCACCGTCCTCGGTGCATGCTGAGATTTGCAGGTGGATGGGTTGTTTCAACTGTTGCTTTTCTCTAAGGATTGTGCAGATGGACTTGTCTGTCTCCCCATGTAAACGTCTTCCGGTTTCCTTTCGGGTGGCCATCCTGAAAGAAAAAGGGAAGAAGAGTAACCCAGAAATAGAGATAAGAAAATAAAAAAAGTATGGGTTGATGCCAAATGATAAGGGTCTCATTTACATGGAAGCTTCAACATGTAAGTGAGAAAACAATAGAAGCCATGGCATGCCATTGGTGAAAAATTTGCAACAATGGGGAAGAGAGTGGGTAATGAAAGACAATGTGAGTTCATGTCAATGCAAAAGGAATATCAGTATTATAAAAATTAGCATTGATTTAAATAATATTACCCAATCAGAATTAAACAAGTCACTAAGCACCAGGAAAATATCAGAAAAGATGTAACAGTTGAATAAGAATATTTGAACACCAATAATAACTTTAGAAAAATAAAATATACAATGAATAAAAGTATGCAAATAAATTAAACAAAATAAAATGAAAGTGAAAAAAAATAAGAAAGGAAGAAGAAAGAAATAAGAAAAGAGAAGAAAAATAAGGATTAGGGAAGAAAAGATAAGAAAATTGGCTGATCTGGATATTCTGCGCGCCGCCTGTGACGCGGACACGTGAGTGACGCGGTCGTGAGGTGCGTGATAAGGTCAGGTGACGCGGACGCGTAGGTCACGCGATCGCGTGGCCTATTTTGTGCGATTGGCGTGAGTGTAGCCTCGTGGTCGCGCAACTCTCTGTTCGAAACTCTTTTTGCCAAAATTCTGGGTGACGCGATCGCATGGGGCATGCGATCGCGTGAGTGGCCATCATGGGGATATGACGCGGACGCGTGAGGCACGCATTCGCGTGGTGAGGCTTGGGCTACCAGCACGAGTCCAGCCCAACTCCAGCACAACTTTCGGCCAAGCACCCTTTTTACGTCAATTTTCAGGGCACGCGGCCGCGTGGGGGACGCGGTCGCGTGGGAGGCCAAAGTTCCCATGTGACGCGAACGCGTCGGCGACGCGGTCGCGTGGGTCAATTTGTGCCACTGGCACGCCTCCAGCGCTGCTCCTGCGTAACTCTCTGTTCATTTATTATTTTTTTTCTTCACTCCCCTTGCGACGCGGACGCGTCACTGATGCGGTCGCGTCGCGTGCTCGCTCTATTTTTTTTTTAATCTGAAAAGATGAAAAATGCAGTGTTAATATGAATGTGATGCAAAACTCCAGGTTCAATATAAATAAAATAAAATTTCAAAAACAAATAAAACTAAATAAAAATGAAAAAGAACGATCATACCATGGTGGGTTGTCTCCCACCTAGCACTTTTAGTTAAAGTCCTTAAGTTGGACATTTGGTGAGCTTCCTGTTATGGTGGCTTATGCTTGAATTCATCCAGGAATCTCCACCAGTGTTTGTGATTCCAGTAACCTCCGGGGTCCCAAACTAAGCATGTAAAGCCCTTAAGAAGCTTCAACAAGATTCTTAGGCTCCCGGGGTGTTGGATGTCAGAACAGATTCCAGGATCCCAAACTTTACTTTTACACCCGTTTTTGTTTCGATCTGTATTTTTCCAGCCGGGTGAAAAGTGATCTGAATTCTCACTGCAGCGACCAAACAGCTTCCTAGACCCATTCAGTTGAGCTTTATACTAACCTTTGCGTTTGAACTTAAAGCTTCCAACCATAATGAACCTTACAGGACAATTCTTACCACTGGCCATCTTCCTCTTACTCTTTATGCCACAAAGAGCTCTAAGTTGACCATCCGTCTCCAGTAGCCCATATTCAAGTGGGATTAGAAAGCTATGGGATATGAATTTTACCCACTTGAATGTTGTGAAGGATGATGGCAACTTAGGAGGAGGTGTTTTTAATGAAATTGCAAGCTCCACTCCCTTGTGCTTTTCTTTGATAATTACCACCTCTTTGCAAGCTTCTTCAATTTCAACCTCTTCCTCTTGGCAGCTCTCTTCCAATTTAATCTCTTCTTCGTTGCTTTCCAAGGGCATGGGAGGTTGTTCTTCTTCTTCTTGAATCTCCATCTCTTGATCAACCTCTTCCAAGTCTTCAATTACGATATGCTTTGGAGGTTGTACACCCTCCTCAGCATCAGTTTCAACCGTCTTGGAAGGAGGCTCTATGACTGGACTTTCCCATGGAGGTTCTGCATCTCCTAAGTCTTCAACCAACTCTTCTTCTTGTTGAACAATGACAGCTTCTTCTATTTGTTCTAGTACGAATTCATTCTCTGTCTTGTCCACTGGGGTTTCTGGTATCTCCTTCATGCTATGCTCTTCACTAGACTGTCCACATGGGGCTGTGGCTGATCCTTGTGTATTTAAGCGTCTAGAAGTCCATTGAATTAATACTTGCCCGAGTTGTTGAGTGGTTGCCTGAAATCGATCCACTGTTTCCTTGAGACGATCCTTTGCCTCTTGATGCACTCGGTTTTCATAAATAGGATCATAATGCTCTTGGATTGATGGATATGGAGATGGTGAATATTGAAGTGGTGGTTCTTGTGAGTAATTGGTTTGGAATTGGGGTGGTTCTATATATGGTTCATATGGCTCATAAGGTGGTTGGTATGGTGGTTGAGGGTTAGGGTCATATGGAGGTGAATGGCGGAAAGGGGCTTGTGAGTGTGGTGGTCCAAAGTTATGTTGAGGAAAGGGTTCATAGGCATATGGTGGTGGTTGTTGATAGTCCATTGGAGGTGGTTGTTGCCATGAGGGTTGATCAAATCCTTGTGGCTCCTCCCATCTTTGATTGTTCCAACCTTGATGCCTGTTCTCATTGTAATTTCTTCTTCCTGCAACATTATTGTAACCAGACTCATAGCCAAAGGGGTGAGAGTTCATAGTAGCAAATAAAAAAAATTAAAAACAAAAATAAAAATAAATTTAAATTAAAAGGTTATTTAAATTTTGAATTTGAAAATTAAATTTTGAAAATTGAATTTTGAAATTTTGAAATTTGAATTTTAAATTTTTGAAATTTGAATATTTGAAATTTGAAATTTGAAAATTTTTAAATTTAAATTTTGAAAATTTTTAAAGTTGAATTTTGAAAATTGATTTTCGAAATAAGATAAGATAAGATAAAAATTTTAAAAAAAATTTGAATTTTTTTTTCAAAAAAAATTAATAAAAAAATATTTTTGAATTTAATGAGGAAAGAGAAAAACAATAAAGTGACACCAAATTTCAAATTTTTAGATCAAAACGAAGAAAACAACTAAGAACAGCTTGAAGGTCAACATGAACGCGAAGAACAACTCGAAGATCAAGATGAACACTAAGAACAAATTTTTGAAAAATTTTGTAATAACTAAATAAAAACCAATAACCTCTTAATTTATGAAAAAGAAAAAATAAAAACAAAAATAAAAATAAATAAACAAGCAAAAATAAAAAAAAATATTTACAATAACCAATAATAAGGCACACGTTTGCAATTCCCCGGCAACGGCGCTATTTTGACGTTAGGATTTTTGCCAGTAAAGAATGTCATAAAAACAGTCGCGTTGTAGATATAGTCTCTAAACCGACAGAAATCCCTTCGTACAAACGTTTGGTTGTCACAAGTAACAAACCCCTTTAAAATTGATAACCGAGTATTTAAACCTCGGGTCGTCTTCTCAAGGAATTGCAGGGAGGTGTTCTTATTATTGGTTATGGAGATTGTAAATTTGGGGTTTTGAGAAATTTGGAGTTTGGGCAATGGGCACAGGTATATTTAAATGACAAGTAAAATAAATTAACAATAATAAAATCTCTTGGCAAGGTATGGAGAACTGGAGGTCCTATCCTAGTTATCCTTATCAATTGTGATGAGAATTAGATTCTTCCCCCACCTTATTAACCTCTAACTATGAAGGTAAGTTAAGTGTACAAATTAATTCCAATTTTCAATCAACAATGAGTTTGACAACTCAAGAGTTACCAATGTCTCAACCAAAGCCAAAAGAGAAAAATCTAAATTATTTATATAATAAAAAGGAGCAATCATAAGTCTGAAATACCTCAAATAACATTAATTAAGAAAATTATATGTAACATGGAAGAGTTCATAAATTAAATAAAAATAAATAAAAATAAAGAACCTGGGATTGAGAGTCACTCTACAACTAAGAGAAATCCTAAATCCTAATCCTAAGAGAGAGGAGAGAACCTCTCTCTCTAAAAACTACATCTACTCCTAAAATTGTGAATATGGAAGCCTCCTATGAATGGATGTAGTCCCCCACTTTATAGCCTCTAATCTATGTTTTCTGGGCCGCAAACTGGGTCAAAAACAGTCCAGAATTCGCTGGTTTCGAATTTTGCCACGTTGGATTTCCGTCACTGCGACGCGGCCGCATGGATCACGCGGTTGCGTTGCCTAGCGTCAGGGGAACTATAGCATATTATATATCAAATCAAAGCCCCGGACGTTAGCTTTCCAACGCAACTGGAACCGCGTCGTTTGGACCTCTGTAGCTAAAGTTATAGCCGTTTGAGTGCAGAGAGGTCAGGCTGGACAGCTTAGCATTTTCTCCAACTTCTTGCATTCCTTCCACTTTTGCATGCTTTCTTCCCATCCTCCAAGTCATTCCTGCCTTATAATATCTGAAAACACTTAACACACATATCAAGGCATCTAATGGTAATAAGAGAGGATTAATAATAAGCAAATATAAGATCAAAGAAGCATGTTTTCAATCAAAGCACATAATTAGGAAGGCAAATGTAAAACCATGCAAATAATATGAATAAGTGGGTAAAAAGTTGATGAAATCCACTCAATTGAGCACAAGATAAACCATAAAATAGTGGTTTATCAATAGTTCCTCTCAACCATGGCGGGGAACACAAGTTCACAGAAGCGGTTGGAGAATCTTGAAGAATTCTATGCCGGTTTGCTCTTCTCGTTTTCATCAATAGGAGCGGGTGCCTTCGCCTTCTTGGAGAGGGGTTTGGCTCCTAATGAAGAGTGCGCCTTAGAGTTTGACCTTTGGGGTGCCCTCTTTGCGGCTGGTTTCCTTGAAGCTTTCTCCTTGCCTTTTCTTGGTGGCCATCCTGAAAAAAGAAGGGAAAAAGGAAAGCATTAAACCCAAAGAATCATCTCGACAAAAACATGCAAGTGAAAGATAGTACCCAAAAGAAATATTGCAACAAAGTAATCATAGAGACATGGGTCACAACACTTCGCATGGGATGCAAGAGAAAGTAAAGCATGCAATATGGCATGAGAAGAATAATCTCAAGCATCCATAACAAAGAGCAAGTCATGTTCAATGAGTATCTAATTAGCAAGCAAAGAAGACTCAATGTATATAGAAGAAAGCAAGTGAGTGAGGAGGAAGCACCAAATTGAAGATACATGATTAAAATAAACCAAAATGGCATTCGTGTATTTCCTCGAACACTTGGTGTGAAATTATCAAGCAATGAGCAATTATGAGGTACTCAACCAATTTGAATCCCAAAATGAAATATCAATCATCACACAACATCACTTATATGACAAAGACAATGAGAGACAACAAGAAGATCTATTAAAGCAAATTAAAACTCAAATTCAACATCCATGGAAAAAAAACAAGAAAAAGAAAAAGTAAACAAATGAAAAACAAGTAGTATAATAATGTAACTAAAAGAGAAAATAAGTAAATCAACAAGAAAAATCTAACTAGAAGAAGAGATTATGAAAAGAAAGTAGTAGATGAGATATGGAAGAAGTAGAACCTTGAGAAGTGTAAAAGAATACGGTAGAAATTTCTTTTTGTGAAAGTGAGAAAGAAAGGGAGAAATGTAGGGCCACCGGAAGTGGTAGTGGTCGCCGGTAAGTAGCCGGAGACGGTGGTGGTGGATTGTGAAAAAAGAAGAAGAAGAGAAGAGAGGTGATGGAGTAGGAAGAAGAAAGAAATAAGAAAGAGGGTGGTAGAGGGGCAGAACGGGGCGCACCAGCTTTAAAACTAGTTCGCGCAACCAGTGCGCGCACGCACGGTGCACTGGCACGTCGGTGAGGATTGGTCAAGGGACGCGTACGCGTCCAGGGCGCACACGTGTGAAGTAAGCTGGGCTCCTGGCACAGGATTGGCACAAAGTGGGCCTAAGTCTCGGGTGAGTTGTACCAGAGTTGGCATGCAACACAGGTGCGCAGACGCATGCCTAATGGGGTTGGCTACCGGCGCGGACGCACGCAGTGCACGGACGCGTCGGTGTGGGCACAGGCTAGGTACAAGTATGGCACAACTCTCTGGTTTTTGTACCAGGGAGTTCATATAGCGCCATCAGCGCGCGCACAGTGCGCTTGCGCATTGATGGCTAAGTTGCAAGGGGCGCGCAGGCGGCACGTACAGTGGCGCGTGGGTGCCTAGCACGAAATGGGCACAAAGTGGGCATGACTCTCGGGTTTGTGGCCCAGGAGTATGAAATGCACTATCGGCGCGCACGCGCACTGGGCGATTGCGCACGGATGCCCTTTTTCCTTGCTTTTTTTTATACAACATAGAAAAGGCTATTCTAACACATTCTTGGTAGGTGTTTAAGCTAGTAGGCAAGAGAATAATCTTAAATTCATGCACTTATTCAAAGCATAGCATTCTCTTTACTTCAACAATTTATCTATACCAAAATGATGAAATCTATCTAAACATCCTAGTTATCCAACAAGATTAACAAAGCTAGCATTCCTATGCAATCAACAACATCAAGAAGTCACAAAATATACAAAAATCTAGAGCTACAAACAAGAAGGTATATACAAGGAAGATCTTACCATGGTGAGGTGCCTCCCACCAAGCACTTTTCTTTAACGTCCTTAAGTTGGACGGTCGGTCGCTCAAGCTTCTCCTCCTTTAGGTGCATCCGTTAATAGGAACACCTCTAGCTATTTTGGTAGCTTGTAGCCATGGTACTTCTTCACTCTATGTCCATTCACCTTGAAAGTTGCTTCACTTTTAGGATCAAACAATTCCACTACTCCATAGGGCTTTATCTCTTTCACCTTGAAGGGTCCTTCCCATCTAGAGCGGAGCTTGCCAGGCATAAATTGAAGCCTCGAGTTGTAGAGGAAAACCTCAGCACCTTCTTGGAAGTCCTTCTTCCGGATGTAATGGTCATGGAATTCCTTAGTCTTTTCCTTGTAAATCCGAGCATTCTCATACGCTTCGTTCCTCAAACACTCGAGCTCCTCTAGCTGTAATTTTCTGGCCACACCCGCCTTGGTTAAATCCATGTTGCACTGCTTTACCGCCCAATAGGCTCTATGCTCAATCTCCACCGGAAGGTGGCATGCCTTACTATAGATGATCCGGAAGGGACTCATCCCCAACGAAGTCTTGTAGGCCGTCCTATACGCCCATAGTGCATCTCCTAACCGGAGGCTCCAATCCTTCCTTTGCGGATTGACCACTTTCTCCAAGATTCACTTAATCTCCCGGTTGGACACTTCCGCTTGTGCGTTGGTCTGTGGGTGATAAGCAGTGGCAACCTTATGCAATACCCCATAGCGCTTGAGTAGGGCCTCTACTTTCGTGTTACAAAAGTGGGATCCTTGGTCACTCACGATTGCTCGTGGCGCCCCATAACGGCATACAATGTGATTTCTAACAAAAGAAACAACGGTATTGGCCTCGTCAAGGCAGGTAGGTATTGCTTCTACCCACTTTGACACGTAGTCAACCGCTAACAGAATATACAGATACCCACTTGAGTTGGGAAACGGTCCCATAAATTTAACGCCCCATACATCAAATATCTCACAGAACAACATAGGTTGCTGAGGCATCTCATCCCTTTGGGATGTGTTTCCTGACTTCTGACACTGATGGCAAGACACACAGAACCGGTTAGCATCCTTGAATAAGGTTGGCCACCAGAATCCACAATCCAACACCTTTTTAGCTGTTCTTTGTGAGCCAAAGTGGCCGCCACATTCAGACGAATGGCAAGCTTCAAGAATAGGTTGAATCTCAGATTCCGGCACACATCTTCGAATTACTTGGTCTACGCCCCTCTTCCACAAGTGAGGGTCATCCCAAATGTAGTATTTGGAGTCACTTCTCAACTTATCACTTTGGTTTTTAGAAAAGTTGGAAGGAAAGATTTTTGCAACCAAGTAGTTCGCCATTGGGGCAAACCAAGGAAAACTATCCGACACAGCATGCAAACTATCCAATGGGAATGAGTCATTGATCGGAAATGGGTCAAATTTTAAATTCTCAAGGCGGCTTAAATGATCTACAACTAAGTTTTGAGATCCACTCTGGTTCCTAATCTCAATGTCGAATTCTTGCAAAAGCAAGATCCAACGTATGAGTCTAGGTTTTGACTCATTCTTTGTCAATAAGTACCTTAAAGCTGCATGATCCGTGTATACCACTATCTTGGACCCTAGCAAATAAGATCTGAATTTATCTAAAGCATGAACAATAGCTAGGAGTTCCTTTTCCATAGTGGTATAGTTGGATTGTGCTGCATCCAAGGTTTTAGAAGAGTAAGCAATGACATAAGGGAGTCTACCATCACACTGTGCAAGCGCGGCACCTACAGCATGGTTTGACGCATCGCACATTATCTCGAATGGCAACGTCCAGTTGGGGCCTCGCACAATCGGTGCTGTGGTAAGAACTCTCCTTAGCTCTTCAAATGCACTCACACATGCACTGTCAAACTCAAAGTCTACATCTTTTTAGAGTAGGTGCGACAATGGCAAAGCAATTTTGCTTAAATCTTTGATAAAGCGCCTATAGAATCCTGCATGTCCCAAAAACGAGCGGACCTCCATCACAGATGAGGGGTGAGGTAAAGTGGTGATAACATTGACCTTGGCTGGGTCTACAGAAATGCCTTCATGAGATACTACATGTCCTAACACTATACCTTGTCTTACCATAAAGTGACATTTTTCAAAATTCAAGACAAGGTTAGTGTCAACACATCTAGCTAAGACCTTGGCCAAGTTTTCTAAGCAACAATCAAATGAAGTTCCATAAACACTGAAGTCATCCATAAAGAATTCCAGACAATTCTCCATTAGATCGGAAAAGACACTCGTCATACACCGCTGAAAAGTAGCAGGTGCAATATATAGTCCAAATGCCATCCTTTTGTAGGCAAAGGTGCCAAAAGGACAAGTGAATGTGGTCTTTTCCTGATCCTCAGGAGCAATGTGAATTTGGAAGTAACTAGTGAATCCATCAAGAAAATAATAATGGGATTTACCCGCCAAACGGTCCAACATCTGATCGATAAAGGGCAAAGGGTAGTGGTCCTTTCTTGTAGCGGCGTTCAATCTTCTATAATCGATGCACACTCACCATGCATTTTGTACTCTCTTGGTGATCACTTCACCGTCATCCTTTTTAACCGCAGTGATGCCTGATTTCTTGGGAACAACCTGGACCGGACTCACCCATTCACTGTCAGAAATTAGGTATATAATACCCGCATCAAGTAGCCTAGTGACCTCATTCTTTACCACATCAAGGATGGTCGGGTTGAGCCTCCTTTGCGGTTGCCTAACCGGCCGAGCTCCCTCTTGGAGAAATATACGATGCATACATTTGCGGGGGTTAATCCCCACAATATCGGCTAGGCTCCATCCAATTGCCTTCTTTTGCTTTCTTAGAACATCTAGGAGCTTCTCTTCTTCTTCACTAGAAAGCTCACTAGCAATAATGACCGGAAATTTTTGGTTGTCCTCTAAGAAAGCATACTTCAAATGAGATGGAAGAGGTTTCAATTCACTCTTTGCCTCAAGCTGAGGTTCCTTTTCATCAAGCTCACGGAGTTCATTCTCAACAACTTTCTCATGTTCACCCTCTTGGTCATCCGTCTCTTCAACAATATGGTAGCACAACTTGTTATGGTCTTCTTCTCGCACTTCCGCTACCACTTCATTGATTATATCACATCGGAGAATGGAATGCTCTTCGGGAGGATGCTTCATGGCTTCTTCCAAATTGAACTTGATAGTCTTGTCTCTAACCTCAAAAGAATATGTGCCGGTGAAGGCATCTAACTTGAATTTAGAGGTTTTAAGGAAGGGTCTACCAAGTAAAACGGAGGATGAGCTTCTATTTTTCGTTGGAGGCATTTCAAGGATGTAAAAGTCAACCGGAAAGACCAAGTCCTTGATCGCCACAAGTACATCTTCTGCTATTCCCATCACAGTGATCACACTTTTATCGGCTAAGGCAAACTTCGCCGCCGACTTCTTTAATGGAGCTAAATTCAACCGCACAAAGATAGAAAGTGGCATGATGCTTACGCAAGCTCCTAGGTCACACATACAGTCATGAAAAGTGCGTCTACCAATACAACAAGACACCAAACAAGGTCTAGGGTCACCACATTTCTTTGAAATAGGTTCCATCAAGGAAGAAATTGAACTACCCAAGGATAATATCTCCAACTCTCCTATCATATCCTTGTGATTACACAAGTCTTTCAAAAATTTTGCATACTTTGGAATTTGTTGGATAGCATCAAGAAGTGGTATGATTACCTCAACCTTCTTGAACACTTGAAGCATGTTCAAATCAAATTCTGGCGTTTTCTTTGCTTTCTTCACCAATGAAGGGAATGGGATAGGTATAGACTCATCCACTATAATTTTCCTCTTGGGTTCTTTAAGGCTTACTCCTTCTTCCTCATGTCTTTTGTCTACCTCCTCTTCTTCATGTGGAGCTTCAACAACCACTTCTTCCTCATGAATGTCTTCCATGACCCTAGGAGGTATCTCCTCTAATGTAGTCCCCAACCGTAGAGTGATGGCGTTGAGACTGCCCTTGGGGTTTGGTTGGGGTAGGAAAGGAAGGCTAGAAGATCTTGAGGGTTGGTTGGTGTTGTTGGAGGAGGATATGGACATCTTCGAAATCATGTCGGTGATATTGGCCAATTGAGAACTCATGGCCTCAAATTGAGCCTTATAGCCCTCGTCCCGTTTATCCACAGCGGCTCTAAGCTCATCAACTTGATTGGTGAAAGATGAAGATGATTGGTTGGATTATTGTCTATGGTGTGGTGCTTGGTACTTGGTGTAGTTATTTTGGTTTTGGTTGTGGTGATTTTGGTTGGCTTGGTTGGTGTTGTTGTTGTGGTGGTATTGAGATGAAGATTGGTTGTTGTTGTAATGAGAAGAAGAGTTGTTCCATCTTGGGTTTTGATTGCTCTCTTGTGCATTATCCCTCCACCCTTGATTTTAATTACTACCATGAGAGTAGTTGTTTTGGCCTTGAGAAGGATAGGGTGGACGGTTGTTGTAATTCACATTGGCCACTACAAGGGCATGTTCCTCTTGAATTTAATGGCATTGATTGGTGTAATGTGTGGTGCTAGAGCACAAACCACAAATTCTAGGAGGGCCTTCAAGTTGAGCAACTTGAGGTGGGGCTTGGATGGCTTGGATGGAGTAGTATTCCTTTTGATCTTTTTGTATTTGTGTGAGGATAGTGGTCATGTCCCCAAGCACCTTGGTTAAGCTTGCTTCGGAAGGGGATGGTTCTACCACACCCTTGAGAGGATTACTTCTCACCCTTACATGTTGTGTAGCCTCGGCAATATCATTTATCAATTTCCAAGCTTCTCCTTCTGTCTTGTTCTTTGAAAGGGAACCGCCACTAGAAGCGGTGAGCAATCTTCTATCTTCCGCACAAAGACCTCCGGTGAAGTAACTAATGAGCAAGTGAGTGTTCAATCCATGGTGTGGACAAGATTCCAATAGCCTCTTGAACCGAGTCCAATACTCATACAAACTCTCTTGGTCCTTTTGCATTATACCCGAAATCTCCTTCCAGATGTAGTCGGTCTTCTCCGGTGGGAAGAATTTATCTAGAAACTCTCTTCTTAAGAAATTCCAATTGGTCACAATCTTATCCGGTTATGAATAAAACCACATCTTTGCTTGCCCTTCAAGAGAGAAAGGGAAGGCAAAGACCATAATAGCCAACTCATCGGCTCTATACCTTCGAGCCGTTGAACAAGCAATTTGAAAATCTCTTAGATGTCGGATGGGATCTTGACCCGGCAAGCCATGATACTTAGGAAGTAGATTTATCAAGTTGCTCTTCAACTCAAAGTTTAGATCAAGGTTAGGATACCTTGCTTGCAAAGGTTGAAGTATGATATCCGGAGCTCCTTGCTCATGCAAAGTGATCCGTCGTGGCTCCGCCATGTATGGCTCACTTGTAGGATGCAAAGATGTATTAGTAGTGCCAACAGAAGAATAGAAAGTAACAGATTCTAAGTCACTCTCGGTACTGTCTAGTGATTCGGTATGTTCCTCAAGAGAGGCCGAAGTACTAGCCGTATAATCCAACCGCCGTCTAGCTTGCCGAGTGTGTAACAAGGTTCTTTCAATCTCAGGGTCAAACTCGGCTAAGCTAGAATTCGGTTGAGACCGAGTCATCAAACTTGAGAGTCATAGCACACATACAAAAGAAATCTAAACTATAGCTAAGTATTGAAAGAAAGTAAACTATCTACAATATTCACATATTCACATAACCAATATCAAGGCATATGTTGCAACCATTCCCCGGCAACGGCGCCAAAAATTTGATGTTGTCAAGGATTATGTAGGTATAGAATTTCTCAATAAAATCCCGTTGTAAGTATAGCTCTACCCAACAATAATCCTCGAGTATCAAATTTAGAAAGGAATTTGGTTGTCACAAGTTCAACCCCAATAAAAGTAACCGAAGTATTCAAACCTCGGGTCGTCTCACAAGGAATAGGCAAACATGTGCATCAACATTGGTTAGAATTCCGGGGTTATAAGTCATGAGCAAGAAATTAAACTAGGAATTTTAACAAGCAATTGCTATAACAAGTAATCTTGGAGTACAAGAAACTATTCCAAATAACTAAAGCAAGATGTGAGCAACTCCAAACTAATAAGATAACATTCAATATAATTCTATTCTAGAACTAAACAAATAGCTATAACTAAGGCAAAGCAATTAGGAATTTTTGGTTTTCAAATATGAATAATAAAAGCAACTCTTGGCTAGCCATGGGAATTGGGGGTCACTATCCTTGTCTAATAACCATATCTTGACAATTATGAGGAACCAAACTCATTAAGTCTACTTCTATACTTGAAGTATGTTAAATGGTTTAGTCAACATCAACCTATAAGGTCCAACCTAACTACTAATTGACTTAGTAGTAGGCTAGTGTCAATATTATCAAATTGACCACTAAGGGTTCCCAAATCATCAATCCATTAGACCCAATGACTCAAGTTTATCTAATTCCCTTAGCCTAGGCCAAGAGTAAAGAGAACTACTCCATAATCAAAGGAAACAATTCATCAAACACATGGTAAGTATTAATAAAAGACATATTCAAATTGTAATTAAATTGAAACTAACAAATACCCACTAACAATTATCAACATACAATCACTCAAACAACACAATCAATCATAAAAATCATCAATGTAGCATTAGCAATTCAAGATTCACAACATTCATGAAATGGGTATAAAATGACAATTAACAAGAAATCATAAAACTAACACAAGATCTAAACAAAATTATACTAAGGAATTCAAATTAAGCAACTAAAAATAGTAATTAACAAGATCCAATTCAGAATTCAACAAGGGAAGATCAAGTCAAAGCTAGATCTAGAGAGGAACAAGCGTTTCTCTCTCTAGAAGAATAAAGAACCAAAAAACTAGAATCAAGTCAAACCCCCCTTTCCCCCTAGCATCCTTGGGTCTTTTCCATGTAGAATCAGCTTGAATTTGGGCCTGATGAGCCTCAGAAATCGCCAGGCATGATTTTCTTTAATGAGGTCATGTGCAGCTTTCCGCGCGTGCGCACCAAGCGTGCGTGCGTGCCAATTGCTTTTATGATCCACGCGTGCGCGCCATGTGCACATGCGCGCCGGTGTGGATTTTTCCTAATATTTGCGGATGTGTCCATCCTTGCGCGCTGCTTCCAGCCATCCACATCCACGCGTGCGCGTGAAGTGCGCGTGCGCGTCCATGCTGGAATTCCCAAAATCCAAATCTTCATGTTCCTTCCTCTTGTGCATGCTTTCTTTCTCTCTTCTAGGCCATCCTTACCCTATGAATTCTGAAATCACTCAACAAACACGTCACAGCATCGAATGGTAATAGAAGAGAATCAAAATATAGTAATTTTAAGGCAAAAGAAGCATGTTTTTCATCATGAAGCAATATTAGGAAGAGAACACAAAACCATGCATTTCTTGTGAATAATTGTGGAAAATATTGACAAAACCCCCCAAATTCTACACAATATAAACCACAAAATTGGGGTTTATCAGTATTCTTTGTCAAAGAAGAAGAAAAATATCTCATTAGTTTCAAATATTCATTACCAGTTAACTCACCGATTTTGACTGAATAGCGAGCTATGTGCTCGACTGTCGACTCTCCACTTTCTCCTGCAAACTTAGTGAAGGATTTGAGAGTTTTGACTCCCCTTGGTAGTTTGGCTTGCAAGACTTAATCTGGAAAGGAAGTAATAAAATAGGGTTGACTTGTCATCCCTATATTTAACCCTACTCGATTTAAAATCTGTTCGACAGCTTGTGTTATATTCTGATCATAAGCTTGAGCAGCATTATTTGCTCTTGCATCGTTTAAAATCCTATTTGGATCATCTTCTCTATTTAACATTAGGGGAGGATTATTATCCTGTATTCTACATATCGGTGGTATAAATAGTCGATTGACTACTCCTGCAATATCGTCGACACGTCGAGCTATCTGTTATATCCTTGCATCATTATTTTTCATTATAGGATCTAAAACTGTAGCCATCTGCTGTGTAAGCATATTGACCAAATAATGATGGCTATCCTCCATTTGTTATCTAAACACAGCGAAAGATTCAAATGTGTTAGGAGACATTGTTCCGACAGGAATTTGTCTCGACATCTCTGGAAATATTGAGGTTTGTCTTCCACCAACTGCAACCTCATTGGGGTTGCCCTTGTACCCTATGTCGAAACGACATTTGGCATTACCACATTAGATTGCAAGGACATGGGTACTAACCCTAAATATGGAGGATTATTCATCAAATATTGATAAGCATTATCATTTGCCGTATTAGGGTTATAATTGGCTGGCATACTTATTGGAGGATATCCTATAGGAAGTATAGGTTTATACAAGGGGTTGTCCTTTGTCGTGGTTGTACCACCTATATATCCCATGTTGGGATTTTTCACTGGTGGAGCATAATTTGGAGGCAATCTATATGGAGGCCATACTTTATATGATGAAGGCCATGTACTGGGTACAGTTGAAGGAATTCCTTCTATTAATACAGGGTCTATTCCTTGACTTAATGGCTAGCCTCTGCTTCTGGACCTCTTGTATTTTCACCAGTATCATCATTTGACGAATCCATTGAAGTAGAGGCTCTATCAGTCATTATTAACTTGCCATTGCGTAATCGCATGCAAATTTTGACACGATACTTAACCAAGTATCCCACCGAGCGTGCCAATTTGTTTCACTTGATTTTCGGCAACCCCGACAGGGTTGTTCGACAAGGTGTTAAATCAAGCTTGTATCAAGATTTCAAGTATCGAGGAGCAGATACGACTCTTCTGAAAAAGAGTGGGCTCGAACTAAAAATTACTTAGCGTTCGTGTCGAAATGTATGAGATGCTTGAAGGCAAATAATAAAGAATTGGAATAAAACAAATGAAACTCTCAAATTGAAATTGAAAAAAAGCAAATATGCTTGAAGAATAGAAGTAAAAATAAAATATGTAAAGCAAATAATGAAAAGAAAGCAAATAAATGAAAAGAAATGGAAGAAAGAAAACAAAAGGAAAGCAAATAAAAGTGAATTTCCAACGCTCACATGCACTGGTGCTCCATGGTCTTCCATTGCGTCACTAGGACTGGAAATTTTGGTGGAGGCTTGTCTGTGAATATCTAGTATTTTTTGAAGAAGTCCTATAACTCTTCTGAATTTTTACTATTTATAGACCATGGAGATGTACTTGTCATGGAGCATGTTGTCCACTATTTTACTTCCTCCTTTTTCAGCTATGACATTGCCTTGACTATGAAGAATCTTGTTCCCCAAGTTTTAACACCCATATCTTCCTTGGTTTTCAAGTCCCATGTTTCTTTGATTTTCTCCTCAAAATTTGCATCCATGTTCTGCACTCAGCCTGAAGGTTGAATAGCAAGCCTTGATGCTCAACGAAAGACAATAACTACCTTTCGACTTCAATGTTCTTTGTACCATCTTTCTTCAACTTCAGCTTACATGTCTCTCGTTCTGTAGTCGAAACACTTTTCTTGTAGTCGAAACCATTGGCAGTCAAAATGCCTTTTGTGGAGAAAAATCTATTTTTTGTACCAATACTTAAACTAATTCTTTAAATTATTTTTTATCTATATTTTTTTTACAAAGGAAACCCCTAAATCCAAACTAGAACCTCCTTTGACATAACCATTGGTGCGGGAAATCGTGATTCACACTCTTTACTACTCTGCGCAACTAACCAGCAAGTGCACTGAGTCATCCAAGTAATAAACCTTACGTGAGTAAGGGTCGATCCCATGGAGATTGTCGGCTTGAAGCAAGCTATGGTCATCCTTGTAAATCTCAGTCAGGCAGATTCAAATGGTTATGAGGTTTTGATAATTAAAAGATAAATAAATCATAAAATAAAATAAAGTTACTTATGTAATTCATTGGTGGAAATTTCTGATAAGCGTATGGAGATGCTTTGTTGCTTCTGAACCTCTGCTTTCCTATTGCCTTCTTCCAACCATGCGTGCTCCCTTCCATGGCAAGCTGTAGGATCTTCTCAGTGAAAATAGTCCTCTACGGTTTCTTCATGGCTAATCAACTGTCGGATTTCTCGTCTCGGATGAAAAATACCAGGCACAGCTACTGCATGGCTAATCATCTGTCGGTTCCCGCTAGCATTGGAATAGGATCCATTGATCTTTTTGCACACTGTCACTGCGCCCAACATTTGCAGGTTTGAAGCTCGTCACAGTCATCCCTTCCCGAATCCTACTCGGAATACCACAGACAAGGTTTAGACTTTCTGGATCTCACGAATGCTGTCAATGATTCTAGCCTATACCACAAAGATACTAATCTCACGGACTCGGTCCGTATTTTAGATATCCAAGAGAATATACTCTAGCTGTTGTCCAATGACTACGTTGAACATCATATAGACCGCTTTGTGGTTGTCAGGAAGCGGATCTTGGCTAAGCGAGTAACGAAGATTGGGTGATTGTCACGGGTCACCCCTTCATTCTGACTTAATTGAATTAAGTACGAGAGTATATCTTGGAGAAGAAGTAGGCGTGAATTGAATAGAAAAACAATAGTACTTGCATTAATTCATGAAGAATAGCAGAGCTCCACACCTTAATCTATGGGGTGTAGAAACTCCACCGTAGAAAATACATAAGTGAAAAAGGTCTAGGCATGGCCGTGAGGCCAGCCTCCAAACGTGAAAAGATTATAAAAGTTACATATCGTTCCAAAAGATAGTCTAAAAGTAGTTTTTATACTAAACTAGAAACCTAGGTTTACATAAAATGAGTAACTAAGTGCAGATAGTGCAGAAATCTACTTTCGAGGCCCACTTGGTGTGTGCTTGGACTGAGCATTGAAGCTTTTTCGTGCATAGGCTGTTCTTGGAGTTAAATGCCAGCTTGGGTGCCAGTTTGGGCGTTTTACGCCAGAAAGTTTTAGGCTGGCTTTGGACGGCAGTTTGGGCCATCGAATCTCGGAAAAAGTATGGACTATTATATATTTCTGGAAAGCCCAAGATATCTACTTTCCAACTCAATTGAGAGCACACCCATTGGGTATCTGTAGCTTCAGGAAATCCACTTCGACTGCAGGAGGGTCAGAATCCAACAGCATTTGCAGTCATTTTTTAGCCAGGTCTCCCAATTTCAGCCAGAAAATACCTGAAATCATAGAAAAACAAACAAACTCAAAGTAAAGTTCATAAATGTGATTTTTGAATAAAAACTAATAAAAATATAATAAAAAGTAACTAAAACATACTAAAAACTATGAAAAAAGAATGCCAAAAAGGGTATAAATTATCCGCTCATCACAACACCAAACTTAAATTGTTGCTTGTCCCCAAGAAACTAAAAACAAAATAGGATAAAAAGAAGAGAAAATACAATAAATTCCAAACTTATCAATGAACTTAGTTCCAATTAGATGAGCGGGGCTAGTAGCCTTTTTGCTTCTGAACAGTTTTGGCATCTCACTTTATCCTTTAAACACAGCTACTTTATGAGTCTTGGCTGTGACCCTAAGCATTTTGTTTTCCAGTATTACCACCGGATAGATAAATGCCACAGACACATAACTGGGTGAACCATTTCAGATTGTGACTCAGCTTTGCTAGAGTCCCCAGTTAGAGGTGCCCAGAGCTCTTAAGCACACTCTTTTTGCTTTGGACCACGACTTTAACCGCTCAATCTCAAGGTTTTCACTTGACAGCTTCACGCCACAAGCACATGATTAGGGACAGCTTGGTTTAGCCGCTTAGGCCAGGATTTTATTCCTTTGGGGCCTCCTATCCATTAATGCTCAAAGCCTTAGATCCTTTTTACCCTTGCCTTTTGGTTTAAAGGGCTATTGGCTTTTTCTTCTTGCTTTTTCTTTCTTTCTTTTTCTTTATTTTTTTTGCCATTTTTTTCTGCAAGCTTTTCATTGCTTTTTCTTGCTTCAAGAATCAATTTTATGATTTTTCCAGATTATCAATAACATTTCTCCTTTTTCATTATTCTTTCAAGAGCCAACAATTTTAACATTCATAAACAACAATATCAAAAATATGCACTGTTCAAGC
This sequence comes from Arachis hypogaea, assembly GCF_003086295.3. NCBI lineage: Eukaryota > Viridiplantae > Streptophyta > Magnoliopsida > Fabales > Fabaceae > Arachis > Arachis hypogaea. The sequence continues at coordinate 40,544,574 of NC_092051.1, read as the reverse complement.
ATTCATTCAAAAAACAAAAAGTATTTCCACCACATCAAAATAATTAAACTAATTTCAAGATAGAATTCAAAATCATGCATTTCTTGTTCCTTTGCAATTAAACATTTTTCATTTAAGAAAGGTGAAGGATTCATAGGACATTCATAGCTTTAGGACATAGACACTAGACACTAATGATCATGTAATAAAGACACAAACATAGACAAAACATAAAGCATAGAATTCGAAAAACAGAAAAATAAGAACAAGAAAACTAAAAAACGGGTCCACCTTACTGATGGCGGCTAGTTCTTCCTCTTGAAGATCTTATGGAGTGCTTGAGCTCCTCAATATCTCTTCCTTGCCGTTGTTGCTCCTCCCTCATGGCTCTTTGGTCCTCTCTAATTTCATGGAGGATGATTGAATGCTCTTGGTGCTCCATCCTTAGTTGTCCCATGTTGGAACTCAAATCTCCTAAAGAGGTGTTGAGTTGCTCCCAATAATTGTGTGGAGGAAAATGCATCCCTTGAGGCATCTCAGGGATTTCATGATGAGGAACTTCCTCATGCTCTTGTTGAGATCCATGAGTGGGCTCTCTTGTTTGCTCCATCCTTTTCTTAGTGATGGGCTTGTCTCCTTCAATAAGGATGTCTCCCTCTATGGTAATTCCAGCTGAATTGCATAGGGTATAGATGAGATGAGGGAAGGCTAACCTTGCCAAAGTAGAGGGCTTGTCCACCACCTTGTAGAGTTCTAGGGATATGATCTCATGAACTTCTACTTCCTCTCCATTCATGATACTATGGATCATGATAGCCCGGTCTATTGTAACTTCAGACCGATTGCTAGTAGGAATGATAGAGCGTTGGATGAACTCCAACTATCCCCTAGCCACAGGCTTGAGGTCAAGCCTTCTTAGTTAAACCGGCTTGCCTCTTGAGTCTCTCTTCCATTGAGCTCCTTCCACACAGATGTCCATGAGGAATTGGTCCAACCTTTGATCAAAGTTGACCCTTCTAGTAAAAGGGTGTGGATCTCCTTGCATCATTGGCAAGTTGAATGCCAACCTCACATTTTCTGGGCTGAAATCCAAGTAATTCCCCCAAACCATTGTGAGCCAATTCTTTGGGTTCAGGTTCACACTTTGATCATGGTTCTTAATGATCCATGCATTAGCATAGAACTCTTGAACCATTAAGATTCTGACTTGTTGAATGGGGTTGGTAAGAGTTTTCCAACCTCTTCTTTGAATCTCATATCAGATCTCTGGATATTCACTCTTGTTGAGCTTGAAGGGGACCTCGGGTATCACCTTTTTCTTGGCCACAACTTCATAGAAGTGGTGTTGATGGACCTTTGGGATGAATCTCTCCATCTCCCATGACTCGGAGGTGAAAACAATTGCCTTCCCTTTCCTCTTTCTGGAGGTTTCTCTGGTCTTAGGTGCCATTAGTGGTTATGGAAAAATAGAAAAGCAGGGTTTTTTCCATACCAAACTTAAAAGGTTTGCTCGTCTTCGAGTAAAAGAAGAAAGAAAGGAGTAGAAGAAGAAGAAACAGAGGAGATGGAGGGTAGTAGTGGTTTCGGCCAAGGGGGTAGTAGTGTGTATGATGTGTGAAATTGAAGGTAGTGAGGAGTGGTATTTATAGGGTAGGAGAGAGAGGGAATTCGGTCATGAAGGGGTGGGTTTGGGAGGGAAATGGTTAAAATTTGAATGGTGAGGTAGGTAAGGTTTATGATGGATGGATGTGAGTTGGTGAAGAGGATATGGGGAAGAGGGTTCGATTTGATAGGTGAATGGTATTTGGGGAAGAGGGATTGAAGTGATTGGTCAAGGGTATTTGGGAAGGAGTGTTATGGAAAGGTGTGAAGAGGAGAGAAGAAGAGGTGGGGAAGGTGGGGATCATGTGGGGTCCACAGATCCTGAGGTGTCAAAGAATTCTGCTCCCTGCACCAATCTGGCGTTCAAACGCCCTCTGTGTGCTAATTCTGGCGTTAAACGCCAGCTCTGCTACCTTTCCTGGCGTTAAACACCAGTCTGCTGCCCCTTTCTAGCGTTTAACGCCAGCCAGACACCCTTTTCTGGCGTTAAACGCCAGTCTGTCTGCCATTTCTGGCGTTTAACGCCAGACAGACCCCAGACACCCTTTTCTGGCATTAAATGCCAAGAGTGCTACCCATTCTGGCATTTAACGCCCAGAATGCTGCCAGGCTGTGCGTTAAACGCCCATTCTGCTATCCTTACTTGCGTTTAAACGCCAGTAAGCCTATCCTCCAAGGTGTGCTATTTTTGATGCTGTTTTTCATTTTGCTTTAATTCTGCAGTTATTTTTAGGACTTCACATGATTATCAACCTAAAGAAAACATACAATAACAATGGAAAATAAATAAATATAATTAAATAACATTGGGTTGCCTCCCAATAAGCGCTTCTTTAATGTCAATAGCTTGACAGTGAGCTCTTAGAGAGCTTCACAGAGACTCAGAGCTTAATGGTGGCCTCCCAACACCAAACTTAGAAGTTGAGTGTGGGGGCTCTTTTGACTCTGTATTAAGAGAAGCTTTTCATGCTTCCTCTCCATGGTTACAGAAGAAGATCCTTGAACCTTAAACACAAGGTAGTCCTCATTCAATTAAAGGACTAACTCTCCTCTGTCCACATCAATCACAGCTTTTGCTGTGGCTAGGAAGGGTCTTACAAGGATGATGGATTCATCTTTTTCCTTCCCAGTGTCTAGGATTATAAAATCAGCAGGGATATACAGGCCTTCAACCTTCACTAAGACATCCTCTACAAGTCCATAAGCCTGTTTCCTTGAATTTACTGCCAATTCTAGTGAGAATTTAGCAGCTTGTACCTCAAAGATCCATAGTTTCTCCAATACAGAGAGTGTCATGAGGTTTACCAAGGTCACACAAAGCCTTATTAAAGGTCATGGTGCCTATGATGGAAGGTATTAAGAACTTTCCGGGATCCAATTTCTTCTGAGGTAATTTCTGTTGAACCAAGGTATTCAGTTCATTGATGAGCAATGGAGGTTCATCCTCCAAAGTCTCATTACCAAATAACTTGGCATTCAGCTTCATGATTACTCCTAGATACTGAGCAACTTGCTCTTCAATAATATCTTCATCTTCTTCAGAGGAAGAATACTCATCAGAGCTCATGAATGGCAATAGTAAGTTCAGTGGAATCTCTATGGTCTCTATATGAGCCTCAAATTCCTTTGGTTCCTCATTAGGAAACTCCTTAGTGGCCAGTGGACGTCCATTGAGGTCTTCCTCGTTGGAAATCACTGCCTTTTGACTCTCTCCAGGTTTGGCCATGTAGGGTATATTGATGGCCTTGCACTCTCCTTTTGGATTCTCTTCTGTATTGCTTGGAAGAGTACTAGGAGATGTTTCAGTCACTCTTTTACTCAGTTGACCCACTTGTGCCTCCAAATTTCTGATGAAAGACCTTGTTTCAGTCATAAAACTAAGAGTGGCCTTAGATAGATCAGAGACTACGGTTGCTAAGTCAGAGAGGCTCTGCTTAGAATTCTTTGTCTGTTGCTTAGAAGATGATGGAAAAGGCTTGCTATTTCCAAACCTATTTCTCCCACCATTATTATTATTAAAGCCTTGATTAGGCTTCTGCTGATCCTTCCATGAGAAATTAGGATGATTCCTCCATGTAGGATTATAGGTGTTTCCATAGGATTCTCCCATGTAATTCACCTCTTCCATTGCAGGATTCTCAGGGTTATAAGCTTCTCCTTCAGGGGAGGCTTCTTTAGTACTGCCTGATGCAGCTTGCATTTCAGTCAGACTTTGAAAAATTATATTGACTTACTGAGTCAATATTTTATTCTGAACCAATATGGTATTCATAGTATCAATCTCAAGAACTCATTTCTTTTGAGTCATCCCATTATTCACAGGATTTCTTTCAGAAGTATACATGAACTGGTTATTTGAAACCATTTTAATGAGTTCCTAGGCTTCTGCAGGCGTCTTCTTCAGATGAAGAGATCCACCAGTAGAGTGATCCATTGACATCTTGGAAAATTCAGACAGACCATCATAGAATATACATAAGATGCCCCATTCTGAAAGCATGTCAGAAGGACACCTTCTGGTCAATTGCTTGTATCTTTTCTAAGCTTCATAGAGGGATTCACCTTCCTTCTGTCTGAAGGTTTGGACTTCCACTCTAAGCTTGCTCAACTTTTGAGGTGGAAAGAATTTGGCCAAGAAGGCATTGACCAAATTTTCCCAAGAGTTTAGGCTTTCTTTAAGTTGTGAGTCCAACCATGTCCTAGCTCTGTCTCTTACAGCAAAGGGGAAAAGCATAAGTCTGTAGACCTCAGGATTAACCCCATTGGTCTTAACAGTGTCACAGATTTGCAAGATTTCAGCTAAGAATTGATGAGGATCTTCCAATGAAAGTCCATGAAACTTGCAATTCTGCTGCATTAGAGAAACTAATTGAGGCTTAAGCTCAAAGTTGTTTGCTCCAATTGCAGGAATTGAGATGCTTCTTCCATAGAAGTCAGAAGTTGGTGCAGTAAAGTCACCAAGCACCTTCCTTGCATCTCCATCATTGTTGTTATTTTTGGCTGTTATGTCTTCTTCTTTTTCGAAAATTTCTGTTAGGTCCTCTCCAGAGTTTTGTGCTTTAGCTTCTCTTAGCTTCCTCTTTAGATTCCTTTCAGGTTCAGGATCAGCTTCAACAAGAATGTTCTTATCATTGTTCTTGCTCATATGAAAAAGAAGAGAACAGAAAAGAAGAGGATTCCTCTATGTCACAGTATAGAGATTCCTTTATGTGAGTAGAAGAAGAGAAGAATAGAAGAATGAGGTAGAGAAATAATGAAGAGAATTTGAACACAAAGAGAGGGGGAGGGTTCGAATTATAAGAAGAAGAGAAGTGTCAGTAAATAAATAAAATAAATAGAAAGAGATGAGAGAGAGAGAGAGAGAGAGAGAGAGAAGAAATTCGAATATTAGTTTAAAATAAAATAAAAATATTTTTGTTTTTATTTTAATTAGAAGTTAGAATTTGAAATTTAAGAAGAGAAATAAAAGTAATTTGAAAACTAAATAAATTAATTAATTAAAAAGATTTTTGAAAAGTTGTTAGTTAGATTTTGAAAATTAGAGAGAGGAAAGTAGTTAGGTAGTTTTGAAAAAGATATGATTGAAATAGAAAACTTTTTAAAATCAAACAAAAAAGTCACGTAGTTAATTGAAAAAGATTTGAAAATCAATTTTGAAATAATATGAAGTTAGAAAAAGATTCTGAAATTAAGTTTTGAAAAAGATATGATTGAAAGATATGATTGAAGTTTATTTTGAAAAATATTTGAGAAGGAAATTTAAAAAGATTTGATTTTGAAAATTAAAGTTGATGACTTGACTAACAAAAAACTAAAAGATATGATTCTAGAATTTAAAGATTGAACCTTTCTTAACAGGAAAGTAACAAACTTGAAATTTTTTAATCAAAACATTAAATGTTAGCAATATTTTCAAAAATTATGAAATAAAATTAAGAAAAATATTTTTGAAAATTTTATTTTGAAGAGTTTTCGAAAAACGGGAAAGAAAAATGAAAAAGATTTGATTTTTGAAAAAGATTTGAAAAGATAGAATTTTTAAATAGAAATTTTGACTTGACTAACAAGAAACAACTAAATTTTAAAATTTTTTGACTAAGTCAACCCAAAATTTCGAAATTTATGAGTAAAATAAGGGAAAGATATTATTTATGATTTTTTTGAATTAATGAAGAAAGAGAGAAAAAAAGATATCATTTTGTTGTTTTTCTCTTTTTTTTTCATTAAACAACAAAAATGAAACAAAACATACAAATTTAAGATCAAAACAATAAATGCATGCAAGAACACTTTGAATGTCAAGACGAACACCAAGAACACTTTGAAGATCATGATGAACATCAAGAACATATTTTTGAAAATTTTTAAGAAAAGAAAGACATGCAAGACACCAAACTTAAAATTTTTTTTTTTACTTTAGCCAGTAATAATTCGAAAATGCATATGAAAAACAAGAAAAGACACAAAACAAGAAAATTTAAAGATCAAACAAGAGAAATCATCAAGAACAACTTGAAGATCAAGAAAGAACACATGCATGAATTTTCGAAAATTAAAGAAAAATTAAAGCATGCAATTGACACCAAACTTAAAATTTGACACAAGACTCAAACAAGAAACACAAAATATTTTTGGTTTTTATGATTTTATTAATTTTTTTTATATTTTTCAAAAATTTTTTTGGAAAAAGAAATAAAGAGATACAGAATTTTTAATAAGAATTCTAGGAATCATGCAATGTTAGTCTAAAGCTTCGGTCCAAAAGAATTAGACATGGCCAAATGGCCAGCCAAGCTTTAGCAGAGCATTACATACAACAGCCAAATTGATGGGAACCAAAAGGCTCCTGCAAAGATAAGTGGAAACCTCGGTCCAAAAGATTAGACATGGCTTAACAGCCAGCCAGGCTTCAACATATCTTATGAAACTCTAGAATTCATTCTTAAAAATTCCGAAGAACAAAATTTTTTTTTGAATTTTTCGAAAACTATATTTTTTTTTATTTTTTTGAAATTAAAAATAAAAAGCTTAAACATAAAATAAAATTACCTAATCTAAGCAACAAGATGAACAGTCAGTTGTCCAAACTCGAACAATCCCCGGCAACGACGCCAAAAACTTGGTGCGAGAAATCGTGATTCACACTTTTCACTACTCCGCACAACTAACCAGCAAGTGCACTGGGTCGTCCAAGTAATAAACCTTACGTGAGTAAGGGTTGATCCCACGGAGATTGTCGGCTTGAAGCAAGCTATGGTCATCCTTGTAAATCTCAGTCAGGCGGATTCAAATGGTTATGAGATTTTGATAATTAAAAGATAAATAAATCATAAAATAAAATAAAGTTACTTATGTAATTTATTGGTGGGAATTTTTGATAAGCGTATGGAGATGCTTTGTTGCTTCTGAACCTCTGATTTCCTATTGCCTTCTTCCAAGCATGCGTGCTCCCTTCCATGGCAAGCTGTAGGATACTCTCAGTGAAAATGGTCCTCTATGGTTTCTGCACGGCTAATCAACTGTCGGATTTCTCGTCTCGGATGAAAAATACCAGGCACAGCTACCGCATGGCTAATCATCTGTCGGTTCCCGCTAGCGTCGGAATAGGATCCATTGATCCTTTTGCACACTGTCACTGCGCCCAACATTTGCAGGTTTGAAGCTCATCATAGTCATCCCTTCCCGGATTCTACTTGGAATACCACAGACAAGGTTTAGACTTTCCGGATCCTAGGAATACTGTCAATGATTCTAGCCTATACCACAAAGATACTAATCTCACGGACTCGGTCCGTGTATTAGATATCCAAGAGAATATACTCCAGCTGTCGTCCAATGACTACGTTGAACATCATATAGACCGCTTTGTGGTTGTCAGGCACGCGGATCTTGGCTAAACGAGTAACGAAGATTGAGTGATTGTCACGGGTCACCCCTTCATTCTGACTTAACTGGATTAAGTACGAGAGTATATCTTGGAGAAGAAGTAGGCGTGAATTGAATAGAAAAACAATAGTACTTGCATTAATTCATGAAGAACAGCAGAGCTCCACACCTTAATCTATGGGGTGTAGAAACTCCACCGTAGAAAATACATACGTGAAAAAGGTCTAGAAATGGCCGTGAGGCCAGCCTCCAAACGTGAAAAGATGATAAAAGTTACATATCATTCCAAAAGATAGTCTAAAAGTAGTTTTTATACTAAACAAGTAACCTAGGTTTACAGAAAATGAGTAACTAAGTGCAGATAGTGCAGAAATCCGCTTCCGGGGCCCACTTGGTGTGTGCTTGGGCTGAGCATTGAAGCTTTTTCGTGCATAGGCTGTTCTTGGAGTTAAACGCCAGCTTGGGTGCCAGTTTGGGCGTTTAACTCCAATTCTGGTGCCAGTTTGGGCGTTTTACGCCAGAAAGTTTTAGGCTGGCTTTGGACGCCGATTTGGGCCATCAAATCTCGGGCAAAGTATGAACTATTATATATTTCTGGAAAGCCAAGGATGTGTACTTTCCAACGCAATTAAGAGCGTGCCCATTGGGCTTATGTAGCTCCAAAAAATTCACTTCGAGTGCAGGAGGGTCAGAATCTAACAGCATCTGCAGTCATTTTTTAGCCTATGAATCAGATTTTTGCTTAGGTCTCCCAATTTCAGCCAAAAAATACCTGAAATCATAGAAAAATACACAAACTCATAGTAAAGTCCAGAAATGTGATTTTTGAATAAAAACTAATAAAAATATAATAAAAAGTAACTAAACATACTAAAAACTATGAAAAAACAATGCCAAAAAGGGTATAAATTATCCGCTCATCACAACACCAAACATAAATTGTTGCTTGTCCCCAAGCAACTAAAAACAAAATAGGATAAAAAGAAGAGAAAATACAATAAATTCCAAACTTATCAATGAACTTAGTTCCAATTAGATGAGCGGGGCTAGTAGCCTTTTTGCTTCTGAACAGTTTTGACATCTCACTTTATCCTTTGAAGTTTAGAATGATTGGCATCTATAGGAACTCAGAATTCAGATAGTGTTATTGATTTTCTTAGTTTAGTATGTTGATTCTTGAACACAGCTAGTTTATGAGTCTTGGCTGTGACCCTAAGCATTTTGTTTTCCAGTATTACCACCGGATACATAAATGCCACAAACACATAACTAGGTTAACCATTTCAGATTGTGACTCAGCTTTGCTAGAGTCCCCAGTTAGAGGTGCCCAGAGCTCTTAAGCACACTCTTTTTGCTTTGAACCACGACTTTAACCACTCAGTCTCAAGGTTTTCACTTGACACCTTCACGCCACAAGCACATGGTTAGGGACAGCTTGGTTTAGCCGCTTAGGCCAGGATTTTATTCCTTTGGGCCCTCCTATCCATTAATGCTCAAAGCCTTAGATCCTTTTTACCCTTGCCTTTTGGTTTAAAGGGCTATTGGCTTGTTTTGCTTGCTTTTTCTTTTTCTTTCTTTTTATTTATTTTTTTTCGCCATTTTTTTCTGCAAGCTTTTCACTGCTTTTTTTTGCTTCAAGAATCAATTTTATGATTTTTCAGATTATCAATAATATTTCTCCTTTTTCATTATTCTTTCAAGAGCCAACAATTTTAACATTCATAAACAACAATATCAAAAATATGCAATGTTCAAGCATTCATTCAGAAAACAAAAAGTATTGCCACCACATCAAAATAATTAAACTAATTTCAAGATAGAATTCGAAATCATGCACTTCTTGTTCTTTTGCAATTAAACATTTTTCATTTAAGAAAGGTGAAGGATTTATAGGACATAGAAACTAGACACTAATGATCATGTAATAAAGACACAAACATAGACAAAACATAAAGCATAGAATTTGAAAAACAGAAAAATAAGAACAGGAAAATTAAAGAACGGGTCCACCTTAGAGATGGCGGCTAGTTCTTCCTCTTGAAGATCTTATGGAGTGCTTGAGCTCCTCAATGTCTCTTCCTTGCCTTTGTTGCTCCTCCCTCATGGCTCTTTGGTCCTCTCTAATTTCATGGAGGATGATGGAATGCTCTTGGTGCTCCATCCTTAGTTGCCCCATGTTGGAACTCAAATCTCCTAAAGAGGTGTTGAGTTACTCCCAATAATTGTGTGGAGGAAGTGCATCCCTTGAGGCATCTTAGGGATTTCATGATGAGGAACTTCCTCATGCTCTTGTTGAGGTCCATGAATGGGCTCTCTTGTTTGCTCCATCCTTTTTTAGTGATGGGCTTGTCTTCTTCAATGAGGATGTCTCCCTCTATGGCAATTCCAGCTGAATTGCATAGGGTATAGATGAGATGAGGAAAGGCTAACCTTGCCAAAGTAGAGGGCTTGTCCGCCACCTTGTAGAGTTCTAGGGATATGATCTTATGAACTTTTACTTCCTCTCCATTCATGATACTATGGATCATGATAGCTCGGTCTATTGTAACTTCAGACCGGTTGCTAGTAGGAATGATAGAGCGTTGGATGAACTCCAACCATCCCCTAGCCACAGGCTTCAGGTCAAGCCTTCTTAGTTGAATCGGCTTGCCTCTTGAGTCTCTCTTCCACACAGATGTCCACGAGGACTTGGTCCAACCTTTGATCAAAGTTGACCCTTCTAGTGAAAGGGTGAAGATCTCCTTGCATCATTGGCAAGTTGAATGCCAACCTCACATTTTCTGAGCTAAAATTCAAGTAATTCCCCCGAACCATTGTGAGCCAATTCTTTGGGTTCGGGTTCACACTTTGATCATGGTTCTTAGTGATCCATGCATTAGCATAGAACTCTTGAACCATTAAGATTCCGACTTGTTGAACGGGGTTGGTGAGAGTTTTCCAACCTCTTCTTTGAATATCTTGTCGGATCTCCGGATATTCACTCTTTTTGAGCTTCAAGGGGACCTCGGGGATCACCTTTTTCTTGGCCACAACTTCATAGAAGAGGTCTTGATGGAACTTTGAGATGAATCTCTCCATCTCCCATGACTCTGAGGTAGAAGCAATTGCCTTCCCTTTCCTCTTTCTAGAGGTTTCCCCGGTCTTAGGTGGCATTAGTGGTTATGGAAAAATAGAAAAGCAGGGCTTTTTCCACACCAAACTTAAATGGTTTGCTCGTCCTCGAGCAAAAGAAGAAAGAAAGGAGTAGAAGAAGAAGAAATATAGGAGATGGAGGGTAGTAGTGGTTTCGGCCAAGAGGGGGTAGTAGTGTGTATGATGTGTGGAATTGAAGGTAGTGAGGAGTGGTATTTATAGGGCAGGAGAGAGAGGGAATTCGGTCATGAAGGGGTGGGTTTGGGAGGGAAATGGTTCAAATTTGAATGGTGAGGTAGGTGGGGTTTATAATGGATGGATGTGAGTTGGTGAAGAGGATCTGGGGAAGAGGGTTGGATTTGATAGGTGAATGGTATTTGGGGAAGAGGTATTGAAGTGATTGGTCAAGGGTATTTGGGAAGGAGTGTTATGGATAGGTGTGAAGAGGAGAGAAGAAGAGGTGGGGTAGGTGGGGATCATGTGGCGTCCACAGATCTTGAGGTGTCAAGGAATTCTGCTACCTGCACCAATCTGGCGTTCAAACGCCCTCTGTGTGACAATTCTGGCGTTAAACGCCAGCTCTGCTACCTTTGCTGGCATTAAACGCCAATTTGCTGCTCCTTTCTGGCGTTTAACGCCAGCCAGACACCCTTTTCTGGCGTTAAAAGCCAGTCTGTCTGCCATTTCTGGCGTTTAACGCCAGACAGACCCCAGACACCCTTTTTTGGCGTTAAATGCCCAGAGTGCTACCCATTCTGGCGTTTAAAGCCCAGAATGCTGCCAGGCTGGGCGTTAAACGCCCATTCTGCTATCCTTACTTGCGTTTAAACGCCAGTAAGCCTATCCTCCAAGGTGTGCTATTTTTGATGCTGTTTTTCATTTTGCTTTAATTCTGCAGTTATTTTTATGACTTCACATGATTATCAACCTAAAGAAAACATACAATAACAATGGAAAATAAATAAATATATTTAAATAACATTGGGTTGCCTCCCAATAAGCGCTTCTTTAATGTCAATAGCTTGACAGTGAGCTCTTAGAGAGCTTCACAGAGACTCAGAGCTTAATGGTGGCCTCCCAACACCAAACTTAGAAGTTGAGTGTGGGGGCTCTCTTTGACTCTGTATTGAGAGAAGCTTTTCATGCTTCCTCTCCATGGTTACAGAAGAAGATCCTTGAGCCTTAAACACAAGGTAGTCCTCATTCAATTAAAGGACTAACTCTCCTCTGTCCACATCAATCACAGTTTTTGCTGTGGCTAGGAAGGGTCTTCCAAGGATGATGGATTCATTTTCTTCCTTCCCAGTGTCTAGGTTTATGAAATCAGTAGGGATGTACAGGCCTTCAACCTTCACTAAGACATCCTCTACAAGTCCATAAGCCTGTTTCCTTGAATTGTCTGCCAATTCTAGTGAGAATTTAGCAGCTTGTACCTCAAAAATCCCTAGTTTCTCCAATACAGAGAGTGGCATGAGGTTTACCAAGGTCACACAGAGCCTTATTAAAGGTCATGGTGCCTATGATGCAAGGTATTAAGAACTTTCCGGGATCTGGTTTCTTCTGAGGTAATTTCTGTTGAACCAAGGTATTCAGTTCATTGATGAGCAATGGAGGTTCATCCTCCCAAGTCTCATTACCAAATAACTTGGCATTCAGGTTCATGATTGCTCCTAGATACTGAGCAACTTGCTCTTCAATAATATCTTCATCTTCTTCAGAGGAAGAATACTCATTAGAGCTCATGAATGGCAATAGTAAGTTCAGTGGAATCTCTGTGGTCTCTATATGAGCCTCAGATTCCTTTGGTTCCTCATTAGGGAACTCCTTAGTGGCCAGTGGACATCCATTGAGGTCTTCCTCATTGGAAATCACTGCCTTTTGACTCTCTCCAGATTTGGCCATGTGGGGTATATTGATGGCCTTGCACTCTCCTTTTGGATTCTCTTTTGTATTGCTTGGGAGAGTACTAGGAGGAGTTTCAGTCACTCTTTTACTCAGTTGACCCACTTGTGCCTCCAAATTTCTGATGGAGGACCTTGTTTCAGTCATGAAACTGAGAGTGGTCTTAGATAGATCAGAGACTATGGTTGCTAAGTCAGAGAGGCTCTGCTTAGAATCTCTATCTGTTGCTCAGAAGATGATGGAAAAGGCTTGCTATTGCCAAACCTATTTCTCCCATCATTATTATTATTGAAGCCTTGATTAGGCTTCTGCTGATCCTTCCATGAGAAATTAGGATGATTCCTCCATGTAGAATTATAGGTGTTTCCATAGGATTCTTCCATGTAATTCACCTCTTCCATTGCAGAATTCTCAGAGTCATAAGCTTCTCCTTCAGGGGAGGCTTCTTTAGTACTGCCTGATGTAGCTTGCATTTCAGTCAAACTCTGAGAAATCATATTGACTTGCTGAGTCAATATTTTATTCTGAGCCAATATGGCATTCAGAGTATCAATCTCGAGAACTCCTTTCTTCTGAGTCATCCCATTATTCATAGGATTTCTTTCAGAAGTATACATGAACTGGTTATTTGCAACCATTTCAATGAGTTCTTGGGCTTCTACAGGCGTCTTCTTCAGATGAAGAGATCCACCAGCAGAGTGATCCAATGACATCTTGGACAATTCAAATAGACCATCATGAATATACATAAGATGCTCTATTCTAAAAGCATGTCAGAAGGACACCTTCTAATCAATTGCTTGTATCTTTCCCAAGCTTCATAGAGGGATTCACCTTCCTTCTGTCTGAAGGTTTGGACTTCCACTCTAAGCTTGCTCAACTTTTGAGGTGGAAAGAATTTGGCCAAGAAGGCATTGACCAACTTTTTCCAAGAGTTCAGGCTTTCTTTAGGTTGTGAGTTCAACCATGTCCTAGCTCTGTCTCTTACAGCAAAAGGGAAAAGCATAAGTCTGTAGACCTCAGGATTAACCCCATTGGTCTTAACAGTGTCACAAATTTGCAAGAATTCAGCTAAGAACTGATGAGGATCTTCCAATGGAAGTCCATGAAACTTGCAATTCTTCTGCATTAGAGAAACTAATTGAGGCTTAAGCTCAAAGTTGTTTGCTCCAATTGTAGGAATTGAGATGCTTCTTCCATAGAAGTCAGAAGTTGGTGCAGTAAAGTCACCAAGCACCTTCCCTGCATCTCCATCATTGTTGTTATTTTTGGCTGCCATGTCTTCTTCTTTTTTGAAAATTTCTGTTAGGTCCTCTCCAGAGTTTTGTGCTTTAGCTTCTCTTAGCTTCCTCTTCAGAGTCCTTTCAGGTTCAGGCTCAGCTTTAACAAGAATGTTCTTATCCTCGTTCTTGCTTATATGAAATAGAAGAGAACAGAAAAGAAGATGAATCCTCTATGTCACAGTATAGAGATTCCTTTATGTGAGTAGAAGAAGAGAAGAATAGAAGAATGAGGTAGAGAGAGAATGAAGAGAATTCGAACACAGAGAGAGAAGAAATTCGAATATTAGTTTAAAATAAAATAAAAATATTTTTGTTTTTATTTTAATTAGAAGTTAGAATTCGAAATTTAAGAAGAGAATAAAAGTAATTTGAAAACTAAATAAATTAATTAATTAAAAAGATTTTTGAAAAAGTTGTTAGTTAGTTTTCAAAAATTAGAGAGAGGAAAGTAGTAGGTAGTTTTGAAAAAGATATGATTGAAATAGAAAACTTTTTAAAATCAAACAAAAAGTCAAGTAGTTAATTGAAAAAGATTTGAAAATCAATTTTGAAAAGATAAGAAGTTAGAAAAAGATTCTGAAATTAAGTTTTGAAAAAGATATAATTGAAAGATATGATTGGAGTTTATTTTGAAAAAGATTTGAGAAGGAAATTTAAAAAGATTTGATTTTGAAAATTAAAGTTGATGACTTGACTAACAAGAAACTAAAAGATATGATTCTAAAATTTAAAGATTGAACCTTTCTTAACAGGAAGGTAACAAACTTGAAATTTTTTAATCAAAACATTAAATGTTAGCAATATTTTAAAAAATTATGAAATAAAATTAAGAAAAAGATTTTTGAAAATTTTATTTTGAAGAATTTTCGAAAAATAGGAAAGAAAAATGAAAAATATTTGATTTTTGAAAAAGATTTGAAAAGATATAATTTTTAAATTAAAATTTTGACTTGACTAACAAGAAACAACTAAATTTTAAAAATTTTTTACTAAGTGATGCGTGGCAGAAGTTTACTAATTTAGAGATTTCAATTAAGAGGATAGCGTTGCACGTATAGCTCTTAACCGGCTAAGATCTGCCTCACCAATTTAAAAAAAGGGTTGTCACAAATTTTAGAAATAAAATACTAGGAGTATGAGTCCCAGGTGGTCTCCCAACGAGTTGCAGGAAAGAGTGCTATTTTATTAACTAGGCGTTTTCAGAAAAATTGAGTCTTGATAACGAGTAATTAAAATGATTAAAAATTAAAGCAGTGAAAATGAACTAAGAATAGTTATTAATACTCTGAATAAAAGGCCTTGACTGGGGGATTAATTAAATGGAATTTCTATCATTGTTGGAATCTTCTCAAGTGTAGTGTAGTGCAAAAAGGTTGTTGTTCTCACTCGGTTACCCCTTACTAAATAAGAAAAAGTATGGTGATTAAACTAACTCTTACCCTCAATTCCTAATCCTCTCCCTTAGGGTGGTCTAGTGTTAGTAGGTATGGAATTAGCTAACAACGTCCCATTCAACCAAGCACTTGAGCATTCCAACTCAAGTATCTCCTTTTAATCAACCCCATGTCAAGTAGAAATTTTACTCCATTGACGTGAAAGAAATAATCATAAAAATATGAGAAAACATAATTAAATAAAATAAAATAGAGAAATTAAATTAATTAAAATAAAAATAACTTCATATATTAATAAATTCAAAACGCAACATAATTATCTGAACAGAGTTAATGAGTAACTAATTAAAAATAAGGGAGTAAAGAAACAAACTAAAGTAATGTCTTCAACGGAGGTAATGGCTCTTCAACATCCACAATTCAAAGCAAAAACATAAACTATCAATGTAACACTAATCTAGATTCAGATCTAAAACTAAGAGTAATCCTAATGTGATGAATCTGAATGTGTGTGGATGCGTCTTTGAGTTTCAGCATGTTCCCTAGGTTTAGTCTGTGTTTCTGGGCCGAAAACTGGGTCAAAATGCGGCCCAAAATCGCCCCAGCGTATTCTGTTATTTCTACAGATCGCGCAGGTCATGCCTACGCATCGTCCACACGTTCGCGTCATTCAGCTTTTTCCTTGCCACGCGTTCGTGTCGTTCACACGTTTGCGTCATTTGTGCAGACTCCAATCCACGCATTTACGTTAGGCACGCGTCCGCGTCGTTGCGAATTCTCTATTTCGCGCGTTTGCGTGGGCCATGCGCTCGCGTCATTTCTCGCTGGTCATCTCCTTAGTTTCTTGTGTTCCTTCCATTTCTGCAAGCCTCCTCTCCAATTTCCAAATCATTCGTGCCCTATGAAGCCTGAAACACTTAACACACGGATCACGGCATCGAATGGGATAAAGGAGAATTAAAATACATAATTAAAAATCTCTAGAAAGCAAGTTTTCAACCATGGAGTGATTTTTGGGAAGGAATTGTAAAGACATGCTAATCATATGAATAAGTGGGTAAAGATTTGATAAAACCACACAATTAAACACAATATAAATAATAAAATAATGGTTTATCAACCTCTCCACACTTAAACATTAGCATGTCCTCATGCTTAGTTGAAGGAGATAAAGTAAATGAATAGGGGAATGTAAAACTCATGAAATGCAATGTAACCTATATATATATATATATATATATATATATATATATATATATATATATATATATATATATGCGCAACTATATGCTTCTTGTCTACTTGGTTAAAAGTAAATAAGCTCTTCAAGACAAATATAAATTAGATTTCACTAACTCAATTCATATAGTAAATACAGGTAACATTGTAAGAAGACAGCTCATGAAAGCAGGGAACATAGAATCAAGCATTGAATCCTCACTGATGGTGTACGTGCACTCTATTCTCTCAAGTGTATAGGGTGATCACTCTACTCTTCTCTAATCATGCTTTCTAAATTTTTGTTCTTCACCTAACCAATCAACAATATTTAATGCATCAATGCAAACATCATGAGGTCTTTTTAAGGTTGTAATGGGGCTAAGGTAAGGGTGAGGGTATATGTATATGGCTAAGTGAGCTTATAAATTGAATCTTTAATTAACCTGAGCTTTCACCTAACATACATATACTCTATATAACTTTAGAATCATGCCTAGCTACCCAAAAATTTCCCACTTTGCATTACATACTGGTGCACGAAATTGTGTTCCATGTTCTTTGTACTTGTGTGAGAGTAACAATATATAATTGTATTGAATCCTCATTGTGGCTCTATGTGTGGACACAACTCCGTACAACTAACCATCAAGTGCACTGGGTCGTCCAAGTAATACCTTACGTGAGTAAGGGTCGAATCCCACGGAGATTGTTGGTATGAAGCAAGCTATGGTCACCTTGTAAATCTCAGTCAGGCAGATATAAAGTGATGAAGATGTTTTTGAATTTAATATAATAAAATAGGGATAGAAATACTTATGTAATTCATTGATAGGAATTTCAGATAAGCGAATGGAGATGCTTTCGTTCCTCTGAACCTCTGCTTTCCTGCTATCTTCATCCAATCAGTCTTACTCCCTTCCATGGCTGGCTGTATGCAAGGGCATCACCGTTGTCAGTGGCTACATCCCCTCCTCTCAGTGAATAATATGCTCACGCACCCTGTCACGGCACGGCTATTCATCTGTCGGTTCTCGATCATGCTGGAATAGGATTCACCCTCCTTTTGCGTCTGTCACTAACGCCCAACAATCGCGAGTTTGAAGCTCGTCACAGTCATTCAATCATTGAATCCTACTCAGAATACCACAGACAAGGTTTAGACCTTCCGGATTCTCTTGAATGCCGCCATCATTCTAGCTTACGCCACGAAGATTCCGGTTAGGAGATCTAAGAGATACTCATTCTAGCTTAATTCATGTAGAACGGAAGTGTTTGTCAGACACGCGTTCATAAGGGGGAAGGATGATGAGCGTCACACATAATCATCACCTTCATCACGTTCTTGGGTGCGAATGGATATCTTAGAAGCGAAATAAGAAGAATTGAATAGAAAACAGTAGTACTTTGCATTAATCTTTGAGGAACAGCAGAGCTCCACACCTTAATCTATGGAGTGTAGAAACTCTACCGTTAAAAATACATAAGTGAAAGGTCCAGGCATGGCCGTGTGGCCAGCCCCTCTGATCTAAGAACCAGACGTCCAAAGATGCCTAATACAATAGTAAGAGGTCCTATTTATAATAAACTAGCTACTAGGGTTTACATGAGTAAGTATTTGATGTATAAATCCACTTCCGGGGCCCACTTGGTGTGTGTTTGGGCTGAGCTTAAGTGTTGCACGTGCAGAGGCCATTTGTGGAGTTGAACGCCAGTTTCTGTGCCAGTTTGGGCGTTTAACTCTGGTTTTGGATCCTTTTCTGGCGCTGGACGCCAGATTTGGGCAGAAGGCTGGCGTTGAATGCCAGTTTGCGTCGTCTATTCTTGGCCAAAGTATGGACTATTATATATTGCTGGAAATCCCTGGATGTCTACTTTCCAATGCAATTGGAAGCGCGCCATTTCGAGTTCTGTAGCTCCAGAAAATCCACTTTGAGTGCAGGGAGGTCAGAATCCAACAGCATCAGCAGTCCTTTTTCAACCTCTGAATCTGATTTCTGCTCAAGTCCCTCAATTTCAGCCAGAAAATACCTGAAATCACAGAAAAACACATGAACTCATAGTAAAGTCCAGAAATGTGAATTTAACACAAAATCTATTAAAAATATCCCTAAAAGTAACTAGATCCTACTAAAAACATACTAAAAACAATGTCAAAAAGCGTATAAATTATCCGCTCATCACAACACCAAACTTAAATTGTTGCTTGTCCCCAAGCAACTGAAAATCAAAATAGGATAAAAAGAATAGAATATACTATAAATTCCAAACTATCAATGAAACATAGCTCCAATCAAATGAGCGGGACTTATAGCTTTTTGCCTCTTGAATAGTTTTGGCATCTCACTTCATCCATTGAGGTTCAGAATGATTGGCATCTATAGGAACTCAGATTTCAGATAGTGTTATTGATTCTCCTAGTTCAGTATGATGATTCTTGAACACAGCTGTTTTATGAGTCTTGGCCGTGGCCCTAAGCACTTTGTTTTCCAGTATTACCACCGGATACATAAATGCCACAGACACATAATTGGGTGAACCTTTTCAGATTGTGACTCAGCTTTGCTAAAGTCCCCAATTAGAGGTGTCCAGGGTTCTTAAGCACACTCTTCTTTTGCTTTGGACCTTGACTTTAACCGCTCAGTCTCAAGTTTTCACTTGACACCTTCACGCCACAAGCACATGGTTAGGGACAGCTTAATTTAGCCGCTTAGGCCAGGATTTTATTCCTTTAGGCCCTCCTATCCACTGATGCTCAAAGCCTTGGGATCCTTTTTTATTGCCCTTGCCTTTTGGTTTTAAGGGTTATTGGCTTTTTGCTCTTACCTCTTGGTTTTAAGAGCTTTGGCTTTTTCTGCTTGCTCTTTCTTTTTCTTTCTATATTTTTTTTTTTGCCTATTTTTTTTTTTTTTTCTGCAAGCTTTGTTCTTTGCTGCTTTTTCTTGCTTCAGGAATCATTTTTCTGATTTTTCAGATTATCAAATAACATGTCTCCTAGTCATCATTCTTTCAAGAGCCAACATATTTAACATTCTTAAACAACAACTTCAAAAGACATATGCACTGTTCAAGCATACATTCAGAAAACAAGAAGCATTGTCACCACATCAATATAATTAAGCTAAGTTCAAGGATAAATTCGAAACTCATGTACTTCTTGTTCTTTTGAATTAAAACAGTTTTTATTTTAAGAGAGGTGATGGATTCATAGGACATTCATAACTTTAAGACAGAGTTACTAACTACTAATGATCATGTAATGAAGACACAAACATAGATAAGCACATAACATAGAAAATGAAAAACAGAGAAAGTAAGAACAAGGAATGAGTCCACCTTAGTGATGTCCTTGAGCTCTTCTATGTCTCTTCCTTGCCTTGGCTGCTCCTCCTTCATTGCTTTTAGATCTTCTCTGATTTCATGAAGGATGATGGAGTGCTCTTGATGTTCCACCCTTAGTTGCTTCCAATAATTGTGTGGAAAAAAAAAATGTATCCCCTGAGGTATCTCAGGGATCTCTTGATTTGCAGTCAAATGTTCTACCACTGAGCTATAGACCCTTGATGGAAGCTTTTGTCTTCCCTTTCCTCTTTCTAGAGGTTTCTCTGGCCTTAGGTGCCATCAATGGTTATGGAAAAAACAAAAAAGCTATGCTTTTACCACACCAAACTTAGAATGTTGCTCGCCCTCGAGCAAAAGAAGAAAGAATAGAAGAAGAAGAAGATATAGAGGAGATGGAGGGAGGTGTGTATTCGGCCATATGGGTGGGATTGGGTGGGGAAGAGATGTTGAATTTTGAAGGTAAGTGGGTGTAAGGATGTGAGTGGTAAATGGAAAACAGAAGGGATGATCATGAATGGAAAGAGAGATGATGAGGTAGGTGGGGATCCTGTGGGGTCCACAGATCCTGAGGTGTCAAGGCAATTACATCCCTGCACCAATTTAGGCATGTAAAATGCCCTTGCACACAACTCTGGGCGTTCAGCGCCAGGTTGGTGCCCATTTTGGGCGTTCAACGCCCCTGTGCTGCCATTTCTGGCGTTGAACGCCAGAACCATGCTTGTTCTGGGTGTTCAGCGCCAGGATGCTCCCATTCTGGGTGTTCAGCGCCAGAACTTTGCTCTGTTCTGGCGTTTGAACGCCAGACAGATGCTCCTCCAGGGTGTGATTTTTCTTCTGCTGTTTTTGATTCTGTTTTCAATTTTTATTTTTATTTTGTGACTCCACATGATCATGAACCTAAGAAAACATGAAAAATAAGAATTAGATATGCATTGGGTTGCCTCCCAACAAGCGCTTCTTTAGTGTCAATAGCTTGACAGTGGGCTCTCATGGAGCCTCACAGATGTGCAGAGCTTTGTTGAGACTCTCCAACACCAAACTTAGAGTTTGGATATGGGAGTTCAACACCAAACTTAGAGTTTGGTTGTGGCCTCCCAACACCAAACTTAGAGTTTGACTGTGGGGGCTCTGGTTGACTCTGCTTGGAGAGAAGCTTTTCCTGCTTCCTCTCCATGGTTGCAGAGGGAGATCCTTGAGTTTTAAACACAAGGGAGTCCTCATTCCATTGAAGGACTATTTCACCTCTGTCAACATCAATCACAGCTCTTGCTGTGGCCAGGGAAGGTCTTCCTAGGATGATGGATTCATCCTCTTTCTTTCCAGTATCCAGGACTATGAAGTCAGCAGGGATGTAAAGGCCCTCAACTTTTACCAATACATCTTCTACGTGTCCATAAGCCTGTCTTCTTGAGCTGTCTGCCATCTCTAGTGAGATTTTAGCAGCTTGCACCCCATAGATTCCCAGTTTCTCTATTACAGAGAGGGGCATGAGGTTTATTCCTGAACCAAGGTCACACAGAGCCTTAAAGATCATGGTGCCTATGGTACAGGGTATTATGAACTTTCCAGGATCCTGTCTCTTCTGAGGCAATGTCAGTTGATCCAGATCACTTAGTTCATTGATGAACAAGGGAGGTTCAACTTCCCAAGCATCAATGCCAAATAATTTGGCATTCAGCTTCATGATTGCACCAAGAAACTTGGCGGTTTGCTCTTCAGTGACATCCTCATTCTCTTCAGAAGAGGAATACTCATCAGAGCTCATGAAGGGCATAAGGAGGTTCAATGGAATCTCTATGGTCTCTAGATGAGCCTCAGAGTCCTTTGGTTCCTCAGAGGGAAGCTCCTTATTGGTCACTGGACGTCCCAGGAGGTCTTCCTCCTTGGGATTCACGTCCTCTCCTCTCCTCACAGGTTCGGCCAGGGCACTTATGTCAATGGCCTTGCACTCTCCTTTTGGGTTCTCTTCTGTATTGCTTGGGAGAGTACTAGGAGGGATTTCAGTGATCCTTTTACTCAGCTGGCCCACTTGTGCTTCCAGATTTCTAATGGAAGACCTTGTTTCATTCATGAAACTTATAGTGGCCTTAGATAGATCAGAGACTAGATTTGCTAAATTAGAAGCATTTTGTTCAGAGTTCTCTGTCTGTTGCTGAGTTGATGATGGAAAAGGTTTGCTATTGCTAAACCTGTTTCTTCCACCATTATTAAAGCCTTGTTGAGGCTTTTGATCCTTCCATGAGAAATTTGGATTATTTCTCCATGTTGAGTTATAGGTGTTTCCATAAGGTTTACCTAAGTAATTTACCTCTGCTATTGCAGGGTTCTCAGGATCATAAACTTCTTCTTCAGAAGAAGCCTCTTGAGTACTGTTGGATGCAGCTTGCATTCCATGCAGACTCTGTGATATCATATTGACTTGCTGAGTCAATATTTTGTTCTGAGCCAATATGGCATTCAGAGTATCAACCTCAAGAACTCCCTTCTTCATAGGCGTCCCATTACTCACAGGATTCCTTTCAGAAGTGTACATGAACTGGTTATTAGCAACCATGTCAATGAGTTCTTGAGCTTCTGCAGGCGTTTTCTTTAGGTGAATGGATCCACCTGCAGAAGTGTCCAGTGACATCTTTGATAGCTCAGACAGACCATCATAGAATATATCCAGGATGGTCCATTCTGAAAGCATGTCAGAAGGACACTTTTTGGTCAACTGTTTGTATCTTTCCCAAGCTTCATAGAGAGATTCACCTTCTTTCTGTCTGAAGGTTTGAACATCAGCTCTAAGCTTGCTCAGCTTTTGAGGAGGAAAGTACTTGGCTAAGAAAGCCGTGACCAGCTTATCCCAAGAGTTCAGGCTGTCTTTGGGTTGAGAATCCAACCATAATCTAGCTCTGTCTCTTACAGCAAAAGGGAAAAGCATGAGCCTGTAGACTTCAGGATCTACTCCATTAGTCTTAACAGTATCACATATCTGCAAGAATTCAGTTAAGAACTGAAAAGGATCTTCAGATGGAAGTCCATCAAACTTGCAGTTCTGCTGCATCAGAGAAACTAATTGAGGTTTCAGCTCAAAGTTGTTTGCTCTAATGGCAGGAATGGAGATGCTTCTTCCATGTAAATTGGAATTAGGTGCAGTAAAGTCACCAAGCATCTTCCTTACATTATTATTATTTTCGGCTGCCATCTCCTTTTCCTGTTCAAAAATTTCTGAAAGGTTTTCTCTGGATTGTTGTATTTTAGCTTCTCTTAATTTTCTCTTCAGAGTCCTTTCAGGTTCTGGATCTGCTTCCACAAGAATGTTCTTATCCTTGCTCCTGCTCATACAAGGAAGAATGGACAGAAAAATAATAATAATAATAGAGATCCTTTATACCACAGTATAGGGATCCCTTTGTGAGTGGAAGAAAAGAGGGGGAGACAAAGAATGTGATGTAAAGGAAGAAGCAACTGTACGAATGGAAGAGATGTGAGATGAGATGTTAGGATATGAATGAATAAATAGAATAGGATGAGAGAGAAGGAATAATTTTCGAAAATTATTTTGAAAAGGAGTTAGTGATTTTTGAAAATAGTTTTTGAAAAATATTTAGTATTTTTTTCGAAAATTTTTTTTTTTGAAATCAAAAATAAAAATAATTAGTTAATAAAAAAGAAATTTTTGAAAAAGAGGGAGATATTTTCGAAAATTAGAAAGGGAGAATTAGTTAGGTGGTTTTGAAAAAGTTAAGAAACAAACAAAAAGTTAGTTAGTTAGTTGAAACAAATTTTGAAAAGATAAGAAGTTAGGAAGTTCGAAAAGATATTTTGAAAAGATATTTTTGAAAAAGATAAGATATTTTCGAAAATTAGAGAGAGAGAGAGTTAGTTAGGTGGTTTTGAAAAAGTTAAGAAACAAACAAAAAGTTAGTTAGTTAGTGGAAACAAATTTTGAAAACCAATTTTGAAAAGATAAGTAGTTAGGAGGTTAGGAAAGATATTTTTAAAAGATATTTTTAAAAAAGATAAGATAAGAAGATATTTTTGAAAAAATATGATAGAAATTAGTTTTGAAAAAGATTTGATTTTTAAAATCACAATTAATGACTTGATTCACAAGAAATCACAAGATATGATTCTAGAACTTAAAGTTTGAATCTTTCTTAACAAGCAAGTAACAAACTTCAAATTTTTGAATCAAAACATTAATTGTTTATGTTATTTTCGAAAATTATGATATAAAATAAGAAAAAGATTTTTGAAAAATATTTTTGAAATTTTCGAAAATAGCTAAAAATTTTGAAAAAGATTTGATTTTTGAAAAAGATTTTGAAGAAGATAAGATTTTCAAATTGAAAATTTGATTTGACTCATTGGCAACAACTTTGATTTTTAAAAATTTTTGAAAAAGTCAATCCAAATTTTCGAATTTGATGAGAGAAAAAGGGAAAGATATTTTTTTTTTTTTGATTTTTGAAATTTTTATGATGCAAGAGAAAAACACTAAAAAGATGCAATGCATGAAATTTTTAAATCAAAACATGTGATGCATGCAAGAATGCTATGAATGTCAAGATGAACACCAAGAACACTATGAAGATCATGATGAACATCAAGAACATATTTTTGAAAAATTTTTAATGCAAAGAAAACATGCAAGACACCAAACTTAGAATTCTTTAATGCTTAGACTCTAAGAAACGAAAAATGCATATGATAAACATGAAAAGACACAAAACAAAAAATCATCAAGATCAAACAAGAAGACTTACCAAGAACAACTTGAAGATCATGAAGAACACTATGAATGCATGAAATTTTCGAAAAATGCAAGATGCATATGCAAGTGACACCAAACTTATAATGTGACTCAAGACTCAAACAAGAAACAGAAAATATTTTTGATTTTTATGATTTTCTAATTTTTTTGGATTTTTATGTTATATTTTTCGAAAATTATATAGAAAAAAGAAAAATAAGGATTCAAAATTTTTAATATGAATTCCAGGAATCTTATGCTCTAAAGCTCCAATCAAAGGGTCAGGCATGGCTTAATAGCCAGCCAAGCTTTAGTATGTAAATCAGAAACAGTAGCAGGTGGATTAACTCCAACTAGCTTGCTCTTGATAACAAATTGCTGCCTCAGTCCAAATAAATTTAGACATGGCTTTACAGCCAGCCAGGATGCAACATATAATTACATGGGCTGAAGTGATTAGTTGAATGCCAATCCCAAGGTAGTTTGGGTATGGCTTTACAGCCAGATATGATTCAACATATTTCATGAAACACTAGAATTCATTCTTAAAAATTTTGAAGCCATAGAATAATTTATTTTTGAAAACATTTTATTATTATTTTTTTTTTCGAAAACATATGAGAGATTTTTGAAAATATTTTTGAAAAGAAAATAAAAAGAAAATTACCTAATCTGAGCAACAAGATGAACCGTCAGTTGTCCAAACTCGAACAATCCCCGGCAACGGCGCCAAAAACTTGGTGCACGAAATTGTGTTCCATGTTCTTTGTACTTGTGTGAGAGTAACAATATATAATTGTATTGAATCCTCATTGTGGCTCTATGTGTGGACACAACTCCGTACAACTAACCAGCAAGTGCACTGGGTCGTCCAAGTAATACCTTACGTGAGTAAGGGTCGAATCCCACGGAGATTGTTGGTATGAAGCAAGCTATGGTCACCTTGTAAATCTCAGTCAGGCAGATATAAAGTGATGAAGATGTTTTTGAATTTAATATAATAAAATAGGGATAGAAATACTTATGTAATTCATTGATAGGAATTTCAGATAAGCGAATGGAGATGCTTTCGTTCCTCTGAACCTCTGCTTTCCTGCTATCTTCATCCAATCAGTCTTACTCCCTTCCATGGCTGGCTGTATGCAAGGGCATCACCGTTGTCAGTGGCTACATCCCCTCCTCTCAGTGAATAATATGCTCACGCACCCTGTCACGGAACGGCTATTCATCTGTCGGTTCTCGATCATGCTGGAATAGGATTCACCCTCCTTTTGCGTCTGTCACTAACGCCCAACAATCGCGAGTTTGAAGCTCGTCACAGTCATTCAATCATTGAATCCTACTCAGAATACCACAGACAAGGTTTAGACCTTCCGGATTCTCTTGAATGCCGCCATCATTCTAGCTTACACCACGAAGATTCCGGTTAGGAGATCTAAGAGATACTCATTCTAGCTTAATTCATGTAGAACGGAAGTGTTTGTCAGACACGCGTTCATAAGGGGGAAGGATGATGAGCGTCACACATAATCATCACCTTCATCACGTTCTTGGGTGCGAATGGATATCTTAGAAGCGAAATAAGAAGAATTGAATAGAAAACAGTAGTACTTTGCATTAATCTTTGAGGAACAGCAGAGCTCCACACCTTAATCTATGGAGTGTAGAAACTCTACCGTTAAAAATACATAAGTGAAAGGTCCAGGCATGGCCGTGTGGCCAGCCCCTCTGATCTAAGAACCAGACGTCCAAAGATGCCTAATACAATAGTAAGAGGTCCTATTTATAATAAACTAGCTACTAGGGTTTACATGAGTAAGTATTTGATGTATAAATCCACTTCTGGGGCCCACTTGGTGTGTGTTTGGGCTGAGCTTAAGTGTTGCACGTGCAGAGGCCATTTGTGGAGTTGAACGCCAGTTTCTGTGCCAGTTTGGGCGTTCAACTCTGGTTTTGGATCCTTTTCTGGCGCTGGACGCCAGATTTGGGCAGAAGGCTGGCGTTGAACGCCAGTTTGCATCGTCTATTCTTGGCCAAAGTATGGACTATTATATATTGCTGGAAAGCCCTGGATGTCCACTTTCCAATGCAATTGGAAGCGCGCCATTTCGAGTTCTGTAGCTCCAGAAAATCCACTTTGAGTGCAGGGAGGTCAGAATCCAACAGCATCAGCAGTCCTTTTTCAACCTCTGAATCTGATTTCTGCTCAAGTCCCTCAATTTCAGCCAGAAAATACCTGAAATCACAGAAAAACACATGAACTCATAGTAAAGTCCAGAAATGTGAATTTAACACAAAATCTATTAAAAATATCCCTAAAAGTAACTAGATCCTACTAAAAACATACTAAAAACAATGTCAAAAAGCGTATAAATTATCCGCTCATCACAACACCAAACTTAAATTGTTGCTTGTCCCCAAGCAACTGAAAATCAAAATAGGATAAAAAGAATAGAATATACTATAAATTCCAAACTATCAATGAAACATAGCTCCAATCAAATGAGCGGGACTTATAGCTTTTTGCCTCTTGAATAGTTTTGGCATCTCACTTCATCCATTGAGGTTCAGAATGATTGGCATCTATAGGAACTCAGATTTCAGATAGTGTTATTGATTCTCCTAGTTCAGTATGATGATTCTTGAACACAGCTGTTTTATGAGTCTTGGCCGTGGCCCTAAGCACTTTGTTTTCCAGTATTACCACCGGATACATAAATGCCACAGACACATAATTGGGTGAACCTTTTCAGATTGTGACTCAGCTTTGCTAAAGTCCCCAATTAGAGGTGTCCAGGGTTCTTAAGCACACTCTTCTTTTGCTTTGGACCTTGACTTTAACCGCTCAGTCTCAAGTTTTCACTTGACACCTTCACGCCACAAGCACATGGTTAGGGACAGCTTGATTTAGCCGCTTAGGCCAGGATTTTATTCCTTTAGGCCCTCCTATCCACTGATGCTCAAAGCCTTGGGATCCTTTTTTATTGCCCTTGCCTTTTGGTTTTAAGGGTTATTGGCTTTTTGCTCTTACCTCTTGGTTTTAAGAGCTTTGGCTTTTTCTGCTTGCTCTTTCTTTTTCTTTCTATATTTTTTTTTTCGCCTTTTTTTTTTTTCTGCAAGCTTTGTTCTTTGCTGCTTTTTCTTGCTTCAGGAATCATTTTTCTGATTTTTCAGATTATCAAATAACATGTCTCCTAGTCATCATTCTTTCAAGAGCCAACATATTTAACATTCTTAAACAACAACTTCAAAAGACATATGCACTGTTCAAGCATACATTCAGAAAACAAGAAGCATTGTCACCACATCAATATAATTAAGCTAAGTTCAAGGATAAATTCGAAACTCATGTACTTCTTGTTCTTTTGAATTAAAACAGTTTTTATTTTAAGAGAGGTGATGGATTCATAGGACATTCATAACTTTAAGACAGAGTTACTAACTACTAATGATCATGTAATGAAGACACAAACATAGATAAGCACATAACATAGAAAACGAAAAACAGAGAAAGTAAGAACAAGGAATGAGTCCACCTTAGTGATGTCCTTGAGCTCTTCTATGTCTCTTCCTTGCCTTGGCTGCTCCTCCTTCATTGCTTTTAGATCTTCTCTGATTTCATGAAGGATGATGGAGTCTCTTGATGTTCCACCCTTAGTTGCTTCCAATAATTGTGTGGAAAAAAAAATGTATCCCCTGAGGTATCTCAGGGATCTCTTGATTTGCAGTCAAATGTTCTACCACTGAGCTATAGACCCTTGATGGAAGCTTTTGTCTTCCCTTTCCTCTTTCTAGAGGTTTCTCTGGTCTTAGGTGCCACCAATGGTTATGGAAAAAACAAAAAAGCTATGCTTTTACCACACCAAACTTAGAATGTTGCTCGCCCTCGAGCAAAAGAAGAAAGAATAGAAGAAGAAGAAGATATAGAGGAGATGGAGGGAGGTGTGTATTCGGCCATATGGGTGGGATTGGGTGGGGAAGAGATGTTGAATTTTGAAGGTAAGTGGGTGTAAGGATGTGAGTGGTAAATGGAAAACAGAAGGGATGATCATGAATGGAAAGAGAGATGATGAGGTAGGTGGGTATCCTGTGGGGTCCACAGATCCTGAGGTGTCAAGGCAATTACATCCCTGCACCAATTTAGGCATGTAAAATGCCCTTGCACACAACTCTGGGCGTTCAGCGCCAGGTTGGTGCCCATTTTGGGCGTTCAACGCCCCTGTGCTGCCATTTCTGGCGTTGAACGCCAGAACCATGCTTGTTCTGGGTGTTCAGCGCCAGGATGCTCCCATTCTGGGCGTTCAGCGCCAGAACTTTGCTCTGTTCTGGCGTTTGAACGCCAGACAGATGCTCCTCCAGGGTGTGATTTTTCTTCTGCTGTTTTTGATTCTGTTTTCAATTTTTATTTTTATTTTGTGACTCCACATGATCATGAACCTAAGAAAACATGAAAAATAAGAATTAGATATGCATTGGGTTGCCTCCCAACAAGCGCTTCTTTAGTGTCAATAGCTTGACAGTGGGCTCTCATGGAGCCTCACAGATGTGCAGAGCTTTGTTGAAACTCTCCAACACCAAACTTAGAGTTTGGATATGGGAGTTCAACACCAAACTTAGAGTTTGGTTGTGGCCTCCCAACACCAAACTTAGAGTTTGACTGTGGGGGCTCTGGTTGACTCTGCTTGGAGAGAAGCTTTTCCTGCTTCCTCTCCATGGTTGCAGAGGGAGATCCTTGAGTTTTAAACACAAGGGAGTCCTCATTCCATTGAAGGACTATTTCACCTCTGTCAACATCAATCACAGCTCTTGCTGTGGCCAGGGAAGGTCTTCCTAGGATGATGGATTCATCCTCTTTCTTTCCAGTATCCAGGACTATGAAGTCAGCAGGGATGTAAAGGCCCTCAACTTTTACCAATACATCTTCTACGTGTCCATAAGCCTGTCTTCTTGAGCTGTCTGCCATCTCTAGTGAGATTTTAGCAGCTTGCACCCCATAGATTCCCAGTTTCTCTATTACAGAGAGGGGCATGAGGTTTATTCCTGAACCAAGGTCACACAGAGCCTTAAAGATCATGGTGCCTATGGTACAGGGTATTATGAACTTTCCAGGATCCTGTCTCTTCTGAGGCAATGTCAGTTGATCCAGATCACTTAGTTCATTGATGAACAAGGGAGGTTCAACTTCCCAAGCATCAATGCCAAATAATTTGGCATTCAGCTTCATGATTGCACCAAGAAACTTGGCGGTTTGCTCTTCAGTGACATCCTCATTCTCTTCAGAAGAGGAATACTCATCAGAGCTCATGAAGGGCATAAGGAGGTTCAATGGAATCTCTATGGTCTCTAGATGAGCCTCAGAGTCCTTTGGTTCCTCAGAGGGAAGCTCCTTATTGGTCACTGGACGTCCCAGGAGGTCTTCCTCCTTGGGATTCACGTCCTCTCCTCTCCTCACAGGTTCGGCCAGGGCACTTATGTCAATGGCCTTGCACTCTCCTTTTGGGTTCTCTTCTGTATTGCTTGGGAGAGTACTAGGAGGGATTTCAGTGATCCTTTTACTCAGCTGGCCCACTTGTGCTTCCAGATTTCTAATGGAAGACCTTGTTTCATTCATGAAACTTATAGTGGCCTTAGATAGATCAGAGACTAGATTTGCTAAATTAGAAGCATTTTGTTCAGAGTTCTCTGTCTGTTGCTGAGTTGATGATGGAAAAGGTTTGCTATTGCTAAACCTGTTTCTTCCACCATTATTAAAGCCTTGTTGAGGCTTTTGATCCTTCCATGAGAAATTTGGATTATTTCTCCATGTTGAGTTATAGGTGTTTCCATAAGGTTTACCTAAGTAATTTACCTCTGCTATTGCAGGGTTCTCAGGATCATAAACTTCTTCTTCAGAAGAAGCCTCTTGAGTACTGTTGGATGCAGCTTGCATTCCATGCAGACTCTGTGATATCATATTGACTTGCTGAGTCAATATTTTGTTCTGAGCCAATATGGCATTCAGAGTATCAACCTCAAGAACTCCCTTCTTCATAGGCGTCCCATTACTCACAGGATTCCTTTCAGAAGTGTACATGAACTGGTTATTAGCAACCATGTCAATGAGTTCTTGAGCTTCTGCAGGCGTTTTCTTTAGGTGAATGGATCCACCTGCAGAAGTGTCCAGTGACATCTTTGATAGCTCAGACAGACCATCATAGAATATATCCAGGATGGTCCATTCTGAAAGCATGTCAGAAGGACACTTTTTGGTCAACTGTTTGTATCTTTCCCAAGCTTCATAGAGAGATTCACCTTCTTTCTGTCTGAAGGTTTGAACATCAGCTCTAAGCTTGCTCAGCTTTTGAGGAGGAAAGTACTTGGCTAAGAAAGCCGTGACCAGCTTATCCCAAGAGTTCAGGCTGTCTTTGGGTTGAGAATCCAACCATAATCTAGCTCTGTCTCTTACAGCAAAAGGGAAAAGCATGAGCCTGTAGACTTCAGGATCTACTCCATTAGTCTTAACAGTATCACATATCTGCAAGAATTCAGTTAAGAACTGAAAGGGATCTTCAGATGGAAGTCCATCAAACTTGCAGTTCTGCTGCATCAGAGAAACTAATTGAGGTTTCAGCTCAAAGTTGTTTGCTCTAATGGCAGGAATGGAGATGCTTCTTCCATGTAAATTGGAATTAGGTGCAGTAAAGTCACCAAGCATCTTCCTTACATTATTATTATTTTCGGCTGCCATCTCCTTTTCCTGTTCAAAAATTTCTGAAAGGTTTTCTCTGGATTGTTGTATTTTAGCTTCTCTTAATTTTCTCTTCAGAGTCCTTTCAGGTTCTGGATCTGCTTCCACAAGAATGTTCTTATCCTTGCTCCTGCTCATACAAGGAAGAATGGACAGAAAAATAATAATAATAATAGAGATCCTTTATACCACAGTATAGGGATCCCTTTGTGAGTGGAAGAAAAGAGGGGGAGACAAAGAATGTGATGTAAAGGAAGAAGCAACTGTACGAATGGAAGAGATGTGAGATGAGATGTTAGGATATGAATGAATAAATAGAATAGGATGAGAGAGAAGGAATAATTTTCGAAAATTATTTTGAAAAGGAGTTAGTGATTTTTGAAAATAGTTTTTGAAAAATATTTAGTATTTTTTTCGAAAATTTTTTTTTTTGAAATCAAAAATAAAAATAATTAGTTAATAAAAAAGAAATTTTTGAAAAAGAGGGAGATATTTTCGAAAATTAGAAAGGGAGAATTAGTTAGGTGGTTTTGAAAAAGTTAAGAAACAAACAAAAAGTTAGTTAGTTAGTTGAAACAAATTTTGAAAAGATAAGAAGTTAGGAAGTTAGAAAAGATATTTTGAAAAGATATTTTTGAAAAAGATAAGATATTTTCGAAAATTAGAGAGAGAGAGAGTTAGTTAGGTGGTTTTGAAAAAGTTAAGAAACAAACAAAAAGTTAGTTAGTTAGTTGAAACAAATTTTGAAAACCAATTTTGAAAAGATAAGTAGTTAGGAGGTTAGGAAAGATATTTTTAAAAGATATTTTTGAAAAAGATAAGATAAGAAGATATTTTTGAAAAAATATGATAGAAATTAGTTTTGAAAAAGATTTAATTTTTAAAATCACAATTAATGACTTGATTCACAAGAAATCACAAGATATGATTCTAGAACTTAAAGTTTGAATCTTTCTTAACAAGCAAGTAACAAACTTCAAATTTTTGAATCAAAACATTAATTGTTTATGTTATTTTCGAAAATTATGATATAAAATAAGAAAAAGATTTTTGAAAAATATTTTTGAAATTTTCGAAAATAGCTAAAAATTTTGAAAAAGATTTGATTTTTGAAAAAGATTTTGAAGAAGATAAGATTTTCAAATTGAAAATTTGATTTGACTCATTGACAACAACTTTGATTTTTAAAAATTTTTGAAAAAGTCAATCCAAATTTTCGAATTTGATGAGAGAAAAAGGGAAAGATATTTTTTTTTTTTTTTTTGAAATTTTTATGATGCAAGAGAAAAACACTAAAAAGATGCAATGCATGAAATTTTTAAATCAAAACATGTGATGCATGCAAGAATGCTATGAATGTCAAGATGAACACCAAGAACACTATGAAGATCATGATGAACATCAAGAACATATTTTTGAAAAATTTTTAATGCAAAGAAAACATGCAAGACACCAAACTTAGAATTCTTTAATGCTTAGACTCTAAGAAACGAAAAATGCATATGATAAACATGAAAAGACACAAAACAAAAAATCATCAAGATCAAACAAGAAGACTTACCAAGAACAACTTGAAGATCATGAAGAACACTATGAATGCATGAAATTTTCGAAAAATGCAAGATGCATATGCAAGTGACACCAAACTTATAATGTGACTCAAGACTCAAACAAGAAACAGAAAATATTTTTGATTTTTATGATTTTCTAATTTTTTTGGATTTTTATGTTATATTTTTCGAAAATTATATAGAAAAAAGAAAAATAAGGATTCAAAATTTTTAATATGAATTCCAGGAATCTTATGCTCTAAAGCTCCAATCAAAGGGTTAGGCATGGCTTAATAGCCAGCCAAGCTTTAGTATGTAAATCAGAAACAGTAGCAGGTGGATTAACTCCAACTAGCTTGCTCTTGATAACAAATTGCTGCCTCAGTCCAAATAAATTTAGACATGGCTTTACAGCCAGCCAGGATGCAACATATAATTACATGGGCTGAAGTGATTAGTTGAATGCCAATCCCAAGGTAGTTTGGGTATGGCTTTACAGCCAGATATGATTCAACATATTTCATGAAACACTAGAATTTATTCTTAAAAATTTTGAAGCCATAGAATAATTTATTTTTGAAAACATTTTTATTATTATTTTTTTTCGAAAACTTATGAGAGATTTTTGAAAATATTTTTGAAAAATTTTTGAAAAGAAAATAAAAAGAAAATTACCTAATCTGAGCAACAAGATGAACCGTCAGTTGTCCAAACTCGAACAATCCCCGGCAACGGCGCCAAAAACTTGGTGCACGAAATTGTGTTCCATGTTCTTTGTACTTGTGTGAGAGTAATAATATATAATTGTATTGAATCCTCATTGTGGCTCTATGTGTGGACACAACTCCGTACAACTAACCAGCAAGTGCACTGGGTCGTCCAAGTAATACCTTACGTGAGTAAGGGTCGAATCCCACGGAGATTGTTGGTATGAAGCAAGCTATGGTCACCTTGTAAATCTCAGTCAGGCAGATATAAAGTGATGAAGATGTTTTTGAATTTAATATAATAAAATAGGGATAGAAATACTTATGTAATTCATTGATAGGAATTTCAGATAAGCGAATGGAGATGCTTTCGTTCCTCTGAACCTCTGCTTTCCTGCTATCTTCATCCAATCAGTCTTACTCCCTTCCATGGCTGGCTGTATGCAAGGGCATCACCGTTGTCAGTGGCTACATCCCCTCCTCTCAGTGAATAATATGCTCACGCACCCTGTCACGGCACGGCTATTCATCTGTCGGTTCTCGATCATGCTGGAATAGGATTCACCCTCCTTTTGCGTCTGTCACTAACGCCCAACAATCGCGAGTTTGAAGCTCGTCACAGTCATTCAATCATTGAATCCTACTCAGAATACCACAGACAAGGTTTAGACCTTCCGGATTCTCTTGAATGCCGCCATCATTCTAGCTTACGCCACGAAGATTCCGGTTAGGAGATCTAAGAGATACTCATTCTAGCTTAATTCATGTAGAACGGAAGTGTTTGTCAGACACGCGTTCATAAGGGGGAAGGATGATGGGCGTCACACATAATCATCACCTTCATCACGTTCTTGGGTGCGAATGGATATCTTAGAAGCGAAATAAGAAGAATTGAATAGAAAACAGTAGTACTTTGCATTAATCTTTGAGGAACAGCAGAGCTCCACACCTTAATCTATGGAGTGTAGAAACTCTACCGTTAAAAATACATAAGTGAAAGGTCCAGGCATGGCCATGTGGCCAGCCCCTCTGATCTAAGAACCAGACGTCCAAAGATGCCTAATACAATAGTAAGAGGTCCTATTTATAATAAACTAGCTACTAGGGTTTACATGAGTAAGTATTTGATGTATAAATCCACTTCCGGGGCCCACTTGGTGTGTGTTTGGGCTGAGCTTAAGTGTTGCACGTGCAGAGGCCATTTGTGGAGTTGAACGCCAGTTTCTGTGCCAGTTTGGGCGTTCAACTCTGGTTTTGGATCCTTTTCTGGCGCTGGACGCCAGATTTGGGCAGAAGGCTGGCGTTGAACGCCAGTTTGCGTCGTCTATTCTTGGCCAAAGTATGGACTATTATATATTGCTGGAAAGCCCTGGATGTCTACTTTCCAATGCAATTGGAAGCGCGCCATTTCGAGTTATGTAGCTCCAGAACATCCACTTTGAGTGCAGGGAGGTCAGAATCCAACAGCATCAGCAGTCCTTTTTCAACCTCTGAATCTGATTTCTGCTCAAGTCCCTCAATTTCAGCCAGAAAATACCTGAAATCACAGAAAAACACATGAACTCATAGTAAAGTCCAGAAATGTGAATTTAACACAAAATCTATTAAAAATATCCCTAAAAGTAACTAGATCCTACTAAAAACATACTAAAAACAATGTCAAAAAGCGTATAAATTATCCGCTCATCACATACTCATGTATTAACTTTTCCTTTTTGCTTGTATCACATATGCGTTGATCTTTTTATTAGCTTAATATTGGGGTAATTCTGTCCCCTTATTTTTTACTTAATTACTATTACTACATTTTTTTTTTCAAATAGCTTATCAATGCACATGGATTTTAAATTTTTATAGTTTCACATGAGTAGGTACCCAAATTCCCATTATTTTATCATGACTCATTCCCTTATTAACCCTTGTTTCCACAATTTTCCCATACTTAATTAACACACAATTTCTATCTTAAGCTAACTAAAGATTCAATTGGGATATTTAATTATTTTTCCGCTTAAGGCTAGTGATGTGGTAAAATATAGAACAAATGGGATTAAAAGGCTCAAAGTGGCTGACAAAGGTAATTTAAAGGGTAGGCTTATTTGGGATAAGTGAGCTAAACAAATAATGGCCTCAATCATACGCATGCATATAACATATTAAACATTTGGACATATAGGATGAAACAAAATAAAGATCACAATCATAGAGAAGTAAACACACAAGGATAAAATATTTATGGTTAAATAATGTAACCATGTAATTAAGCTCAAATCTCACAAGTTGTGTGTTCTTAGCTTTTTAAATTATGTTCCAAATACAACTTCAAACAAATTTAATAAAAACGTTTTGACTTAAATTAGTAAAATTTTTTAAAAAATAGGGTCTTAGAGGAGACTTATTATTTTCAATCAAGTAGAACATGCATGCAAATAACCTATTACTATGCAATCTATTCTATCCTAAACAAAAGAAAAATTAACTAAATATCCTATTTTATTGGTGTTTAGGGAAGAGAATTTACCTCCGGAAGTCAGGTACTGACCGACCTCCCCACACTTAAGGCTTTGCACCGTCCTCGGTGCCATCTGTCAGGAACAAAGGGGGGCTGGTAGTAGCATCTCTACTATCGGGACCGTCATGGCTTCTTGTGCTGGTAAATGAAGTGGAGTTCGGGGCGACTGGGTCGTCATCAGATTTGTATTTTCCCATAAATAGCTCCTTAAGGTATGTGAATCGGCGCTGGTTACAGCGCTCTCTTAACTTTGCTTTGTGTTCCTGCCGATCCAACCTTTCAAGTATCTGATGGAGCAGTTGGTTTGTTGTAGGTGCTTGTGGTGTTGAAGGAGGAATGTCTTCAGTCAGTTCTGTAGGCTGGCTTGTAGTGGCTGCTGATGGTCTGATATATTTTCCGTTAGGGACGTACTGATCATCCCGTGGAAGTAAGGCTTTGGTGTCCCCAGCTCTGTAGGAGACTCTGGCTGCCGAGACGAGATCTGAAACCAAGGCGGGAAAAGGTAAGTTGCCCGCTATCTGTACGTGTCCCATTGCATTCCAGATGTGTCTTGGTAAATTGAGGTGCTCGTCTGTAAGGATACACCAAAGTAAAACAGCCATGTTTGCAGCGAAGGAGGACTCGTGAGTGCTCAGAAAGACGTAATGAGACATAATCTGTGCCCATACTCGAGCCTCCAAGGTAAGTGCTAAAGCCGATATCCCTTTTGGTCGGGATCGATGGTATCCGTAGATCCATCGGCTACCAGGCTGTGCTATAACTCTGAGAATGGCGTCCCAGTCAAATTGGTATGTCTGGCGCTTGAGTGAGGCTTCTTGAAATGCGTCCAATCCTTCTGGAGCAGGGGGAAGATCTAAAGCTTGTTGAATAGCCTCTTCAGTTATGGGGAATTACTTCTGACGGACATAGACAGACTGCATGGTTGGCATGTGAAAGTTGGAGTAGAATTCTACTACCCATGAGAGATTAACCTACCGTGGGTGTCTCTGTAGGAATCCCCATTGTCTTCGTTCAATTTGCAGCTCAATAAATTCAGCAATGCGGGTTGGGAGGATGAGAAGGTATTCATTGTTGTAATTCCTCTCTACCAGGATGGGGAACATCTGCTCACAGTAGTGGTTAGGAAATCGCACTGTATCCTTTGCTGGGAAGGCTTTTTCTTTTTCGTCGACCTTGATGATCCTCTTGATTCTTTTTGTTGAGGGCTTTACTGCTGTTGAAGATGACTCTGCCACTAATGCTCTTTTTGTTCCTCTCCTTGCTGGTAGTTTGGAAGTAGCTTTCTCCTTTCCTTTCTTGGTGGCCATCCTGAAAAAGGGAAGAGAAAGTAATGTGTAAAGCGAAGGGTTCGAGCAAGGGAGCGAACATTATGGTTGATAATCAATGCACGTTAAAGAGGGATGTCGTTAACACATGGTCTAGACTACATGTGAAAAGTTCATCAAAGGTAATATAACAAGTGCATGTGATGGCAATTGAATGAAAGATGTTTATTGGCATGCCGGCAAAAGCATGAGTAGCATAGAGCAAGTATTCAATGTCCAAGTTAGATTACCAAGTCTTTCAAACTAATAACCTGTTTGTATTGAAAATTAAATTAAATTAATAAAATATAAAAGGGATTTTGTGAAAAACAGGCATTAAAGTAGTAGAATAAAGTAAGTAAAAATAATGTGTAATGCCATACGGGCATTTTCACAAACACTTGGCATGCATGTTGAATATGTTATTGGAAGTAGTAAATTTAGTTATGCAAGCAACTCTTTTGAAAAGTAATATGTAAATGTCAAACAAGACATAATAACTCACAAGCAAAATATGAAAGAAGATAATTACCCAAATAAATTTCTAACACCAATTAAAGGAATAAAAAGAAAAGTAAAAGGAAAATAGAATGTAGATAATAAAAGAAAAAGAAGAAGTAAACATAAATAAATAAAAATAATAGAAAAGATGAAAATAGATAGAGAAAGAAAAGAACCTTGATAATGGATGTGAAAAATAAGGAAGAAGAAGGTAAAAAGTGAGAATGGGTAGAGAAGGAGGAAGGGAGAAGAAAGAAATAATAAGGGAAAAGAAAAATAAGAATTTGGGAGAAGAAAAGATAAGATATTTTGGCTGATCTGGATATTCTGTGCGCCGCATGTGACGCGGACGCGTGAGTGACGTGGTCGTGTGATGTGCGATAAATACAGGTGACGTGGACTCGTGGGTCACGTGATCGCGTGACCTGAATTGTGCGATTGGCACGAGTGCAGCCTCGTGTTCGCGCAACTCTCTGTGTTAAACTTATTTTGCCAAAACTTAGGGTGACGCGATCGCGTGGGTGACGCAATCACGTGAATGGCCATGTTTGGAGGACGACGCGGCCGCGTGGGGCATGCGGTCACGTGATGAGGCTGGTGCTTCTAGCATTATTCCAGCCCAGCTCCATCGCAACTTGCTGCCATACACCTCTTTTAGGTCGATTTTTAAGGGCACGCGTTCGCATGGGTGACGCGGATGCGTGGGAGGCTTATTTTCCAATTGACGCGGCCGCGTGGGTGACGTGGACGCGTGGGCATGTTTGTGCCTAAGGCACGCCTCCAGCCACGCTTTCGAGTGACTCTCTGTCCAATTCTCTTTTCTTCAAAACCCACTGGTGACGCGGACGCGTCAGCAACACTGCCGCGTCGCGTGCATGCTTTTTTTGTTAAAATATTATGCAAAATGCTTATGCAAACTATATGCAGCTATATGCAGGGATGATGGGAAGAGTCATTAACATCATAAAAATAAAGTAAAACTAAAACTAAGACTAAAACGGAATGATCATACCATGGTAGGTTGTCTCCCACCTAGCACTTTGCTTTTATGTCCTTAAGTTGGACGCTCGTTAGGCTCATTCTGCTTCTCTTGGTGGGTCTTCCAAGAGGAAAATCTCTAGTTCCTTTTGATTTTTCATCTTCTCACCATGATAAAGCTTTAGGCGATGTCCATTGACCTTTAGAAATTTGGAGCTAGTAGGATGACGCAGGTGGAAAACTCCGTATGGCTCTACCTTTTCTACTGTGTATGGACCTTCCCATCTTGATCTCACTTTACCCGGCATGAGCCTCAATATGGAGTTATATAATAGAACTAACTCCCCTGGTCTGAATTCTCTCCTTTTTATATGCTTGTCATGGACAGCCTTCATTTTCTCCTTGTATCGTCTGGAGTTATCATAAGCTTCTATGCGAATGTTCTCTAGCTCAGCTAGTTGCAGTTTTCTTTCATCACTAGCTTTTGTAAGATTCATGTTGCACTCTCTTACAGCCCAGAAAGCCTTGTGTTCCACCTCTATGGGGAGGTGGCAAGCCTTTCCATATACCAGGCGGAAGGGGCTCATCCCAATGGGCGTCTTGTACGTTGTTCTATATGCACAGAGTGCATCTTGTAACCTGGCACTCTAGTCCTTCCTATGAGGTTTTACTATCTTCTCCAGAATACGTTTAATCTCTCTGTTAGAGACTTCTGCTTGCCCATTGGTCTGGGGATGATAAGTTGTTGCTACTTTGTGAATTATCCCATGCTTTTTCAGTAATCCTGTTAGTCTCCTGTTACAAAAGTTGGTGCCTTGATCGCTCACGATTGCTCGTAGTGATCCAAAGCGATAGATAATATGGTTTCTAACAAAGGAAACAATAGTGTTATCATCATCGGTACGGGTAGGAATTGCTTCCACCCTGTTAGAATTGCTTCCACGTGAAAGCTTCATGCTCAGCCCAAGCACACACCAAGTGGGCCCTGGAAGTGGATTTCTACATCAATTACTTACTTCTGTAAACCCTAGTAGCTAGTCTAGTATAAATAGGACTTTTTACTATTGTATTTTCATCTTCGGATCATCTTGGGACGTTTAGTTCTTAGATCATGGGGGCTGGCCATTTGGCCATGCCTGAACCTCTCACTTATGTATTTTGCAACGGTAGAGTTTCTACACACCATAGATTAAGGTGTGGAGCTCTGCTGTTCCTCAAAGATTAATGCAAAGTACTACTATTTTTCTATTCAATTCAACTTATTCCACTTCTAAGATATTCATTCGCATTTCAACATGAATGTGATGATCGTGACAAAGTCATCATCATTCCCCTATGAAGGCGTGCCTGACAACCACTTCCGTTCTACCTTCGATTGAATGGATATCTCTTGGATATCTAATACAGGGGACCGAGTTCGAGTTAGTAGCGTCTTCGTGGTATAAGTTAGAACCCATGGAAGGCCATTCCTGAGATCTGGAAAGTCTAAACCTTGTCTGTGGTATTCCGAGTAGGATCTGGGAAGGGATGGCTGTGACGAGCTTCAAACTCGCGAGTGCTGGGCGTAGTGACAGACGCAAAAGGATAGTAAATCCTATTCCGGTATGATCGAGAACCGACAGATGATTAGCCATGCAGTGACAGCGCATTGGACCATTTTCACAGGAGGATGGGATGTAGCCATTAACAACGGTGATGCCCTACATAAAGCTTGCCATGGAAAGGAGTACGATTGATTGGATGAAGACAGCAGGAAAGCAGAGATCAGAGGAACGAAAGCATCTCTATACGCTTATCTGAAATTCTCACCAATGAATTACATAAGTACCACTATCCTATTTTATATTTTATTTATTTTCATCCACTATAATTTCTTAATACAATTTACTCCGCCTGACTGAGATTTACAAGGTGACCATAGCTTGCTTCAAGCCAACAATCTCCGTGGGATCGACCCTTACTCACGTAAGGTTTATTACTTGGACGACCCAGTGCACTTGCTGGTTAGTTGTACGAAGTTGTGAAACAGATATAAGATCATGAACGTGCGTATTGAGTTTTTAGCGCTGTTACCAAGGAATGGAATGATCACGATTTCGCACACCAACTTTTTGGCGCCGTTGTCAGGGATTGTTCGAGTTTGGACAACTGACGGTTCATCTTGTTGCTCAGATTAGGTAATTTTCTTTTTCGTTTTATTTTCAAAAAAAAATTTTTTTTCAAAAATCTTTCAAAAAAATTTCTTTTCCTTTTGTTTTCGAAAATTATTCTAAATTTTTAAAAATGAATTCTAAAGTTTCAAATTGATATGCTGAAGTTTGGCTGGCCATCAAGCTTTAGACTAACCTGGTATGATTCCTGGAATCTTGATTGAGGACTTTAAATTCATTGCTTCCTTTTCCCTATAGGTTTTCAAAAAAATAAAAATATACAAAAATCCAAAAAAAATTACTAAAATCATAAAATCAAAAATATTTTTTTTGTTTCTTGTTTGAGTCTAGAGTCAATTTTTAAGTTTGGTGTCAATTGCATTTTTTCTAAAAAATTTATGCATTTTTCGAAAATTCATGCATTCATAGTGTTCTTCATGATCTTCAAGTTGTTCTTGGTAAGTCTTCTTGTTTGATCTTCATATTTTCTTGTTTTGTGTCTTTTTTTGTTTTTCATATGCATTTTTAATTTATTAGTTTCTAAAGTTTGAAAATTTCTAAGTTTGGTGTCTTGCATGTTTTTCTTTCATTAAAAATTTTCAAAAATAAGTCTTGATGTTCATCTTGATCTTCAAAGTGTTCTTGGTGTTCATCTTGACATTCATAGTGTTCTTGCATGCATTGTGTGTTTTGATTCATAATTTTTATGTTATGAGTCTTTTTCATGTTTTTCTCTTTCTTCATTAAAAAATTCAAAAATAAAAAAATATCTTTTCCTTATTTTACTCAAAATTTTCGAAAATATGATTTGATTTAGTAAAAAAGTTTTGAAATTTAATTGTTTCTTATGAATCAAATCAAATTTTCAATTTAAAAAATCTTATATTTTCAAAATCTTTTTCAAAAATCAAATCTTTTTCATTTTACCTTCATATTTTCGAAAATTTTTTAAATTTGATTTCCAAAATCTTTTTCTTATTTTATTTCTTTTCAAAATCTTTACTAACATTTAATGTGATTGATTCAAAAATATTAAGTTGTTACTTACCTAGTAAGAAAGGTTCAATCTTTAAACTCTAGAATCATATCTTTTTAGTTTTTTGTTAGTCAAGTAATCAACTTTAGTTTTCAAAATCAAATATTTTTAATTTTCTTTTCAAATCTTTTTCAAATTAAAATTTCAATCATATCTTTTTCAAAATCAATTTCAAAATCTTTTCTAACTTCTTATCTTTTTAAAATTGATTTTCAAATCTTATCTTTTTGTTTCAATCATATCTTTTTAAATTTCAATCATATCTTTTTCAAAAACAAATTTCAAAACTTTTTCAATCAATCTTATCTTTTTGTTTCAATCATATCTTTTTCAAAACTACCTAACTAATCCTCTCTCTCTTATTTTCGAAAATTCCCTCTCTCCTTTTTCAAAATTTCTTTTTAATTAACTAATTGTTTTAATTTTAATTTAATTTCAACTTTAATTTTCGAAATCTAACTTTCAATTTTAATTTTTATTTTAATTAAATTTTGAAATTCTCTCTCTCATCTCCTTCTATTTATTTATTCATCTACTAACACTTCTCTTCCATCCAAAAATTTGAACACCACCTCCCTCTCTGTGTTCGAGTTTTCCCTCTTCCCTTCCTTACATTACATTCTTTTCTTCTTCTACTCACATAAAGGAGTCTCTACACTGTGACATAGAGAATTCCATATTT
Source organism: Arachis hypogaea (assembly GCF_003086295.3). Classification (NCBI taxonomy): domain Eukaryota; kingdom Viridiplantae; phylum Streptophyta; class Magnoliopsida; order Fabales; family Fabaceae; genus Arachis; species Arachis hypogaea. The sequence goes on along the minus strand of NC_092051.1, from coordinate 40,501,951 downwards.
TCTTTGTTATTCCCTTCTTTGTCATATGAGCAGGAGCAAGGACAAGAAAATTCTTGTTGAAGCAGATCCTGAACCTGAAAGGACTCTGAAAAGGAAACTAAGAGAAGCTAAAATACAACAACCTAGAGACAACCTTACAGGAATTTTCAAACAAGAAGAGGAGATGGCAGCCAAAAATAATAATAATAATGCAAGGAGGATGTTTGGTGACTTTACTGCACCTAATTCCAATTTACATGGAAGAAGCATCTCCATTCCTGCCATTGGAGCAAACAATTTTGAGCTGAAACCTCAAAGTTTCTCTGATGCAGCAGAACTGCAAGTTTTGTGGACTTCCATCTGAAGATCCTTTTCAGTTCTTAACTGAATTCTTGCAGATCTGTGATACTGTTAAGACCAATGGGGTTGATCCCGAGGTCTACAGGCTTATGCTTTTCCCGTTTGCTGTAAGAGACAGAGCTAGAGTATGGTTGGACTCTCAACCCAAAGATAGCCTGAACTCTTGGGATAAGCTGGTCACGGCTTTTTTAGCCAAGTTCTTTCCTCCTCAAAAGCTGAGTAAGCTTCAAGTGGATGTTCAAACCTTCAGACAGAAAGAAGGTGAATCCCTCTATGAAGCTTGGGAGAGATATAAGCAACTGACCAAAAAGTGTCTTTCTGACATGCTTTCAGAATGGACCATCCTGGATATATTCTATGATGGTCTGTCTGAATTAGCTAAGATGTCATTGGATACTTCTACAGGTGGATCCATTCACCTAAAGAAAATGCCTATAGAAGCTCAAGAACTCATTGACATGATTGCTAATAACCAGTTCATGTACACTTTTGAGAGGAATCATGTGAGTAATGGGACGCCTCAGAAGAAGGGAGTTCTTGAAATTGATACTCTGAATGCCATATTGGCTCAGAACAAAATATTGACCCAGCAAGTCAATATGATTTCTTAGAGTCTGAATGGAATGCAAGCTGCATCCAACAGTACTCAAGAGGCATCTTCTGAAGAAGAAGCTTATGATCCTGAGAACCCTGCAATAGCAAAGGTGAATTACATGGGTGAACCCTATGGAAACACTTATAATCTCTCATGGAGAAATCACCCAAATCTCTCATGGAAGGATCAACAAAAGCCTCAACAAGGCTTTAATAATGGTGGAAGAAATAGGTTTAGCAATAGCAAGCCTTTTCCATCATCCACTCAGCAAAAGACAGAGAGTTCTGAGCAGAATCCATCTAGCTTGGCAAATATAGTCTCTGATCTATCTAAGGACACTTTAAGTTTCATGAATGAAACAAGGTCCTCCATTAGAAATTTGGAGGCACAAGTGGGCCAGATGAGTAAAAGGGTCACTGAAATCCCTCCTAGTACTCTCCCAAGCAATACAGAAGAAAATCCAAAAGGAGAGTGCAAGGCCATTGAAATGACCATCATGGCCGAAACCACAAAAGAGGAGGAGGACGTGAATCCCAGTGAGGAAGACCTCCTGGGATGTCCAGAGATCAATAAGGAGTTTTCCTCTGAGGAACCAAAGGAATCTGAGGCTCATCTAGAGACCATAGAGATTCCATTGAACCTCCTTATGTCATTCATGAGCTCTGATGTGTATTCTTCTTCTGAAGAGAATGAAGATGTTACTGAAGAGCAAGTTACCAAGTACCTTGGTGCAATCATGAAGCTAAATGCCAAATTATTTGGTAATAAGACTTGGAAAGATGAACCTCCCTTGCTCACCAATGAACTGAGTGATCTGGATCAACTGAGATTGCCTCAGAAGAAACAGGATCCTGGAAAGTTCTTAATACCTTGTACCATAGGCACCTTGACCTTTGAGAAAGCTCTATGTGACCTTGGGTCAGGGATAAACCTCATGCCCCTCTCTGTAATAGAGAAACTGGGAATCTTTGAGGTGCAAGCTACCAGAATCTCATTAGAGATGGCAGACAACTCAAGAAAACAGGCTTATGGTCAAGTAGAGGACGTGTTAGTAAAGGTTGAAGGCTTTTACATCCCTGCTGATTTCATAATCCTGGATACTGGGAAGGATGAGGATGAATCCATCATTCTTGGAAGACCCTTCCTAGCCACAACAAGAGCTGTGATTGATGTGGATAGAGGAGAATTGATCCTTCAACTGAATGAGGAATCCCTTGTATTTAAAACTCAAGGATCTTCTTCTGTAACCATGGAGAGGAAGCATGAAAAGCTTCTCTCACTGCAGACTCAACCAAAGCCCCCACAGTCAAACTCTAAGTTTTGGTGTTGAACTCCCATATCCAAACTCTAAGTTTGGTGTTGGGAGTCTATAAAATTGACCTGATCACCTGTGTGGCTCCATGAGAGCCCACTGTCAAGCTATTGACATTAAAGAAGCACTTGTTGGGAGGCAACCCAATGTTATTTAATCATTTTTATTTTATTTTCTCTTTGTTATTTCATGTTTTATTAGGTTGATGATCATGTGGAGTCACAAAAACTATTGAAAAATAAAAAACAAAATGAAAAACAGCATTGAAAATAGAACACCCTGGAGGAAGGGCTTACTGGCATTTAAACGCCAGTAAGGAGCATCTGGCTGGCGTTTAACGCCAGAACAGAGCATGAAACTGGTGTTAAACGCCAGAAACAAGCAGCAATCTGGCGTTTAAACGCCAGGATTGCACCCAGAGGAAAGCTGGCGTTAAACGCCAGAAACAAGCATCAGACTGGCGTTTAACGCCAGAAACATGCACCATACTGGCGTTCAATGCCAGAAACATGCTGCAGACTGGAGTTGAACGCCCAAAACAAGCATGGAAGTGGCGTTTAATGCCAGAAACATGCTACAGTCTGGCGTTAAACGCCAGGATTGCATATATAGGGCGTTTTACACACCTCAAAGGTGAAGGGATGAGAAATCCTCGAACACCTCAGGATCTGTGGACCCCACAGGATCCCCACTTACCTTTCTTTTCTCCTCTTCACACCTTTTCATATCACTTTTCCCCAAAATACCCCTCACCAATCAACTCAATCACTCTTTCCCATCACCTCTTCACCACTCACATCCATCCTCTCTTCCCCAAAAAAACCCAACCCTAAATGGCCGAACCCTAACCCCTCCCCACTCCTATATAAACCCCTCATTCCTTCTTCATTTTCACACAACACAACCCTCTCTTCTTCCCCTTGGCCGAATCCACCTTCTCCCTCCATCTCCTCCATTTTTCTTCTTCTTCTACTTCTTTCTCTTTTCTTTTGCTCGAGAACAAGCAACCATTTTAAGTTTGGTGTGGTAAAAGCATTGCTTTTTGTTTTTCCATAACCATTTATGGCACCTAAGGCCAGAGAAACCTCTAGAAAGAGGAAAGGGAAGGCAATCGCTTCCACCTCCGAGTCATGGGAGATGGAGAGATTCATCTCTAAGGTTCATCAAGACCACTTCTATGAAGTTGTGGTCAAGAAGAAAGTGATCCCTGAGGTTCCTTTCAAACTCAAAAAGAATGAGTATTCGGAGATCCGACTTGAAATCTAAAGAAGAGGTTGGGAAGTTCTAACCAACCCCATTCAACAAGTCGGGATCTTAATGGTTCAAGAGTTCTATGCAAACGCATGGGTTACCAGGAACCATGATCAAAGTGTGAACCCGAACCCAAAGAATTGGCTCACCATGGTTCGGGGGAAATACTTAGATTTCAGTCCGGAGAATGTGAGGCTGACGTTCAACTTGCCAATGATGGAAGAGAACGCACGCCCCTACACTAGAAGAGTCAACTTTGATCAAAGGTTGGACCAAGTCCTCATGGACATATGTGTGGAAGGAGCTCAATGGAAAATTGACTCAAAAGGCAAGCCGGTTCAACTAAGAAGGCTTGACCTCAAACCAGTAGCTAGAGGATGGTTGGAGTTCATTCAACGCTCAATCATTCCTACTAGCAACGGGTCTGAAGTTACTATAGACCGGGCCATCATGATCCATAGCATCATGATTGGGGAGGAAGTGGAGGTTCATGAGATTATACCTCAAGAACTCTACAAGGTGGCTGACAAGTCCTCCAACCTGGCAAGGTTAGCCTTTACTCACCTCATTTGCCACCTCTGCAATTCGGATGGGATTGACATAGAGGGAAACATCCTCATTGAAGAGGACAAGCCCATCACTAAGAAAAGGATGGAGCAAACAAGAGAGCATGGACCTCAACATGAGTATGAGGAAATTCCTCACCATGAAATCCCTGAGATGCCTTAAGGGATGCACTTTCCTCCACAAAACTATTGGGAACAAATCAACACTTCTCTAGGTGAATTAAGTTCCAACATGGGACAATTAAGGGTGGAACATCAAGAGCACTCCATTATTCTCCATGAAATTAGAGAAGATCAAAGAGCTATGACGGAGGAGCAAGAAAGACAAGGAAGAGACATAGAGGAGCTCAAAAGCACCATTGGTTCTTCAAGAAGAGGAAGACGCCACCCTCACTAAGGTGGACTCATTCCTTAATCTCCTTGTTTATTTATTTTCCTGTTTTTCGATTTTTATGCTTTATGTTTGTTTATATTTTTGTCTTCATGATCACTAGTATTTAAGCGTCTATGCCTTAAAGTTATGAATGTCCTATGAATCCATCACCTCTCTTGAATAAAAAATGTTTTAATTACAAAAGAACAAGAATTACATGGTTTCGAATTCATCCTTGAAACTAGTTTAATTATTTTGATGTGGTGACAATACTTTTTGTTTTCTGAATGAATGCTTGAACAGTGCATATGTCTTTTGAAGTTGTTGTTTAAGAATGTTAAATATATTGGCTCTTGAATGAATGATGATAAGGAGAAATGTTATTTGATAATCTGAAAAATCATAAAATTGATTCTTGAAGCAAGAAAAAGCAGTGAATACAGAAAGCTTGCAAAAAAAAAGATAAAAATGGCAAAAAAAAATAATAGAAAGAAAAAGAAAAAGCAAGCAGAAAAAGCCAAAAGCTCTTAAAACCAAAAGGCAAGAGCAAAAAGCCAATAAACCTTAAAACCAAAAGGCAAGGATAAATAAAAAGGATCCCAAAGCTTTGAGCATTAGTGGATAGGAGGGCCTAAAGGAATAAAATCCTGGCCTAAGCGGCTAAACCAAGCTGTCCCTAACCATGTGCTTGTGGCGTAAAGGTGTCAAGTGAAAACTTGAGACTGAGCGGTTAAAGTCAAGGTCCAAAGCAAAAGAAGAGTGTGCTTAAGAACCCTGGACACCTCTAATTGGGGACTTTAGCAAAGCTCAGTCACAATCTGAAAAGGTTCACCCAATTATGTGTCTGTGGCATTTATGTATCCGGTGGTAATACTAGAAAACAAAGTGCTTAGGGCCACGGCCAAGACTCATAAAGTAGCTGTGTTCAAGAATCAACATACTGAATTAGGAGAATCAATAACACTATCTGAACTCTGAGTTCCTATAGATGCCAATCATTCTGAACTTCAATGGATAAAGTGAGATGCCAAAACTATTCAAGAGGCAAAAAGCTACAAGTCCCGCTTATCTGATTGGAGCTATGTTTCATTGATATTTTGGAATTTATAGTATATTCTCTTCTTTTTATCCTATTTGATTTTCAGTTGCTTGGGGATAAGCAACAATTTAAGTTTGGTGTTGTGATGAGCTGATAATTTATACGCTTTTTGGCATTGTTTTTACATAGTTTTCAGTATGATTTAGTTATTTTTTATTATATTTTTATTAGTTTTTAATTAAAAATCACATTTCTGAACTTTACTATGAGTCTGTGTGTTTTTTTGTGATTTCAGGTATTTTCTGGCTGAAATTGAGGGACTTGAGCAAAAATCAGATTCAGAGGTTGAAGAAGGACTGCAGATGCTGTTGGATTCTGATATCCCTGCACTCAAAGTGGACTTTCTGGAGCTACAGAACTCCAAATGGTGCGCTCTTAATTGCGTTGGAAAGTAGACATCCAGGGCTTTCCAGCAATATACAATAGTTCATACTTTGCCCGAGTTTAGATGACGCAAACTGGCGTTGAACTCCAGTTCCATGTTGCAGTCTGGCGTTCAGCGCCAGAAACAAGTTGCAAAGTGGAGTTCAACGCCAGAAACACATTACAAACTGGCGTTCAACTCTAAGAATGACCTCTCCACGTGAAAGCTTCATGCTCAGCCCAAGCACACACCAAGTGGGCCCCGGAAGTGGATTTCTACATCAATTACTTACTTCTGTAAACCCTAGTAGCTAGTCTAGTATAAATAGGACTTTTTACTATTGTATTTTCATCTTCGGATCATCTTGGGACGTTTAGTTCTTAGATAATGGGGGCTGGCCATTCGGCCATGCCTGAAACTCTCACTTATGTATTTTTCAACTGTAGAGTTTCTACACACCATAGATTAAGGTGTGGAGCTCTGCTGTTCCTCAAAGATTAATGCAAAGTACTACTGTTTTTCTATTCAATTCAACTTATTCTTCTTCTAAGATATTCATTCGCACTTCAACATGAATGTGATGATCGTGACAAAGTCATCATCATTCCCCTATGAACACGTGCCTGACAACCACTTCCGTTCTACCTTCGATTGAATGGATATCTCTTGGATATCTAATACAGGGGACCGAGTCCGAGTTATTAGCGTCTTCGTGGTATAAGTTAGAACCCATGGATGGCCATTCCTGAGATCCAGAAAGTCTAAACCTTGTCTGTGGTATTCTGAGTAGGATCTGGGAAGGGATGGTTGTGACGAGCTTCAAACTCGCGAGTGCTGGGCGTAGTGACAGACGCAAAAGGATAGTAAATCCTATTCCAATATGATCGAGAACCGACAGATGATTAGCCATGCAGTGACAGCGCATTGGACCATTTTTACAGGAGGATGGGATGTAGCCATTGACAACGGTGATGCCCTACATAAAGCTTGCCATGGAAAGGAGTACGATTGATTGGATGAAAACAGCAGAAAAGCAGAGATCAGAGGAACGAAAGCATCTCTATACGCTTATCTGAAATTTTCACCAATGAATTACATAAGTACCAATATCCTATTTTATATTTTATTTATTTTCATCCACTATAATTTCTTAATACAATTTACTCCCCCTGACTAAGATTTACAAGGTGACCATAGCTTGCTTCAAGCCGACAATCTCCGTGGGATCGACCCTTACTCACGTAAGGTTTATTACTTGGACGACCCAGTGCACTTGCTAGTTAGTTGTACAAAGTTGTGAAACAGATATAAGATCATGAACGTGCGTATTGAGTTTTTAGCGCCGTTACCAAGGAATGGAATGATCACGATTTCGCACACCAAGTGGGAAGCCTCTAAAATAGACTGGAATTTTGATTGAGGTACACACCATCTAATTACCTGGTCAGCACCACACCTCCATAAATATGGATCATCCCATATATAATATTTGGACTCGCTTTTCAGCTTGTCTCTCTGATGCTTAGTAAAATTTAGAGGAAAAGTGTGGCTAACTAGATAATTAGCTACAGGTGCATACCAAGGAACTACTTCAGATACTGCTTGTAAGTTATCAAATGGGAAATTATCATTTATAGGAGTGGAGTCATCCTTAATGTGCTCAAGGCGACTCAAGTGGTCTGCCACTAAATTCTGGTTACCACTCCTATCCTTAATTTCTAAATCAAATTCTTGCAGCAGCAGTATCCAACGTATTAGCCTTGGTTTGGACTCCTTTTTAGCTAATAAATATTTTAAAGCTGCATGGTCTGCATACACTACTACCTTAGTACCAAGTAAATAGGCTCAGAATTTATCCAGAGCAAAAACAATAGCAAGAAGCTCTTTTTCAGTAGTAATATAATTAGACTGAGCAGCATCTAAGGTCTTAGATGCATAAGCAATTACAAAAGGGTCCTTACCTTCACGCTGAGCCAGCGCTGCTCCTACTGCATGGTTGGAAGAATCACACATGATTTCAAATGGCTGGCTCCAGTCAGGTCCTCTCACAATTGGGGCTTGAGTCAGGGCGATCTTCAGCTTATCAAACGCTTGCATACAGCTCTCACTGAATTCGAACTCAATATCTTTCTGCAGCAATCTGGATAAAAGCAGTGCTACCTTACTGAAGTCCTTAATAAATCTCCTGTAAAAACCTGCATGGCCAATGAACAAACGGACTTCCCTCACGGAGGAGGGGTAAGGTAAACTAGAAATAACATCCACCTTTGCTGGATCTACAGAAATGCCAGTATTAGACACAACATGTCCCAGTACAATTCCTTATTTGACCATAAAGTGACATTTTTCAAAATTTAATACAAGGTTTGTACTAACACACTTGTCTAATACTCTAGATAAACTATCCAAGCAAAGGCTAAATGAATCACCATATATGCTGAAATCTTCCATAAAAATCTCCATACAGTTCTCAACAAGATCAGAGAAAAGACTCATCATGCATCTTTGGAAAGTAGCAGGTGCATTGCATAAGCCAAAAGGCATTCTCTTATAAGCATAAGTTCCAAAGGGACATGTAAAAGTAGTCTTTTCCTGATCTTCAGGAGCTATATGAATTTGAAAGTATCCTGTATAACCATCTAAAAAACAATAATGAGATTTACCTGACAGGCGATCAAGCATCTGATCAATAAATGGCAAGGGGTAATGATCCTTGCGAGTGGCTTAGTTGAGACGCCTATAGTCAATGCAAACTCTCCATGAATTCTGCACTCTAGTTGTCAGAAGCTCTCCATGCTCATTCTTTATTGTTGTGACTCCAGACTTCTTGGGCACTACTTGTACTGGGCTGATCCATTCACTATCTGAAATCGGGTAAATGATATCTGCTTCAAGTAGCCTGGTCACTTCCTTCTTGACAAATTCTAAGATGGTGGGATTAAATCTTCTTTGCGGTTGACGGACAGGCTTTGCTCTCTCTTCTAAGAATATTCTATGTTCACAAACTTAGGGGCTGATGCCTACTATATCCGCCAAGCTCCATCCAATTGCTTTCTTATGTTTTCTCAGCACACTGAGTAGTTGTTTTTCTTGTTGAGAAGTGAGTTCCCTTGCAATGATGACTGGGAACTTCTTCTTGTCCTCAAGGTAAGTGATGAGCGGATAATTTATACACTTTTTGGCATTGTTTTTACAAAGTTTTCAGTATGATTTAGTTAGTTTTTAGTATATTTTTATTAGTTTTTAATTAAAATTCATATTTCTGGACTTTACTATGAGTTTGTGTGTTTTTCTGTGATTTCAGGTATTTTCTGGCTAAAATTGAGGGACTTGAGCAAAAATCAGATTCAGAGGTTGAAGAAGGACTGCAGATGCTGTTGGATTCTGATCTCCCTACACTCAAAGTGGATTTTCTGGAGCTACAAAACTCAAAATGGCGCGCTCTCAATTGCGTTGGAAAGTAGATATCCAGTGCTTTCCATCAATATATAATAGTCCGTACTTTGATTAAGGATAGACGATGTAAACTGGCATTGAACGCCAGTTCCATGCTGCATTCTGGAGTCAAACGCCAGAAACAAGTTGCAAAGTGGACTTAAACGCCAGAAACAGGTTACAAACTGGCGTTCAACTCCAATAAAGACCTCTACACGTGTAAAGCTCAATGCTCAGCCCAAGCACACACCAAGTGGGCTCCAGAAGTGGATTTCTGAATCATTTACTCATTTCTGTAAACCCTAGTAACTAGTTTAGTTTAAATAGGACTTTTTACTATTGTATTTACATTATCTTTGATTAGTTTTATGCTATCTTAGACTTTTGTGAGGGCTGGCCATTCGGCCATGCCTGAACCTTCATCACTTATGTATTTTCAATGGTAGAGTTTCTACACACCATAGATTAAGGTGTGGAGCTCTGCTGTTCCTCAAAGATTAATGCAAAGTACTACTATTTTTCTATTCAATTCAACTTATTCCGCTTCTAAGATATTCATTCCCACTTCAATATGATGGATGTGATAATCGTGACAGTCATCATCATTCTCAACTTATGAACGCGTGCCTGACAACCACTTCCGTTCTACCTTAGATTGAATGGATATCTCTTGGATATCTAATACAGGGGACCGAGTCCGAGTTATTAGTGTCTTTGTGGTATAAGTTAGAACCCATGGATGGCCATTCTTGAGATCTGGAAAGTCTAAACCTTGTCTGTGGTATTCCGAGTAGGATCTGGGAAGGGATGGCTGTGACGAGCTTCAAACTCGCGAGTGCTGGGCGTAGTGACAGACGCAAAAGGATCAATGGATCCTATTCCAGTATGATCGAGAACCGACAGATGAATAGCCGTGCCATGACAGAGCATCTTGGACCATTTTCACTGAGAGGACGGGAAGTAGCCATTGACAACAGTGATGCCCAACATACAGCTTGCCATGGAAAGGAGTAGGAAAGATTGGATGAAGACAGCAGAAAAGCAGAGGTTCAGAGGGACGAAAGCATCTCTATACGCTTATCTGAAATTCTCACCAATGAATTACATAAGTACCACTATCCTATTTTATATTTTATTTATCTTTTACTTATCAATTCATAAAATCAGTTGAATCCGCCTGACTGAGATTTACAAGGTAACCATAGCTTGCTTCAAACCGACAATCTCTGTGGGATTGACCCTTACTCACGTAAGGTTTATTACTTGGATGACCCAGTGCACTTGCTGGTTAGTTTTACAAAGTTGTGAAACAGAGTTAAGAAACATGAACGTGCGTATACAGTTTTTAGCGCCGTTACTAAGGAAGGAATAATCACGATTTTGCACACCAAGTTTTTGGCGCCGTTGCCGGGGATTGTTCGAGTTTGGACAACTGACGGTTGATGAGCGGATATTTTATACGCTTTTTGGGGTTAATTTCGTATAGTTTTGAGTATGTTCTAGTTAGTTTTTAGTTTATTTCCATTAGTTTTTAGAAAAAATTCATATTTCTGGACTTTACTATGAGTTGTGTGTTTTTCTGTAATTTCAGGTATTTTTCTGGCTGAAATTGAAGGAGCTGAGCAAAAATCTGATTCAGGCTGAAAAAGGACTGCTGATGCTGTTGGATTCTGACCTCCCTGAACTCAAAGTGGATTTTTTGGAGCTACAGAACTCGAAATGGCATGCTTCCAATTGCGTTGGAAAGTAGACATCCAGGGCTTTCCAGCAATATATAATAGTCTATACTTTGCCCAAGGATAGATGACGTAAACTGGCGTTCAACGCCAGTTCTCTGCCCAATTCTGGCGTCCAGCGCCAGAAAAGGATCAAAAGCTGGAGTTGAACGCCCAAACTGGCACAAAAACTGGCGTTCAACTTCACGAATGGCCTCTGCACGTGAATTACTTAAATATCAGCCCCCAGCACACACCATGTGGGCCCCAGAAGTGGATCTCTGCATCATCCATCATAGTTTACTCATTTTTTGTAAACCTAGGCTACTAGTTTAGTATTTAAACAACTTTTAGAGACTTATTTTTACATCTCATGACATTTTAGATCTGAACTTTGTACTCTTTGACGGCATGAGTCTCTAAACTCCATTGTTGGGGGTGAGGAGCTCTGCTGTGTCTCGATGAATTAATGCAAGAAATTCTGTTTTCCATTCAAACACGCTTGTTCCTATCTAAGATGTTCATTCGCGCTTAACTGTGATGAAGGTGATGATCCGTGACATTCATCACCTTCCTCAAACCATGAACGTGTGCCTGACAACCACCTCCGTTCTATATCCGATTGAATGAGTGTCTCTTAGATTCCTTAATCAGAATCTCCGTGGTATAAGCTAGAACTGATGGCGGCATTCATGAGAATCCGGAAAGTCTAAACCTTGTCTGTGGTATTCCGAGTAGGATTCAATGATCGAATGACTGTGACGAGCTTCAAACTCGCGAGTGCTGGGCGTTAGTGACAGACGCAAAAGGATGAAGAATCTTATTCCAGTATGATCGAGAATCGACAGATGATTAGCCGTGCTGTGACAGAGCATGTGAGCATATTCTTCACTGAGAGGATGGGATGTAGCCATTGACGACGGTGATCCCCTACATACAGCTTGCCATAGGAGGACGTGCGTGCGTGAATTAGAAGACAGGGGAAAGCAGAGATTCAGAAGACAAAGCATCTCCAAAACTCCAACATATTCTCCATTACTGCATAACAAGTAACCTTTAATTTATGCTCTCTTGGTTATTCGCAATTTGACTGATAAACATAATTGACTTCCTGACTAAGGTTTACAAGATAACCATAGATTGCTTCAAACCAACAATCTCCATGGGATTCGACCCTTACTCACGTAAGGTATTACTTGGACGACCCAGTGCACTTGCTGGTTAGTGGTACGAGTTGTGAAAAGTGTGATTCATAATTCGTGCACCAACGGTTCATCTTGTTGCTCAGATTAGGTAATTTTATTTTAATTTTAAGTCTTTGTTTTTATTCTTTTTATTTTCGAAAACTTTTCAAAAAAAAAAATTTTCTTTTTCGTTTTCCAAAATATTTTCGAAAAATCCAAAAAAAAAAAGTTTACAAAATCATAAAATCAAAAATATTTTTTGTGTTTCTTGTTTGAGTCTAGAGTCAAGTTTTAAGTTTGGTGTCAATTGCATCTTTTTAACTTTCTAATTATTTTCGAAAATTTCATGCATTGCATTCTTCATGATCTTCAAGTTGTTCTTGGCCAGTCTTCTTGTTTGATCTTCATATTTTCTTGTTTTGTGTCTTTTCTTGTTTTTCATATGCATTCTTGAATTATTAATGTCTAAAGAATAAAAATCTTTAAGTTTAGTGTCTTGCATGTTTTCTTTTCTTGAAATTTTTTCAAAAATAAGTTCTTGGTGTTCATCTTGACATTCAAAGTGTTCTTGGTGTTCATCTTGACAGTCATAGTGTTCTTGCATGCATCACATGTTTTGATCCAAAATTTTCATGCATTGAGTCTTTTTATTGTTTTTCTCTCACATCATTAAAAATTCAAAAATCAAAAATATCTTTCCCTTTTTCTCTCTAAAAATTTTGAAAATTTGGATTGACTTTTTCAAAAAATTTTCAAAATTAGTTGTTTCTTATGAGTCAAATCAAATTTTCAATTTAAAAATTCTATCTTTTTCAAATCCTTTTCAAAAATCAAATCTTTTTCAATTTTTCTTTTGAATTTTCAAAAATTTCAAAAATTATTTTCAAAATCTTTTTCTTATTTTTATTTCATATTTTCGAAATTAATACCAACATTTAATATGATTGATTCAAAAATATTAAGTTGTTACTTTCCTATTAAGAAAGGTTCAATCTTTAAATTTTAAAATCATATCTTTTTGTTTCTTGTTAGTCAAGTAATCAAATTTAGTTTTCAAAATTAAATCTTTTCAATTTCAATCATATCTTTTTCAAAATCAATTTCAAAATTCTTTCTAACTTCTCCCCTAACCTCTTATCTTTTTAAATTTGATTTTCAAATCTTTCTCAATTAATCTTATCTTTTTGTTTCAATCATATCTTTTTCAATTTTAATCATATCTTTTTTAAAAAATAAATTTCAAATCTCTTTTAATCAATCATATCTTTTTGTTTCAATCGTATCTTTTTCAAAACTACCTAACTAACTCTCTCCTTCTAATTTTCGAAAATCCCTTCCCTCTTTTTCAAAAATCCTTCTCTTAATTAACTAATTGTTTTAATTTTAATTTAATTTCAATTTTAATTTTCAAATTTTAACTTTAATCTTAAAATATTTTTATTTTATTTTGTTTAATTTTTGAATTTCCCTCTCTCTCATCTCCTTCTATTTATTTATTCATCCATTAACACTTCTATCCCCACCCCTGTGTTTGGATTCTCATCTTTTCCTTCTTCTATTCTTACTTTCTTCTACTCACATAAAGGAATCTCTATACTGTGACATAGAGGATTCCATATTTTCTTTTCTGCTTTCTCTTCTTTTTCATATGAGCAAGAACAAGGATAAGAACATTCTTGTTGAAGCTGATCCTGAACCTGAAAGGACTCTGAAGGGGAAGCTAAGGGAAGCTAAAGCACAACTCTCTGGAAAAAATCTGACAGAAATTTTTGAAAAAGAAGGAGACATGGCCGAAAATAATAACAATGCAAGGAGGATGCTTGGTGACTTCACTGCACCTAATTCCAATTTACATGAAAGAAGCATCTCAATCCCTGCCATTGGAGCAAACAATTTTGAGCTTAAACCTCAATTAGTTTCTCTGATGCAACAGAACTGCAAGTTTCATGGACTTCCATCTGAAGATCCTTTTCAGTTCTTGAATGAATTCTTGCAAATCTATGATACTGTTAAGACCAATGGGGTTGATCCTGAGGTCTACAGGCTTATGCTTTTCCCGTTTGCTGTAAGAGATAGAGTTAGAGTATGGTTGGACTCTCAACCTAAAGATAGCCTGAACTCTTGGGATAAGCTGGTCACGGCTTTCTTAGCCAAGATCTTTCCTCCTCAAAAGCTTAGTAAGCTTAGAGTGGATGTTCAAACCTTCAGACAGAAAGAAGGTGAATCCCTCTACGAAGCTTGGGAGAGATATAAGAAACTGACCAAAAAGTGTCCTTCTGACATGCTTTCAGAATGGACCATTCTGGATATATTCTATGATGGTCTATCTGAATTATCAACGATGTCATTGGACCATTCTGCAGGTGGATTCATTCACCTAAAGAAAACGCCTGCAGAAACTCAAGAACTCATTGACATGGTTGCAAATAACCAGTTCATGTACACTTCTGAAAGGAATCCTGTGAATAATGGGACGCCTCAAAAGAAGGGAGTTCTTGAAATTAATACTCTGAATCCTGTGAATAATGGGATGCCTCAGAAGAAGGGAGTTCTTGAAATTAATACTCTGAATGCCATATTGGCTCAGAACAAAATATTGACTCAGCAAGTCAACATGATTTCTCAGAGTCTGAATGGAATGCAAGCTGCATCCAACAGTACTCAAGAGGCATCTTCTGAGGAAGAAGCTTATGATCCTGAGAACCCTACAATAGCAGAGGTGAATTGATAAACAACTATGTTATGGTTTATATTGTGTTTAATTGTGTGGTTTTATCATGATCCTTACCCACTTATTCATTAAATTAGAATGCATTTAGATTTCCTTCCTGAATTTATTACATGTTTGAAAACTGCTTCCTAGAGACTTTAATTATTCAATTTTAATTCTCCTTTATTCCATTCGATGCCGTAATCTGTGTGTTAAGTGTTTCAGACTTTATAGGGCATGAATGAGTTGGAGATTGGAAAGGAAGCTAGCAAAAATGGAAGGAACACAAGAATTTGAGGAGATAACCAGCGAGAAGTGACGCGGTCTCATGGCTCACGCGACCGCGCGGAGGAGAGCAATTCGCAGCAACGCAGCCGCATGGCTCACGCGGCCGCGCGGATTGGAAAGCCCAAGCGACGCGGTAGCGTGGACGACGCGAACGCGTGGCGAGGAAAAACGCGAAAGACGCGTCTGCATGGATGACGCGATCGCGTGACATGTGCGATCTGCATAACCTGCAGAATTTGTTGGGGGCAATTTTGGACCCTATTTCGGCCCAGTTTTTGGCCCGGAACAGAAGACTAGAGTCAGAGAACATGCAGAAACAAATAACACATTCATTCAGAGACAGTTTTAGATCTAGTTTTTATTCTCTTAGGTTTTTCTCTCTAGGTTTTTAGAATTTTAATTTTCAATTGGTCTTAGCATTGGAACATTGAGAAGAGTTATTTCCTCATCAAGACTTCATCATTCTAGTTTGTTTTCTTAACTTGGTTTCATTCTTCCATGTTCTTTGCTTTGTTCAATTTTGTCATTCAGATAATTTTATGATTATTTAATGCAAGGATTATTTCTTTTTAATTCAATTTCAATTCCAATAATCATGTCTTCCTTTAATCCCCTTTCATGTGTTATGGATTTATTATTTACAATGCGTGAGTAGTTTCTTTACTTGATGGGGAGTTGATTAAAAAGGAACTCTTGAGTTGGAAGGATTGAAAGAAAATTTGTAATTGGGTTAATTGTTGGATTGTTATCCTGTCACCAACGCCAATCCCTTTGAACTAAGTGGGTTGCAACTTGTGAACAGATCTAGCATCCCAACTTGTTTGACTTTCCCTTACATAGTAAAGGATAAGCAAACAGAGCAACCATTAATTATAAATCAATCTTAAAATCATTCCATCCATAATAGAGATTCCAACTAATCAACTCACAGTCAAGGCTTTTATTCATATTATTTAAATTTCCTCAATTTACATCCCAATTTACTTAGCTCAACTTCTTGGAACATCTGATTAATAAGATAGCACACTTTTCTGCAACTCGTTGAGAGACGACCTGGGACTTAAAACTCCCAGTAATTTTTAATTGAAATTCTCTGTGACATACTTTTAAATTGATAGGCAGATTTTCAGTGAGTTAAGAACTATACTTGCAACGCAACCAATTTAATAATTTTTAATTCACCAGCTTCTGCGTCTCATCAATTTTTGGCGCCGTTGCCGGGGAGTTGCAATAGAGTGCTAATTTTATTAATTAGAATTTATTTATTTGCATTTTATTTTAATTTGCTACTATGAGCTGCATGTTTCTTCTATCAAATGACGCGTTCACTTCCTGATCCGCGCTTGCTAATATTCGATCCCGAAATGGAAAGGACAATTTCACGAATAAGGCGAGAACAGCGTCGGTTAGCCCGCTCTGAGGGCGGATCTGAAAGTGAATCTGAGGAAGAAACCAGCCCCCGTTCTAATGATTCGGTTGTTTTACGCGCAAAAAACATGGCAGCTAGGAGAGTTACCATCCAGGAGGAAGGAGCCCCTGATTTTACAATGCAACCGTTTCAAGCGCATCATCCGGTGGTAGCTACAGATTTTGAAATAAAGCCCGCACTGCTAAATTTGATGCCCAAGTTTCATGGCCTACCTGCTCAAGACCCTATCAAGCACTTGAGAGATTTCCAGGCAGCCTGTTCTACTGTCAGGCGTGATGGCACTGATGAAACTTCAATTCTGCTGAAAGCTTTTCCGTTTTCTCTTGAGGGAAAAGTAAGAGAGTGGTACTACACTCAACCTCTAGCAAATGTATCCAACTGGGATACACTCAGAAAGGAGTTTCTGGAGAAATTCTTTCCATCTGAAGTTACTGATAAGCTAAGGAAGGATATCTCCACAATTGTTCAGGATGACAATGAGACTCTCTTTGAATACTGGGAGCGCTTCAATAATCTTTTGGAAGTATGCCCCCACCACATGATTGACAAGATCGTGCTACTCAGCTATATTACACATGGTATGAGGCCCCAAGATAAGACCTTACTGGAAAGTGCAGCAATGGGTCTATGAAGAAGTACAAGACCACTGATGAAGCTTGGCAATTGATCAGTGATTTAGCTGAATCCACTAGGAACCACAGACAAAAGTAAGGCCATTCAAAAGCTGTTGCAGAAGTATCTTCTAGCAGAGAGACTGTTGCTCTAACTCAAAGCATCTGTGAAATGACCAACTTGCTGAAGCAAATACAGTTGAATCAACAAGCTCAGCAAGCTCAACCTCCACCACAGCAAAACCAACAACTAGTCCCACAAAGAATTTGCAGAATCTGTGCTGATTATAGCCATTACACTGATGAATGCCCGCAGCTCCAACAAGAAGACAACATGGTGGCATCCACTCACAACTTCTATGACCGCCCCAACCAAGGGTACAATCAAAGTGGAAGTAATAACCATGGATGGCAGGACAATTCAAACCAGAATTGAAGGGACAACAATAATAGAGGAGGCAGAGATAATCAGGGAAATCAGAGGTTGAACAATAACAATAACAGGCAGCAAAATCAACCTTACAGAGCACCTCACCTGAGGCAGAACCAAGGACCACAGAACAATCAGCAGCAGACCTCTCAATTTACCTATTCTTCTTTACCTTCTACTGAAGACCTACTGCAATCTTTTGAGAAAAGACAACAGACCATGGAAAGTAACATCATGAATAGTATTAATGCCAGTCTGAATGGTTTCACCTCTACTATGCAAGCTTTTATGACACAGCTTGGATCAGCACAAAATTCTAGTAACCAACCTTCAAGCACCACTAGAATCCCCTCTCAACCATTACCCAATCCAAAGGGAGGCATTAATGCTATCACCCTGAGGTCCGGAACCACACTGCAGGAGAGGATTCAGGAGGAACCAAGCTCACCAGAATACGCCTCAGCTGAAGAGGTGGTAGAAATCAAAGATGTTGAAGAGGAAGAGGATATACAGGACATAGCTGAAGAAGAGATAGCTCAACCACAGGAGGAAGCACCAAAAAGCGCAGGCACCACAGAAAACACTACTCTCATTCCATTTCCACAACTTGCAAGGAAGCCCAGGTAGAGATATTCAAAAAGGTTGAGGTAACTGTTCCCCTTTTTGATGTTATTCAGCAGGTACCTAAATATGCAAAGTTTCTAAAAGACTTATGTATCCATAAAGACAAAATTAATGAATTAGAAACTATTCCTTTAGGTAGTTCTATATCTGCTTTAATGGGAGGATTACCTGAAAAATGTAGTGATCCAGGTCCTTGCATAGTTAGTTGTACTATTAGTGGTGTAGTAATTTATGATTGCATGTGTGATTTAGGAGCATGTGTCAGTATAATGCCTTTGTCTATATATGATGTTTTGAGGCTCCCTCCCTTAAAAAGGTCAGCAGCTCGTTTTGTGTTAGCAGATAAAAGCATTATTACAATGGCTGGAGTTGCTGAAGATATTTTGGTGAACATTAAAGGGCTCACATTTCCCACTGATTTTTATATCTTGGAGATGCCCCACAATGATTCAGATAAGCCATCATCAATCCTACTTGGAAGACCATTCCTGAAGACATCAAAATTCAAATTGGATGCTTTTTCAGGAACATACTCCTTTGAAATAGATGGCCGCATAGTAATCTTCAATCTGAATGGACTCATTAACAACCCCCCAGAAGATCGTTCTATCTTCCAGTGTGATGTCATAGACGAAAGTGTGACTAAAATTCAAGAGGAAGAGTTTGAAGAGAGGTACACCGGACAAGGTCCAAGTGTGGGGACCCTCTTAACTGACAATGGGAGCACTTCGCCATTTTCACAAGCCCCAGATAATCCAGAGCCCGCCCATGATCAAAAGTTAGAATTGAAACCTCTCCCTCCACATCTCAAATATGCTTATCTTGAGGATGAGCAGAAGCTTCCGGTTATTATTGCAAGGGAACTGACTTCTCAACAAGAAGAGCAGTTACTTGATGTACTGAGGAAGCATAAGAAGGCAATTGGGTAGAGTTTGGCAGACATAGTGGGAATCAACCCTCAAGTATGCGAGCACAGAATATTTCTAGAAGAGGGAGCAAGACCTGTCCGTCAACCCCAAAGAAGATTGAATCCCACCATCTTGGAAGTTGTCAAAAAGGAAGTGACCAGACTATTAGAAGCAGGTAGCATATATCCCATTTCAGACAGTGAATGGGTAAGCCCAGTACAAGTGGTGCCCAAGAAATCTGGAGTCACTACAGTGAAGAGTGAGCATGGAGAGCTCATAGCAACTAGAGTTCAGAATGCTTGGAGAGTCTGCATTGGAGAGTCACTACCCACTTCCATTCATTGATCAAATGCTGGATCGCCTGTCAGGTAAATCACATTATTGCTTTTTAGATGGTTACACAGGTTATTTCCAGATTCATATAGCTCCTGAAGATCAGGAAAATACTACTTTTACTTGTCCTTTTGGGACCTATGCTTATAAGAGAATGCCCTTTGGTTTGTGCAATGCACCAGCTACCTTCCAAAGGTGCATGATGAGTCTTTTCTCTGATCTTATTGAGGACTGTATGGAAGTCTTTATGGACGATTTTAGCGTTTATGGTAATTCTTTTAGCCTTTGCTTAGATGGATTATCTCGAGTATTAGATAGATGTGTTAACACAAACCTTGTATTGAATTTCGAAAAATGTCACTTTATGGTAAAACAAGGGATTGTATTAGGACATGTGGTATCTAATAATGGTATTTCTGTAGACCCAGCAAAGGTGAATGTTATTTCTAGTTTACCTTACCCCTCTTCTGTGAGGGAAGTCCGTTCGTTCCTTAGCCATGCAGGTTTCTACCGGAGATTTATTAAGGACTTTAGTAAGGTGGCACTTCCCTTATCTAGATTACTGCAGAAGGATATTGAGTTCGAGTTCAGTGAGGATTGCAAACAAGCATTTGATAAGCTGAAGACTGCTCTAACTCAAGCCCCAATTGTGAGAGGACCAGACTGGAGTCAGCCGTTTGAAATCATGTGCGATGCTTCCAACTATGCAGTAGGAGCAGCGCTGGCTCAGCGCGAAGGTAAGGATCCTTTTGTTATTGCCTATGCGTCTAAGACTTTAGACATTGCCCAGTCCAATTATACTACTACTGAGAAAGAGCTCCTTGCTATTGTTTTTGCTCTGGATAAATTCCGGGCTTATTTACTTGGTACTAGAGTAGTAGTGTATTCGGACCATGCAGCTCTAAAGTATCTATTAGCTAAAAAGGAATCCAAACCAAGACTTATACGTTGGATACTGCTGTTACAAGAATTTGATTTAGAAATAAAGGATATGAGTGGTAATCAAAATTTAGTAGCAGACCACTTGAGTCGCCTTGAACATATTAAGGATGATTCTACTCCTATAGATGATAATTTTCCTTTTGACAACCTGCAAGCATTATCTGAGGTAATCCCTTGGTATGCACCTGTTGCTAATTATTTAGTTAGCCGCACATTTCCTCCACATTTTTCTAAACATCAAAGAGACAAGCTGAAAAGCGAGTCTAAATATTATATATGGGATGACCCATATTTATGGAGATGTGGCACTGACCAGATAATTAGACGTTGTGTGCCTTAATCAGAATTCCAGTCCATTTTAGAGGCCTGTCACTCATCTGAGAGTGGAGGACATTTTGGCCCTCAAAGAACAGCTAGAAAGATCTTAGACTGCGGATTCTGGTGGCCTACTCTTTTTAGAGACGCTGCTGAGTTTTGTAAATCCTGCCCCCCATGCCAGAAATTTGGTAATATATCCAGGAGGGATGAGATGCCTCAACAATATATGCTCTTCTGTGAAATTTTTGATGTTTGGGGCATTGACTTCATGGGTCCATTTCCAAATTCTAATGGATATTTTTATATATTGTTAGCTGTGGATTATGTTTCCAAATGGGTAGAAGCAATTCCTACCCGCACTGATGATGCTAACACTGTTGTTTCCTTTGTGAGAAACCATATTATATGTCGCTTTGGATCACCACGAGCGATCGTGAGCGATCAAGGCACCCATTTTTGTAACAGGAGACTAACAGGATTGATGAAGAAGCATGGGATAATCCATAAAGTTGCAACCGCTTACCATCCCCAAACTAATGGGCAAGCCGAGGTGTCGAACAGAGAAATTAAGCATATCTTGCAAAAGATAGTAAAGCCTCATAGAAAAGACTGGAGCACCAGGCTACAAGATGCACTGTGGGCATATAGAACAGCATACAAGACACCCATTGGGATGAGTCCCTTCCGTTTGGTTTATGGAAAAGCTTGTCATCTCCCAGTTGAAATAGAACACAGAGCCTTCTGGGCAGTTAAGGAGTGCAACATGGAAATTGAGAACGCTGGAGCTGAAAGGAAATTGCAACTGCAAGAACTGGAGAACCTTCGCCTAGAAGCTTATGAGAACTCCAGAATTTACAAGGAAAAAATGAAAGCTGTGCATGATCAAAACATCAAGAATAAAGAGTTTCAACCTGGAGATTTTGTCCTCCTTTACAAATCTCGACTAAGGCTCATGCCCGGTAAGTTGAGATCAAAATGGGAAGGTCCATACAGAGTAGAGAAGGCTGAACCGTACGGAGTTTATCACCTAAGCCATCCTTCGAGCTCTGAACTTATTAAGGTTAATGGCCAATGCCTGAAGCTGTACCATGGTGAGAAGGTGCAGAAAAATAAAGAGTTGGAGATCTTCCGCTTGGAAGATCCCCACATCGCAGCAGATTGAGCTAGTGGAGCGTCCAACTTACGGACGTTAAAGCAAAGTGCTTGGTGGGAGACAACCCACCGCGGTATGATTGTTCTTTTCTTCACTTTTAGTTTTTCTTCTATAACTCTTCTCTTTATTAGTGCTTTCGTGCTCTTTCATTTACATGTCTTTATATTTCAAAAAAAAAAAAGAAAAGGGGTTTTTCGCCGTGCGACGCGATCGTATCAGCGACGCGTCCGCGTCGCAAAGAGGGTGGAGAAAACAAATAAACGAACAGAGAGTTCGGCTGAAGTCTGGCTGGAGGTGTGCCAATGGCACGAATCGACCCACGCGATCGCGTCCCTGACGCGTTCGCGTCGCATGGGAACCATGGCCTCCCACGCGACCGCGTTCCCTGAATTTTTGACGTAAAAGGGTGCACACTGAGATATTGTGCAAGAGTAGTGCTGGATTGGTGCTGGAAGTACAATCCTTATCACGCGACCGCGTCGCCGACGCGGCCGCATCATCTATTTTCTGACGCACACTCATGCGATCGCGTGACCCACGCGATCGCGTCACCCCAATTTGGCAATTAAATTAAATCGAATAGAGAGTTGTGCTGGAGCGAGGCTGCACTCGCGCCAGCAGCGTAACATGGGTCACGCGACTGCATGACCGACGGGATCGCGTCCCCTTACCTGACGCGCACCCACGCGAACGCGTGCCCCATGCGGCCGCGTCGCATGCGTCGCACAGCTCAACCTAAAATTGCCACATATCTTATCTTCCTCTCCCCCAAATCCTAATTTTTCTTTTCCCTTCTTATTTCTTCCTTCCCCATTCCCCCTTCTATCTCACCTTTCACTCTCTATCCCTCTCACCACCATTAACAGGGTTTTACTTTCTTCTTCCTTCTTCTCTTTTCCATCATTCTTATTATATTATATACATTTTTATTTTCTTTTTCTTTCTTTTTTCTTTTCACTTTTGTATTTTATTTTCTTCTTTCCCTTTTTACATGGTGCTAGAAAATTTTTGAGTCATTATCCCTCATTATATGCTTGTGACTTGTTACAATTTATTTGACAATTATTATTACTTTTAAGGGGATTGCTTGCATGTTCAATTTCATACTTTTTATATCTTATTTACCATGCATGCCATGTGTTTGTGAAAAAGCCTATATAGCCCTATGCACTTTTCTACATTACTTTACTCTACTATTCAATGCTTGCTTTTCACAACTTTCCCTTATTATTTTATTAATTGAATTTAATTGTCAATACAAACGTGATGGTTTGTTACAAAGTATTGCTTGGTCTATGCTACTCATGCCCTTTGCCAGCATGCCAATAAACACCTTGCATTCATTTGTCTTTACATGCACTAACTATTTTCCATAGTTGGCTTCTCACACGTACTCGCGAGCATGTGATAATTTCAGCATATCTTCATGTGCATCCATCACCCCCTTTTTCCGTTTTCCTTCCTTGCTGTATATCTCTTTAAATTTAATTTTCTTTCTCTTTCCTTCTTTCAGGATGGCCACCAAGAAAGGAAAGGAGAAAGCAACTTCCAAACCACCAGCAAGAAGAGGAACTAAAAGAGCATTAGTGGCAGAGCCTTCTTCAACCGCCGTCAAGCCCTCAACAAAAAGAGTTAAGAGGATAATAAAGGTTGACGAAAAGGAGAAAGCCTTTCCAGCAAAGGACGCTGCGCAATTTTCCAATCGCTACTGTGAGCAGATGTTCCCTATCCTGGCAGAAAGGAACTATAACAATGAATACCTTCTTATCCTCCTGTCCAATATTGCCACCTTTGTTGAGCCGCAAATTGAGCAAAGACAATGGGGTTTCCTACGGAGACAGCCAAGACAGGTCAATCTTTCTTGGGTAGTTGAGTTCTACTCCAACTTCTACATGCCGACCCTGTAGTCTGTTTATGTCCGGAAGAAGCAAGTCCCCATCACAGAAGAGGCCATTCAGCAAGCTCTGAATCTTCCCCCTATTCCAGCAGGAATGGACGCTTTTCAAGTAGCCACCCTTCAGCGCCAGAGATACCAATTCAACTGGGACTCTGTTCTCAGAGTCATCACATTACCTGGCAGCCATTGGATCTACAGATACCACCGTACCCACCCTAAGGGAATCTTGGCTTCAGCACTTACTTTGGAGGCTCGCGTATGGGCACAGATCATGTCCCATTACGTCTTTCCGAGCACTCATGAGTCCTCCTTCACTGCAGACATGGCTGTTCTACTATGGTGCATCCTTACAGACCAACCTCTGAATCTCGCAAGACATATCTGGAATGCTATGGAACACGTGCAAATTGTGGGCAACTTACCTTTCCCCGCCTTGGTCTCAGATCTTGTCTTAGCAGCCGGAGTCTCCTACAGAGCTGGGGACACCAAAGCCATGCTTCCACGGGATGATCAGTATGTCCCTAACGGGAAATACCTCAGACTCTCAGCAGCCACTACAAGCCTTCCTACTGCTCCAGTTGAAGATAATCCTTCTTCGACACCACAAGCATCTACAACTGAGAACTTGCTCCGACAGATAATCGAACGGTTGGATCGGCAAGAACAAAAAGAAAAGATGAGAGAGCGCCGTAACGAGCGCCGATTCAAACACCTCAAGGAGCTACTCAAGGGACGCTTCAGAGACTCAGACACCCCGGACTCCACTTCCTTTACCAGCACAGGGAGCCTTGACGGCCCCGACTGTGGAGATACTGCTACCAGCCCACCCCTGTTCCTGATAGATGGCACCGAGGACGGTGCAAAGCCTTAAGTGTGGGGAGGTCGGTCAGTACCTGACTTTCGGAGGTAATTTCTCTTCTCTAGCACCAATAATTAGGATATTTTAGTTAGATTTTCTTTCCTTTATAGAATAGAATAAATTACATAGGTTAGGATAATTGCATGCATGTTCTACTTGATTGAAAAGACAATAAGTTTCTTTTAAAAATCTATCTTTGGAACAAAATTTCACTAATTTTTCAAATATTCTTATGATAAATTTGCTTGAGTTGTATTTAGAACATGATATTTGAGTTAAAGAACACACAACCTGTGAAAGATTTGAGCCTTTATGAATGGTTACATTATTTAACCATAATTATTTCATTCTTGTGTGTTTACTTCTCTATGATTGTAATCTATATTTTGTTTTATCTTATATGTCCAATAGTTATTATATTTGCATGCTTGCACATGAATGAGGCCATTATTTATTTAAACTCACTCATCCAAATTAAGCCTACCCTTTTCAATTACCTTTGTTAACCACTTTGAGCCTTTAATTCCCATTTGTTCGATATTTTACCACATTACTAACCTTAAGCCGAAAAACAATTGTATATCCCAAATTGAATCTTTGGTTAGCTTAAGATAGAATTGTGTGTGCTAGTTAAGTATGGAAAATTGTGGGAACAAAAGTTGTTAAGAGAATGTGTCATAAAAATTTAAGGGGAATTTGGATACCTACTCATGTGAAACTACAAGAATTAAAAATCTATGTGCATTGACAAGCTTTATTTAAAAAAAATCAAAATCAATAAATAAGGGGACAAAATTATCCCAATGTTGAATTCAGAATTCGAAGATCAATGCACATATGATAGAACCAAAAAAAATAAGTTGATACATGAGTATGATTGAAAAAGGGAATTCTGGGTAGCTAGGTATGAACTTTAAAGATGACATTAAGTGTGTACAAGTTATGTTAGAGCTTGGGTTAATTAAAGATTCAATTTATTAGCTCACTTGACCAAATATACACCCCTACCTATACCTTAGCCCCATTACAACCTTGGAAAGACCTCATGATGTTTGCATTGGTGTATTAACTATTGTTGATTGGTTAGGAGAAGAACAAAAGTTAGAAAGCATGATTAGAGAAGGATAGAGTGATCACCCTATACACTAGAGATCAGAGCGTACATACATTATCAGTGAGGGTTCAAAGCTTGAATTTTCATGTTCCCTGCTCTCACAAGCTATCTTCTTGCACTTTTATCTGTTTTATTGTGTAATGATAAAATTAGTGGAATTTGATTTGTAATTGTTTTGAAGAGCCTATTTACTTTTGATCAAGTGGACAAGAACCATATAGTTGCATTTATATATATATATATATATATATATATATATATATATAGGTTTGCATTGCATTTCATGAGTTTCTACATGTTCATACTTATTTCCTTATCTCCTTCAATTAAGCATGAGGACATGCTAATGTTTAAGTGTGGGGAGGTTGATAAACCACTATTTTATGGTTTATATTGTGCTTAATTGTGTGGTTTTATCATGATCCTTACCCACTTATTCATTAAATTAGCATGCATTTAGATTTCCTTCCTGAATTTATTACATGTTTGAAAACTGCTTCCTAGAGACTTTAATTATTCAATTTTAATTCTCCTTTATTCCATTCGATGACGTAATCTGTGTGTTAAGTGTTTCAGACTTTATAGGGCATGAATGAGTTGGAGATTGGAAAGGAAGCTAGCAAAAATGGAAGGAACACAAGAATTTGAGGAGATAACCAGCGAGAAGTGACGCGGTCGCATGGCTCACGCGACCGTGCGGAGGAGAGCAATTCGCAGCGACGCGGCCGCATGGCTCACGCGGCCACGCGGATTGGAAAGACCAAGCGACGCGGTAGCGTGGACGACGCGAACGCGTGGCGAGGAAAAACGTGAATGACGCGTCCGCATGGATGACGCGATCGCGTGACATGTGCGATCTGCATAACCTGCAGAATTCGTTGGGGGCGATTTTGGACCCTATTTTGGCCCAGTTTTCGGCCCGGAACAGAAGACTAGAGTCAGAGAACATGCAGAAACAAATAACACATTCATTCAGAGACAGTTTTAGATCTAGTTTTTACTCTCTAAGGTTTTTCTCTCTAGGTTTTTAGAATTTTAATTTTCAATTGGTCTTAGCATTGGAACATTGAGAAGAGTTATTTCCTCATCAAGACTTCATCATTCTAGTTTGTTTTCTTAACTTGGTTTCATTCTTCCATGTTCTTTGCTTTGTTCAATTTTGTCATTCAGATAATTTTATGATTATTTAATGCGAGGATTATTTATTTTTAATTCAATTTCAATTCCAATAATCATGTCTTCCTTTAATCCCCTTTCATGTGTTATGGATTTATTATTTACAATGCGTGAGTAGTTTCTTTACTTGATGGGGAGTTGATTAAAAAGGAACTCTTGAGTTGGAAGGATTGAAAGAAAATTTGTAATTGGGTTAATTGTTGGATTGTTATCCTGTCACCAACGCCAATCCCTTTGAACTAAGTAGGTTGCAACTTGTGAACAGATCTAGCATCCCAACTTGTTTGACTTTCCCTTACATAGTAAAGGATAACCAAACAGAGCAACCATTAATTATAAATCAATCTTAAAATCATTCCATCCATAATAGAGATTCCAACTAATCAACTCCCAGTCAAGGCTTTTATTCATATTATTTAAATTTCCTCAATTTACATCCCAATTTACTTAGCTCAACTTCTTGGAACATCTGATTAATAAGATAGCACACTTTTCTGCAACTCGTTGGGAGACGACCTGGGACTTAAAACTCCCAGTAATTTTTAATTGAAATTCTCTGTGACATACTTTTAAATTGATAGGCAGATTTTCGGTGAGTTAAGAACTATACTTGCAATGCAACCAATTTAATAATTTTTAATTCACCAACTTCTGCGTCTCATCATGAATTACATGGGTGAACCCTATGGAAACACCTATAATCTCTCATGGAGGAATCACCCAAATTTCTCATGGAAGTATCAACAAAAGCCTCAACAAGGCTTTAATAATGGTGGAAGAAACAGGTTTAGCAATAGCAAGCCTTTTTCATCATCCACTCAGAAAAAGACGGAGAGTCCTGAGCAGACCCCATCTAGCTTGGCAAACATAGTCTCTGATCTATCTAAGGCCACTCTAAGTTTCATGAATAAAACAAGATCCTCCATTAGAAATCTGGAAGCACAAGTGGGCCAACTGAGTAAAAGGATCATTGAAACCCCTCCTAGTACTCTCCCAAGCAATACAGAAGAAAACCCAAAAGGAGAGTGCAAGGCCATTGAATTGATCATCATGGCCGAACCTGCAAGGGAGGGAGAGGACGTGAATCCCAGTGAGGAAGACCTCCTGGGACGTCCAGTGATCAAC
Source organism: Arachis hypogaea (assembly GCF_003086295.3). Taxonomy (NCBI): domain Eukaryota; kingdom Viridiplantae; phylum Streptophyta; class Magnoliopsida; order Fabales; family Fabaceae; genus Arachis; species Arachis hypogaea. Next base: position 40,473,801 of record NC_092051.1, on the reverse strand, counting down.
AAAGAGTTTCCCTCTGAGGAACCAAAGGAATCTGAGACTCATCTAGAGACCATAGAGATTCCATTGAACCTCCTTATGCCATTCATGAGCTCTGATCAGTATTCTTCTTCTGAAGAGAATGAAGATGTTACTGAAGAGCAAGTTGCCAAGTACCTTGGTGCAATCATGAAGCTGAATGCCAAATTATTTGGTAATGAGACTTGGGAAGATGAACCTCCCTTTCTCACCAATGAACTAAGTGATCTGGATCAACTGAGATTGCCTCAGAAGAAACAAGATCCTGGAAAGTTCTTAATACCTTGTACCATAGGCACCATGACCTTTGAGAAGGCTCTATGTGACCTTGGATCAGGGATAAACCTCATGCCACTCTCTGTAATGGAGAAACTGGAATCTTTGAGGTGCAAGCTGTCAGAATCTCATTAGAGATGGCAAACAACTCAAGAAAACAGGCTTATGGACTAGTAGAGGACGTGTTAGTAAAGGTTGAAGGCCTTTACATCCCTGCTGATTTCATAATCCTAGACACTGGGAAGGATGAGGATGAATCCATCATCCTTGGAAGACCCTTCCTAGCCACAACAAGAGTTGTGATTGATGTGGACAGAGGAGAGTTGGTCCTTCAACTGAATGAGGACTACCTTGTGTTTAAAACTCAAGGATCTCCTTCTGTAACCATGGAGAGGAAGCATGAAAAGCTTCTCTCACTGCAGAGTCAACCAAAGCCCCCACAGTTAAACTCTAAGTTTGGTGTTGGGAGGCCAAAACCAAACTCTAAGTTTGGTGTTGGGAGGTCCCAACCTTGCTCTGATTATCTGTGCGGCTCCATGGGAGCTCACTGTCAAGCTATTGACATTAAAGAAGCGCTTGTTGGGAGGCAACCCAATATTATTTAATCATTTTTATTTTATTTTCTCTTTGTTATTTCATGTTTTATTAGGTTGATGATCATGTGGAGTCACAAAAACTACTGAAAAATCAAAAACAGAATGAAAAACAGCATTAAAAATAGCACACCCTGGAGGAAGGGCTTACTGGCATTTAAACGCCAGATAAAAGCAGCAGTCTGGCATTTAAATGCCAGTATTGCGCCCAGAGAAAAGCTGGCGTTAAACGCCAGAAACAAGCATCAGACTGGCGTTTAACGCCAGAAACATGCACTATACTGGCGTTCAACGCCAGAAACATGCTATGGACTGGCGTTGAACGCCCAAAAGAAGCAAGGAAGTGGTGTCTAACACCAGAAACATGCTGCAGTCTGGCGTTAAACGCCAGGATTGCATATATGGGGCGTTTTACACGTCTAAAAGGTGCAGGGATGAGAAATCCTCAAACACCTCAAGATCTGTGGATCCCACAGGATTCCCTCAGGATCTGTAGACCCCACAGGATCCCCACCTACTTCTTCTCTCCTCTTCACACCTTTCCATAACTCTCTTCCCCAAATACCCCTCACCAATCAACTCAATCACTCTTCCCGATCACCTCTTCACCAATCATATCCATCCTCTCTTCCCCAAAAACCCCACCTACCTTTAAATTCAAAAAAATTTTCCTCCCAAACCCAACCCTAAATGGCCGAACCCTAAACCCCTCCCCACTCCTATATAAACCCTTCATTCCTTCTTCATTTTCACACAACACAATCCTCTCTTCTTCCCCTTAGCCGAAACCATCTATCTCTCCCTCTCCTTCATTTTTCTTCTTCTTCTACTTCTTTCTTTCTTCTTTTGCTCGGGAACGAGCAAACATTTTAAGTTTGGTGTGGTAAAAGCATAGCTTTTTATTTTTCCATAACCATTTATGGCACCTAAGGCCAGAGAAACCTCTAGAAAGAGGAAAGGGAAGGCAATTACTTCCACCTCTGAGTCTTGGGAGATGGAGAGATTCATCTCTAAGGTCCATCAAGACCACTTCTATGAAGTTGTGGCCAAGAAGAAAGTGATCCCTGAGTTCCTTTCAAACTCAAAAAGAATGAGTATCCGGAGATCCGTCTTGAAATCCAAAGAAGAGGTTGGGAAGTTCTCACCAACCCCATTCAACAAGTCGGGATCCTAATGGTTCAAGAATTCTATGCAAACGCATGGATCACAAGGAACCATGATCAAAGTGTGAACCCGAATCCAAAGCATTGGCTTACCACGGTTCGGGGGAAATACTTAGAATTCAGTCCGGAAAATATAAGGCTGGCGTTTAACTTGCCAATGATGGAAGAGAACGCACGCCCCTACACAAGAAAGGTCAACTTTGATCAAAGGTTGGACCAAGTCCTCATGGACATATGTGTGGAAGGAGCTCAATAGAAAATTGACTCAAAAGGCAAGCCAGTTCAACTAAGAAGGCTTAACCTCAAACCAGTAGCTAGAGGATGGTTGGAGTTCATTCAACGCTCAATCATTCCTACTAGCAACCGGTCTGAAGTTATTGTAGACCGGGCCATCATGATCCATAGTATCATGATTGGGGAGGAAGTGGAAGTTCATGAGATTATACCTCAAGAACGCTACAAGGTGGCTGACAAGTCCTCCACTTGGGCAAGGTTAGCCTTTCCTCACCTCATATGCCACCTCTGCAATTCAGCTAGAATTGGCATAGAGGGAGATATCCTCATTGAAGAGGATAAGCCCATCACTAAGAAAAGGATGGAGCAAACAAGAGATCATGGACATGAGGAAATTTCTCACCATGAAATCCCTGAGATGCCTCAGGGGATGTACTTTCCTCCACAGAATTATTGGGAACAAATCAACACTTTCCTAGGAGAATTAAGTTTCAATATGGGACAACTAAGGGTGGAGCACCAAGAGTACTCCATCATCCTCCATGAAATTAGAGAAGATCAAAGAGCTATGAGGGAGGAGCAAGAAAGACAAGGGAGAGACATAGAGGAGCTCAAGAGCACCATTGGTTCTTCAAGAAGAGGAAGACGCCACCCTCCCTAAGGTGGACTCATTCCTCAATCTCCTTGTTTATTTATTTTCCTATTTTTTTCGATTTTTGAGCTTTATGTTTTATTTATGTTTGTGTCTTTACTATATGATCCCTAGTGTCTAAGTGTCTATGCCTTAAAGTTATGAATATGAATCCATCACCTCTCTTAAATGAAAACTGTTTTAATTACAAAAGAACAAGAAGTACATGGTTTCAAATTCATCCTTGAAACTAGTTTAATTATTTTGATGTGGTGACAATACTTTTTGTTTTCTGAATGAATGCTTGAACAGTGCATATGTCTTTTGAAGTTGATGTTTAATGAATGTTAAATATGTTGGCTCTTGAAGAATAAGGAAAAAGGAAAAATGTTATTTGATAATCTGAAAAATCATAAAAATGATTCTTGAAGCAAGAAAAAGCAGTGAATACAGAAAGCTTGCGAGAAAAAAAATAGCAAAAAAAAAAGAAAAAGAAAAATCAAGCAGAAAAAGCCAAAAGCTCTTTAAACCAAAAGGCAAGAGCAAAAAGCCAATAGCCCTTAAAACCAAAAGGCAAGGGTACTGAAAAGGATCCAAGGCTTTGACCATCAGTTGATAGGAGGGCCTAAAGGAATAAAATCCTGGCCTAAGTGGCTAAACCAAGCTGTCCCTAACCATGTGCTTGTGGCGTGAAGGTGTCAAGTGAAAACTTGAGACTGAGCGGTTAAAGTCAAGGTCCAAAGCAAAAACAGAGTGTGCTTAAGAACCCTGGACACCTCTAATTGGGGACTTTAGCAAAGCTGAGTCACAATCTGAAAAGGTTCACCCAGTTATGTGTCTGTAGCATTTATGTATCCGGTGGTAATACTGGAAAATAAAGTGCTTAGGGCCACGGCCAAGACTCATAAAGTAGCTGTGTTCAAGAACCAACATACTGAACTAGGAGAATCAATAACACTATCTGAACTCTGAGTTCCTATAGATGCCAATCATTCTGAACTTCAATGGATAAAGTGAGATGCCAAAACTATTCAAGAGGCAAAAAGCTACGAGTCCCGCTCATCTGATTGGAGCTAAGTTTCATTGAGATTTTGGAATTTATAGTATATTCTCTTCTTTTTATCCTATTTGATTTTCAGTTGCTTGGGGACAAGCAACAATTTAAGTTTGGTGTTGTGATGAGCGGATAATTTATACGCTTTTTGGCATTGTTTTTACATAGTTTTCAGTATGATTTAGTTAGTTTTTAGTATATTTTTAATAGTTTTTAATTAAAATTCACATTTCTGGACTTTACTATGAGTTTGTGTGTTTTTCTATGATTTCAGGTATTTTCTGGCTGAAATTGAGGGACTTGAGCAAAAATCAAATTCAGAGGTTGAAGAAGGACTGCAGATGCTGTTGGATTCTGATCTCCCTGCACTCAAAGTGGATTTTCTGGAGCTACAAAACTCCAAATGGTGCGCTCTCAATTTCTTTGAAAAGTAGACATCTAGGGATTTCCAGCAATATATAATAGTCCATACTTTGATTAAGGATAGACAACGTAAACTGGTGTTGAACGCCAGTTCCATGCTGCATTCTGGAGTCAAACGCCAGAAACAGGTTGCAAAGTGGAGTTAAACGCCAGAAACAGGTTACAAAATAGCGTTCAACTCCAATAAAGACCTCTACACGTGTAAAGCTCAATGCTCAGCCCAAGCACACACCAAGTGGGCTCCAGAAGTGGATTTCTGAATCATTTACTCATTTCTGTAAACCCTAGTAACTAGTTTAGTTTAAATAGGACTTTTTACTATTGTATTTACATTATCTTTGATTAGTTTTATGCTATCTTAGAATTTTGTGAGGGCTGGCCATTCGGCCATGCTTGAACCTTCATCACTTATGTATTTTCAACGGTAGAGTTTCTACACACCATAGATTAAGGTGTGGAGCTCTGTTGTTCCTCAAAGATTAATGCAAAGTACTAATGTTTTGCTATTCAATTCAACTTATTCTGCTTCTAAGATATTCATTCGCACTTCAATATGATGGATGTGATGATCGTGACAGTCATCATCATTCTCAACTTATGAACGCGTGCCTGACAACCACTTCCGTTCTACCTTAGATTGAATGGATATCTCTTGGATATCTAATACAGGGGACCGAGTCCGAGTTATTAGTGTCTTCGTAGTATAAGTTAGAACCCATGGATGGCCATTCTTGAGATCCGGAAAGTCTAAACCTTGTCTGTGGTATTCCAAATAGGATCTGGGAAGGGATGGCTGTGACGAGCTTCAAACTTGCGAGTGCTGGGCGTAGTGACAGACGCAAAAGGATCAATGGATCCTATTCCGGTATGATCGAGAACCGACAGATGAATAGTCGTGCCGTGACAGAGCATCTTGGACCATTTTCACTGAGAAAACGGGAAGTATCCATTGACAACGGTGATGCCCAACATACAGCTTGCCATGGAAAGGAGTAGGAAGGATTGGATGAAGACAGCAGGAAAGCAGAGGTTTAGAGGGACGAAAGCATCTCTATACGCTTATCTGAAATTCTCACCAATGAATTACATAAGTACCACTATCCTATTTTATATTTTATTTATCTTTTACTTATCAATTCATAAAATCAGTTGAATCCGCCTGACTGAGATTTACAAGGTAACCATAGCTTGCTTCAAACCGACAATCTCCGTGGGATCGACCCTTACTCACGTAAGGTTTATTACTTGGATGACCCAGTGCACTTGTTGGTTAGTTGTATGAAGTTGTGAAACAGAGTTAAGAAACATGAACGTGCGTATATAGTTTTTAGCGCCGTTACTAAGGAAGGAATGATCACGATTTCGCACACCAGTAAGCATACTTGAGGTGTGGAGGAAGGGGCTTTAACTCTAATTTCTGCTCATAGCTAGGCTCTGGATCATCTGGGGCGGGTGATAATGGTAAAGTCTTCTCATTGTTTTCAGAAAGTATTCCCAGACTTGGATCTTGCTCCATATACTTCTCTTCTAATTCTTCCTAGTGAACTTCAGCTACAATTTCATCAATAATGTCACACTAAAAGATAGAATGATCTTCCGGAGGATGCTTCATAGCTTCATTTAAACTGAAACTCATTGTTCTGTCATCTATCTTAAAAGAGTAAGTTCCTGAGAATGCATCCAGCTTGAACTTTGAAGTCTTCAGGAATGGTCTTCCAAGCAGGATTGATGATGGTCTTCTTGAGTCATTAGGGGGCATTTCCAGGATGTAGAAATCAATGGGAAATGTAAGTCCCTTAATGCTCACTAGTACATCTTCAGCAATTCCAACTACTGTAATAATGCTTTTATCTGCTAACACAAAACGAGCTGCCGACCTTTTTAAGGGAGGGAGCCTCAAAGTATCATATATAGACAAAGGCATTATACTAACACATGCTCCTAAATCACACATACAGTCAGAAAATATCACACTTCCAATGGTACAACTAACCATACATGGACCTGGATCACTATATTTTTCAGGTATTCCCCCCATTAAAGCAGATATAGAACTACCTAAAGGAATAGTTTCTAATCATTAATCTTATCTTTATGTATGCACAAATCCTTTAGAAACTTTGCATATTTAGGTACCTGTTGAATAACATCAAAAAGGGGAACAGTTACCTCGACCTTTTTGAATATTTCTACCATTTTGGAGTCAAGTTCCATCTATTTTCTGGGCTTCCTTGCAAGTGGCGGAAATGGGATAGGATGGGCATGGTTTGTAGCTTCAGCATCCCTTGGGGCTTCATTCTGTGTTTGAGCTTCTTCTTCTTCAACTATGTTTTGTACGTCCTCTTCTTCTTCAGCATCTTCCACTTCCATCACATCCTCTGCTGGCACGTTTTCTGGTGGGTTTGGCTCCTCATGGTTCCTCTCCTGTAATGTGGTTCCATACCTCAAAGTGATGACGTTGATGCCACCTTTGGGATTAGGTAGTGGTTGAGAAGGAATTCTATTAGAGCTTGAAGGTTGATGTGTGGAATTAAGTGAGGGATCCATCCGGGAGACGAAATCTTGTAAAGTGGCAGTCAAGCCATTCAGGCTAGAGTTCAGCTGCGCCTGCATGTCTTGTTGTCCTTGTGCAAGAGAACGGAGCATCTCGTCATTTGATGAGGAATTAGAATAAGCAGTCTGAGAAACTTGTTGTTGGGTTTGCTGGGGTCCTTGTGATTGTCTGAGGTGAGGTGCCCTGTAAGGTTGGTTCTGATTCTGCTGTCTGTTGTTGTTATTATTATTCCACCTCTGGTTTCCATTATTGTCTCTGCCTCCTCTGTTAAAGTTATCCCTCCAGCCATGGGTAGAATTATCTCTCCATCCTTGGTTGGAGTTGTCCTGCCATCCATGGTTATTGTTGCCACCTTGGTTGTAGTTGCCACCTTGTTGATTGTATCCTTGATTCGGGCGGTCATAGAAGTTGTGAGTGGCTGCCACAGTGTTGTCTTCCTGGAGCTGTGGGCATTCATCAGTATAATGACTATAATCAACACAGATCTCGCATACTCTTTGTGGAACCAACTGTTGGCTTTGTTGTGGTAAAGGTTGAGCTTGTTGTGCCTGTTGCTGATTCAACTTCATTTGTTTCAGTAAGTTGGTCATTTCACATATACTCTGTGTGAGAGCAGTAGTTTCAATACTAGAAAAAACTTTGGCAACAACCTTGGGATGGTGGCGCCTATGTCTGTGATTCCTAGTGGACTCAGCTAAGTCGCTGATCAGTTGCCATGCTTCATCTACGGTTTTGTACTTTTTCAAAGAACCATTACTAGCACCTTCCAGTGTAGTCTTATCCTGGGGGTTCATGCCTTGGGTGAAGTAGATTATCAATACTAGTTTACCAATCATGTGATGGGGACATGCGTCCAGTAGATTGTTGAAGCGCTCCCAATATTCATAGAGAGTCTCTGATTCACCTTGAACAATGCAAGAGATCTCTTTTCTCAGTCTATCTGTGACTTCAGCTGGGAAGTATTTTTCTAAAAATTCTCTCTTGAGTGTATCCCAGTTGATAACAGTTACTTCAGGTTGGGAGTAGTACCACTCTCTCGCCTTTCCCTCAAGAGAAAATGAAAAAGCGGTTAACAGAATAGAAGTTTCATCTACACCATGACGCCTAACAGTAGAACAGGCTGTCTGGAAATCCCTAAGGTGCTTGATAGGCTCTTGAGCAGGTAAGCCATGAAACTTGGGCATCAAGTTGATAAGTTAGGTTTTTAGTTCAAAATCTGCAGCTGCAGTCGGGTGATGCACTTGATACGGCTGCAGTGTAAAATCTGGGGCTCCTGCCTCCTGGAGAGTAATCCTCCTAGGTGCTTCCATGTTTCCTGCACGTAAATCAACTGGATCAGTAGTAAATGACCTTGTCTCGCTCTCAGATGGCAGTTCAGATTCGCCCTCAGATGAGACTGGTAAATTGATAATAATCACTTCACCACCCTCAGAGGCTAACCGACGTCGAGTTTGTCTAATATGTGAAAGAGTTCTTTTAATTTCAGGATCAAATGGGACTAAACTCGGATCAGGCAATGAACGCGTCATTCAATGAGAAAGACATGTAACTCATGGTAACAAATATAAAAATAAAATATGCAAATAAAAATAAAATATATATATTAATTAATAATTTAGCTCACTATTGCAACTCCCCGGCAACGGCGCCAAAAATTGATGCGTGGCAGAAGTTAACCAATTTAGAGATTTCAATTAAGAGGACAGCGTTGCACGTATAGCTCTTAACCGGCTAAGATTTGCCTCACCAATTTAAAAAAGGGTTGTCACAAATTTTAGAAATAAAATACTGGGAGTATGAGTCCCAGGTTGTCTCCCAACGAGTTGCAGGAAAGAGTGCTATTTTATTAACTAGGGGTTTTAAGAAAAATTGAGTCTTGATAACGAGTAATTAAAATGATTAAAAATTAAAGCAATGAAAATGAACTAAGAATAGTTATTGATACTCTGAATAAAAGGCCTTGACTGGGGGAATAATTAAATAGAATTTCTATCCTTGTTGGAATCTTCTCAAGTGTAGTGTAGTGTAAAAAGGTTGTTGTTCTCACTCGGTTACCCCTTACTAAATAGGAAAAGTATGGTGATTAAACTAACTCTTACCCTCAATTCCTAGTCCTCTCCCTTAGGGAGGTCTCGTGTTAGTAGGTATGGAATTAGCTAACAACGTCCAATTCAACCAAGCAATTGAGCATTCCAACTCAAGTATCTCCTTTTAATCAACCCCATGTCAAGTAGAAATTTTACTCCATTGATATGAAAGAAATAATCATAAAAATATGAGAAGACATAATTAAATAAAATAAAATAGAGAATTAAAATTAATTAAAATAAAAATAACTTCATATATTAATAAATTCAAAACGCAACATAATTATCTTAACAGAGTCAATGAGTAACTAATTAAAAATAAGGGAGTAAAGAAACAAACTAAAGTAATGTCTTCAACGGAAGTAATGGCTCTTCAACATCCACAATCCAAAGCAAAAGCATAAACTATCAATGTAACACTAATCTAGATTCAGATCTAAAACTAAGAGTAATCCTAATGTGATGAATCTGAATGTGTGTGGATGCGTCTTTGAGTTTCAGCATGTTCCCTAGGTTTAGTTTGTGTTTCTGGGCCGAAAGCTGGGTCAAAATGCGGCCCGAAATCGCCCCAGCATATTCTGTTATTTCTGCAGATCGTGCAGGTCATGCGTACACGTCGTCCACGCGTTCGCGTCATTCAGCTTTTTCCTTGCCACGCGTTCGCGTCGTTCACATGTTCGCGTCATTTGTGCAGACTCCAATCCACGCATTTACGTCAGGCACGCATCCGCGTCGTTGCGAATTCTCTATTTCGCGCGTTCGCGTGGGCCATGCGCTCGCGTCATTTCTCGCTGGTCATCTCCTTAGTTTCTTGTGTTCCTTCTATTTCTGCAAGCCTCCTCTCCAATTTCCAAAGCATTGGTGTCCTATGAAGCATGAAACACTTAACACACGGATCACGGCATCGAATGGGATAAAGGAGAATTAAAATACATAATTAAAAGTCTCTAGGAAGCAAGTTTTCAACCATGGAGTGATTTTTGGGAAGGAATTGTAAAGACATGCTAATCATATGAATAAGTGGGTAAAGATTTGATAAAACCACACAATTAAACATAATATAAATCATAAAATAATGGTTTATCACTAAGTCAACCCAAAATTTCGAAATTTATGAGTAAAATAAGGGAAAGATATTATTTTTTATTTTTATGAATTAATGAAGAAAGAGAGAAAAAAAGATATCATTTTGTTGTTTTTCTCTTTTTTTCATTAAACAGCAAAAATGAAACAAAACATACAAATTTAAGATCAAAACAATAAATGCATGCAAGAACACTTTGAATGTCAAGATGAACACCAAGAACACTTTGAAGATCATGATGAACACTCAAGAACATATTTTTGAAAATTTTTAAGAAAAGAAAGACATGCAAGACACCAAACTTAAATTTTTTTTTTTTACTTTAGACACTAATAATTCGAAAATACATATGAAAAACAAGAAAAGACACAAAACAAGAAAATTTAAAAATCAAACAAGAGAAATCATCAAGAACAACTTGAAGATCAAGAAACAACACATCCATGAATTTTTGAAAATTAAAGAAAAATTAAAGCATGCAATTGACACCAAACTTAAAATTTGACACAAGACTCAAACAAGAAACACAAAATATTTTTGGTTTTTATGATTTTTTTTTTATATTTTTCAAAAAATTTTTTTGAAAAAGAAATAAAGAGATACAGAATATTTAATAAGAATTCCAGGAATTATGCAATGTTAGTCTAAAGCTTCGGTCCAAAAGAATTAGACATGGCCAAATGGCCAGCCAAGCTTTAGCAGAGCATTACATACAACAGCCAAATTGATGGGAACCAAAAGGCTCCGGCAAAGATAAGTGAAAACCTCGGTCCAAAAGATTAGACATGGCTTAACAGCCAGCCAGGCTTCAACATATCTTATGAAACTCTATAATTCATTCTTAAAAATTCTGAAGAACAAAATTTTTTTTTGAACTTTTCGAAAACTATATTATTATTTTTTTATTTTTTTCAAAATTAAAAATAAAAAGCTTAAATATAAAATAAAATTACCTAATCTAAGCAACAAGATGAACCGTCAGTTATCCAAACTCGAACAATCCCCGGCAACGGCGCCAAAAACTTGGTACAAGAAATCGTGATTCACACTTTTCACTACTTCGCACAACTAACCAGCAAGTGCACTGGGTCGTCCAAGTAATAAACCTTACGTGAGTAAGGGTCGATCCCATGGAGATTTTCGGCTTGAAGCAAGCTATGGTCATCCTTGTAAATCTCAGTCAGGCGGATTCAAATGGTTATGAAGTTTTGATAATTAAAAGATAAATAAATCATAAAATAAAATAAAGTTACTTATGTAATTCATTGGTAGGAATTTCAGATAAGCGTATGGAGATGCTTTGTTGCTTCTGAACCTCTGCTTTCCTATTGCCTTCTTCCAACCATGCGTGCTCCCTTCCATGGCAAGCTGTAGGATCCTCTCAGTGAAAATGTTTCTGCACGGCTAATCAACTGTCGGATTTCTCGTCTCGGATGAAAAATACCAGGCACAGCTATCGCATGGCTAATCATCTGTCGGTTCCCGCTAGCGTCGAAATAGAATCCATTGATCCTTTTGCACACTGTCATTGTGCCCAACATTCGCAGGTTTGAAGCTCGTCATACTCATCCCTTCTCGGATCCTACTCGGAATACCACAGACAAGATTTAGACTTTCCGGATCCTAGGAATGTTGTCAATGATTCTAGCCTATACCACGAAGATACTAATCTCACGGACTCGGTCCGTGTATTAGATATCCAAGAGAATATACTCCAACTATCGTCCAATGACTACGTTAAACATCATGTAGACCGCTTTGTGGTTGTCAGGCACGCGGATCTTGGCTAAGCGAGTAATGAAGATTGGGTGATTGTCACAGGTCACCCCTTCATTCTGACTTAACTGAATTAAGTACGAGAGTATATCATGGAGAAGAAGTAGGTGTGAATTGAATAGAAAAACAATAGTACTTCCATTAATTCATGAAGAACAGCAGAGCTCCACACCTTAATCTATGGGGTGTAGAAACTCCACCGTAGAAAATACATAAGTGAAAAAGGTCTAGGCATGGCCATGAGGCCAGGCTCCAAACGTGAAAAGATGATAAAAGTTACATATCGTTCCAAAAGATAGTCGAAAAGTAGTTTTTATACTAAACTAGTAACCTAGGTTTACAGAAAATGAGTAAGTAAGTGCAGATAGTGCAGAAATCCACTTTCGGGGCCCACTTGGTGTGTGCTTGGGTTGAGCATTGAAGCATTTTTGTGTATAGGCTGTTCTTGGAGTTAAACGCCAGCTTGGGTGCCAGTTTGGGCATTTAACTCCAATTCCGGTGCCAGTTTGGGCGTTTTACGCCAGAAAGTTTTAGGTTGGCTTTGGACGCCAGTTTGGGCCATCAAATCTCGGGCAAAGTTTGGACTATTATATATTTCTGGAAAGCCCAGGATGTCTATTTTCCAACAGCATCTGCAGTCCTTTTTCAACCTCTGAATAAGATTTTTGCTCAGGTCCCTCAATTTCAGCCAGAAAATACCTAAAATCACAAAAAAATACACAAACTCATAGTAAAGTCCAAAAATGTGATTTTTGAATAAAAGCTAATAAAAATATAATAAAAAGTAACTAAAACATACTAAAAACTATGTAAAAACAATGCCAAAAATGGTATAAATTATCCGCTCATCAACCATTAAGAAGATATAATTGTTAATAGGATATTACTTAATTAATAATATTATAATGTCTACATCATTCATTCTATTAATTATTTGTGTGAAATTTACCGATAGGATAATATTTAATCTATTTAAAATATTTTGAAATAGAAATAAGACATTGAAAATATTAGAGGCTTGTTCTGCTTAGATTTTTCTTTTTATACCTTGACAGGATGTGTCGACCAAGTTTGTATCAATGATATCAATTCAAGGAGCAGATACGACTTTTTTTTTGGGTTGTTATTAGGATTTAGAGAACGTGCCCAATAAAAGTGTAAAAAAAAACAATAATTATAGAAAGCAAGAAGTAAGAAAGAATAAGTACAAAAGATAAAGAATTAAAAATTATAAGACTTGTATTAAAATGTACAGAAATTGACATGTGCTTGAATGAAAATAACAAAATTTAAATAATTGAAATACAAAAATAGAATTAAAATGACTAAAATAAAAATAGAGTCTCCAAATACTTACATTGTAACGATCCAACTCCCAATACATCATGATCATACTAGAAGTAAAGTTTTACAAATTTGTTTACCTTATAGCTTTAATATAATGTATAAGCATGTATCGTCGTTAAAAATCCATCGGTGCTTTTTGGGTAATATTATTTTATTTTTTAAAGAAATTTTTTTAAAAGACGAGGTAGTCCGTACAAGATGGTTAATAATATATCATGAGAGAAAGTAAGTACATATATTAAATGCATACTCCTCACACACACACATATGTATATATTACAGAGAATAATTATCCACAAACTCATTAACCAGATTCAAGTACACTACACCCCTTCATAATAGATACATAACACATACATATATGTACATCCGACATCTGAGGACCTGACCCATCCAAAAAGCCTCTAAGTTGGTGCACAGGCTAACCTAGCCGTGTAGACATCTCTAGCCCCTCCCATACTCTAACAAAAGTATGGGTAATTCTTTAAAGCTCCTCAAGTCGTGCCTAACCGGATGTCATCCAAAAGTATGGTGTCGTCATGGTCTAACTCCAAGATCACACATCACCATTGGGCAGGTCTGCAGGTGGCTAGCTCGTTGGCTGTACATCTCTCTCAGCCCATCCAGGGTCTTTCTCTGGATCTTCCTCTTCCTCCTCCTCCTCCTCCTCCTCTGGGACCTCCTGAATAGAAGAGTTGTCTGTAAAATCTGGTCAAATCATAATTAATAAAATAATAAATTAAAAATGAGCGAATATAGTTAAAAAATTTAGCAATCAGAATTTGATGATTTAAATAATATTTGGACTCAGTAGATTTTTCTGAGTCAAAAAATATAGTTTTATGTGGAAAAACACACACTGAAAATTTGACCAACAGTACCAGTAGAGATATGTCTGGTATTACAGCTGAGAAAATTAATTATGAGTGAGAAATCTTAAAAAGTTAAATATTTGTTGTTGAGGTAGTAAAAATAATTAAAGTGCACATTAAAACGTTAATCTTAAAGGTTTTGGCCCAAAATTAGGCCAACGGACTAAACCAAGTGAACCGGACCCAAGTGGGCTCTAGACCCAACATATATATAGCCTTATTATGGCCATTCAGCAGCCACAACCCCTCATTTTTGTGTGATTCACGTTGAAGAGAAGAGAGGGAAGAAGAGAGAAACCATAACCCTCCTTGAAACTTTAAATCACCATAACATTCTCTCCAGAGCTCCGATTGACGAGCTGTTTGCAGCCACGCATCGCTCTCCTTGCCCTCTTTAATTCTATTTAGGTATTGTGGTGAGAATTTTTCTCTCCTCTGCCCAATTTTCATTTTATCTTTAAATTCAAATTTGGTTGTGGGTTTTGAAGAAATCTTGTGATTTTGATTATTTAGGAGTGCTCTAGTATGAGTCATTGGTGAGTTCTATCAACTAATTTTGTGGGTTAAGGTAAGAAACCCTCTAACTCTTGTAATTTATGAGATTTTGTGAGCCCTAAGTTGATATATGTATGTAATGTGTGTATTAGAGTATTGGTACGCTTTTGGAACTTGGAATTTGATTGTGGAACGGTTGGGTAGAGCTTGGAGATGAGACTTGTTGAGATTTCACAAGTTGAGAGCTTAAATTTGACTTCCAAGAGGTATGGTTTAAGTTTCATTTAAGTACCATGAGGTGTGATGAGAATTCCTAGGTTAAATGCCCCTAGCATTAAGTTTGAATAGTGTGTTTAGTTGGAATTGATATGTATAGATGACATGATGTAGAGAATAATAATTTGGGTATGTATTGTGTGATTTTTCATATTTGGGAGTTGTGAAATTGAGGATTTCGATGATGATAGTATGTGTTGTATTATGTATGTATATATATATATATATATGATGACCGGAATTCACACCCCATTATAAAATTTGTGAATCTGTTCTTTTGGCAAGCGCACCAAAATTATCGCCAAGTAATAACCCACAGTGGAATGGGATCATATCCACATAGATTGATAGATTTGAGCAACTTTAATTAATTGGTGAATTAGTCTAGCTAAGCAGAATTGCTTGTTATTACAGAATTGTAAATGTGCAGAAATATAAATTACTCAAAAGTAAAGAAAAGCAGTAAATAGCAGAATTAAAAATGGCAACAAAATTAAAGAGCAGAAACTTAAATGACTTAATAGTAAATGGGAATAGGGAAATTGCAGAATGTAAAGAAAGCTATAGAGAAAGTAGAAGATAAGAATAAGGGAATTCATTGAGATCAGGAGATGTTCTCTCTTTGGATTAAATCTAGCTCATATCCTCTTCAATCATGCAACTCATTGACCTCTTGGTAATCATGATTGATTGAGCCCCAATCCCTTGGTGACTCAATCTCTCAGATCTTGATCAATAGCCAACTCCTTGGTCTAATTGCTCATGAAGGGAGATATGCTTGGTCCCTGATTATTGGTGTGCGAAATCGTGATCATTCCATTCTTTGGTAACGGCGCTAAAAACTCAATACGCACGTTCATGATCTTATATCTGTTTCACAACTTCGTACAATTAACCAGCAAGTGCACTGGGTCGTCCAAGTAATAAACCTTACGTGAGTAAGCGTCGATCCCACGGAGATTGTCGGCATGAAGCAAGCTATGGTCACCTTGTAAATCTCAGTCAGGCGGATTCAAATGTATTAAGAGATTATAGTATACTAAAAGATAATTAAAATAGGATAGAGATACTTATGTAATTCATTGGTGAGAGTTTCAGATAAGCATATGGAGATGCTTTCGTTCCTCTGATCTCTGCTTTCCTGTTGTCTTCATCCAATCAATCCTACTCATTTCCATGGCAAGCTCTATGTAGGGAATCACCGTTGTCAATGGCTACATCCCATCCTCTCAGTGAAAAAGGTCCAAATGCTCTGTCACGGCACAGCTAATCATCTGTCGGTTCTCGATCATATTGGAATAGAATCCATTGATCCTTTTGCGTCTGTCACTACGCCCAGCACTCGCGAGTTTGAAGCTCGTCACAGCCATCCCTTCCCAGATCCTACTCGGAATACTACAGACAAGATTTAGACTTTTCGGATCTCAAGAATGGCCATCCATGGGTTCTAACTTATACCACGAAGACACTAATAACTCGGACTCGGACCCCTGTATTAGATATCCAAGAGATACCCATTCAATTTAAGGTAGAACGGAAGTGGTTGTCAGGCACGCGTTCATAAGTTGAGAATGATGATGACTGTCACGATCATCACATCCACCATATTGAAGTGCGAATGAATATCTTAGAAGCGGAATAAGTTGAATTGAATAGAAAAATAGTAGTACTTTGCATTAATCTTTGAGGAACAGCAGAGCTCCACACCTTAATCTATGGTGTGTAGAAACTCTACCGTTGAAAATACATAAGTGATAAGGTCCAGGCATGGCCGAATGGCCAGCCCCCAAAACATGATCAAAGGATCAAAAGATAATCCAAAGATGATCCGAAGATGTAAATACAATAGTAAAAAGTCCTATTTATACTAAACTAGTTACTAGGGTTTACAGAAATAAGTAAATGATGCAGAAATCCACTTCCGGGGCCCACTTGGTGTGTGCTTGGGCTGAGCTTGAAGTTTACATGTGGAGAGGTTATTCTTGGAGTTGAACACCAGTTTGTAACGTGTTTCTGGTGTTGAACTCCACTTTGCAACTTGTTTCTGGCGCTGGACGCCAGACTGCAGCATGGAACTGGTGTTGAACGCCAGTTTACGTCATCAATCCTTATTCAAAGTATACACTATTATATATTTTTGGAAAGCCCTGGATGTCTACTTTCCAACTCAATTGGAAGCGCGCCATTTGGAGTCTGTAGCTCCAGAAATTCACTTTTAGTGCAGGGAGGTCAAAATCCAACAGCATCTGCAGTCCTTCTTCAACCTCTAAATCTGATTTTTGCTCAGGTCCCTCAATTTCAGCCAGAAAATATCTGAAATCATAGAAAAACACACAAACTCATAGTAAAGTCTAGAAATATGATTTTTAATTAAAAACTAATAAAAATATACTAAAAACTAACTAAATTATACTAAAAACATACTAAAAACAATGCCAAAAAGCGTATAAATTTTCCGCTCATCACAACACCAAACTTAAATTGTTGCTTGTCCTCAAGCAACTGAAAATCAAATAGGATAAAAAGAAGAGAATATACTATAAATTCCAAAATATCAATGAAACATAGCTCCAATCAGATGAGTGGGACTTGTAGCTTTTTGCCTCTTGAATAGTTTTGGCATCTCACTTTATCCATTGAAGTTCAGAATGATTGGCATCTATAGGAACTCAGAGTTCAGATAGTGTTATTGATTCTCCTAGTTCATTATGTTGATTCTTGAACACAGCTACTTTATGAGTCTTGGCCGTGTCCCTAAGCACTTTGTTTTCCAGTATTACCACCGGATACATAAATGCCACAGACACATAATTGGGTGAACCTTTTCAGATTGTGACTCAGCTTTGCTAAAGTCCCCAATTAGAGGTGTCCAGGGTTCTTAAGCACACTCTTCTTTTGCTTTGGACCTTGACTTTAACCGCTCAGTCTCAAGTTTTCACTTGACACCTTCACGCCACAAGCACATGGTTAGGGACAGCTTGGTTTAGCCGCTTAGGCCAGGATTTTATTCCTTTAGGCCCTCCTATCCACTGATGCTCAAAGCCTTGGGATCCTTTTTATTTACCCTTACCTTTTGGTTTTAAGGGTTACTGGCTTTTTGCTCTCGCCTCTTGGTTTTAAGAGCTTTTGGCTTTTTCTGCTTGCTTTTTCTTTTTCTTTCTCTTTTTTTTTTCGCCATTTTTTTTCTGCAAGCTTTTGTATTCACTGCTTTTTCTTGCTTCAAGAATCATTTTTATGATTTTTCAGATTATCAAATAACATGTCTCCTTGTCATCATTCTTTCAAGAGCCAACATATTTAACATTCATAAACAACAACTTCAAAAGACATATGCACTGTTCAAGCATTCATTCAGAAAACAAAAAGTATTGTCACCACATCAATATAATTAAACTAAGTTCAAGGATAAATTCAAAACTCATGTACGTCTTGTTCTTTTGTAATTAAAACATTTTTCCATTTAAGAGAGGTGATGGATTCATATTCACTACTTTAAGGCATAGACACTTAGACACTAATGATTATGTAATAAAGACACAAACATAGATAAACATTTAACATAAGAAAATGAAAAACAGAAAATTTAAGAACAAGGAATGAGTCCACCTTAGTGATGGTGGCGTTTCCTTCTTGAGGAACCAATGATGTCCTTGAGCTCTTCTATGTCTCTTCCTTGTCTTTGTTGCTCCTCCCTCTTTGCTCTTTGATCTTCTCTAATTTCATGAAGGATGATGGAGTGCTCTTGATGTTCCACCCTTAATTGTCCTATGTTGGAACTTAATTCTCCTAGGGAGGTGTTGATTTGCTCCCAAAAATTCTGTGGAGGAAAGTGCATCCCTCGAGGCATCTCAGGGATTTCTTGGTGATGAGCTTCTTCATGCGTCTCTTGAGATCCATGAATAGGCTCTCTTGTTTGCTCCATCCTTTTCTTAATGATGGGCTTGTCCTCTTCAATGAGGATATCTCCCTCTATGTCAATCCCAGCCGAATTGCATAGGTGGCAAATGAGGTGAGGAAAGGCTAACCTTGCCATAGTGGAGGACTTGTCAGCCACCTTGTAGAGTTCTTGAGGTATAATCTCATGAACCTCCACTTCTTCCCCAATCATGATGCTATGGATCATGATGGCCCGGTCTATTGTAACTTCAGACCGGTTGCTAGTGGGAATGATTGAGCGTTGAATGAACTCCAATCATCCTCTAGCTACAGGCTTAAGGTCCAGTCTTCTCAGTTGAACCGGTTTGCCTTTTGAGTCAATCTTCCATTGAGCTCCTTCCACACATATGTCCATGAGGACTTGGTCCAACCTTTGATCAAAGTTGACTCTTCTTGCGTAGGGGCGTGCGTTCTCTTCCATCATTGGCAAGTTGAACGCCAACCTCACATTTTCCGGACTAAAATCTAAGTATTTCCCCTGAACCATGGTGAGATAATTCTTTGGGTTCGGGTTCTTACTTCGATCATGGTTCCTAGTGATCCATGCATTAGCATAGAACTCTTGAACCATTAGAATTCCGACTTGTTGGATGGGGTTTGTTAGAACTTCCCAACCTCTTCTTTGGATCTCATGTCGGATCTCCAGATACTCATTTTTCTTGAGTTTGAAAGGGACCTCGGGGATCACCTTCTTCTTGGCCACAACATCATAGAAGTGGTCTTGATGGACTTTGGAGATGAATCTTTGCATCTCCCATGACTCGGAGGTGGAAGCTTTTGTCTTCCCTTTTCCTTTTCTAGAGGATTCTCCAGTCTTAGGTGCCATCAATGGTAATGGAAAAACAAAAAGCTTATGCTTTTACCACACCAAACTTAGAATATTACTCGCCCACGAGCAAGAGAAGAAAGGAAAGAAGAAGAAAAAGAAGATATAGAAGAGAAGAAGAGAGGGTTGTGTTTCGGCCAAGAAGGGGATGAGAGTGTTGTGTTGTGTGAGAATGAAGAAGAATGGAGAGGTTTATATAGTGGAAGGAGAGGGGTTAAGGTGCGGCCATATGGGGTGGGTTTGGGTGGGAAAGTGATTTTGAATTTTGAAGGTAGGTGGGGTTTATGGGGAAGAGTAGATGGATGTGAGTGGTGGTAGGTGGTGATAGGGAAGAGAGATTGAGGTGATTGGTGAAGGGTTTTGGGGAAGGGTGTTTATTGGGAAGAGAGGATGAATGAGAAGAGGGGAGAGTATGAGTGGAGGTAGGTGGGGATCCTGTGGCGTCCACAGATACTGAGATGATCCTGTGGGATCCACAGATCCTGAGGTGTCAAGGATTTGCATCCCTGCACTAATTAGGCATGTAAAACGCCTTTGCATGCAATTCTGGTGTTTAAACGCTGAATTGATGCTTATTCTGGGCGTTCAACGCCCAGATGTAGCATGTTCTATGCTTGTTTCTGGCGTTCAGCGCCAGCTTTCCTCAGTGTGCATTCCTGGCGTCTGAACGCCAGGATGCTGCTTGTTTCTAGCGTTCAATGCCAGCTTTCCTCAGTGTGCATTCCTGGCGTCTGAACGCCAGGATGCTGCTTATTTTTGGCATTCAACGCCAGATCCATGCTCTGTTCTGGCGTTGAACGCCAGCCAGATGCTCCTTACTGGCGTTTAAATGCCAGTAAGCCCTTCTTCCAGGGTGTGATTTTTCTTCTGCTGTTTTTTATTCTGTTTTTAATTTTTGTATTTATTTTGTGACTCCACATGATCATGAACCTAATAAAACATAAAAGAACAATAAAAATAAAAATAGAATTAAATAAATAAAAATTGGGTTGCCTCCCAACAAGCGCTTCTTTAATGTCAATAGCTTGACAGTGGGCTCTCATGGAACTACACAGGTGATCAGGTCAATTTTATAGACTCCCAACATCAAACTTAGAGTTTGGATATGGGAGTTCAACACCAAACTTAGAGTTTGGCTGAGGCCTCCCAACACCAAACTTAGAGTTTGACTGTGGGGGCTTTAGTTGACTCTGTACTGGGAGAAGCTTTTCATGCTTTCTCTCCATGGTTACAGAAGGAGATCCTTGAGTTTTAAACACAAGGTTGTCCTCATTCAGTTGAAGGATCAATTCTCCTCTGTCCACATCAATCACAGCTCTTGCTGTGGCTAGGAAGGGTCTTCCAAGGATGATGGATTCATCCTCATCCTTCCCAATATCTAGGATTATGAAATCAGCAGGAATGTAAAGGCCTTCAACCTTTACTAACATGTCCTCTACTTGTCCATAAGCCTGTTTCTGGAATTGTCTGCCATCTCTAGTGAGATTCTGGCAGCTTGCACCTCAAAGATTCCCAGTTTCTCCATTACAAAAAGTGGCATGAGGTTTATCCCTGACCCAAGGACACATAGAGCTTTCTCAAATGTCATGGTGCCTATGGTACAAGGTATTAGGAACTTTCCGGGATCCTGTTTCTTCTGAGGCAATCTCAGTTGATTCAATGCATTTAGTTCATTGGTGAATAGGAGAGGTTCATCTCCACAAGTCTCATTACCAAATAAATTGGCATTCAACTTCATGATTGCACCAAGGAACTTGGCAACTTGCTCTTCAGTAATATCCTCATTCTCTTCAGAAGAGGAATACTCATCAGAGCTCATGAATGGCATAAGGAGGTTTAATGAAATCTCTATGGTCTCTAGATGAGCCTCAGAGTCCTTTGGTTCCTCAGAGGGAAACTCCTTATTGATCTCTGGACGTCTCAGGAGGTCTTCCTCACTGGGATTCACGTCCTCCTCCTCTTTTGTGGTTTCGGCCATGATGGTCATTTCAATGGCCTTGCACTCTCCTTTTGGATTTTCTTCTATATTGCTTGGGAGAGTACTAGGAGGGGTTTCAGTGATCCTTTTACTCAGCTGGCCCACTTGTGCTTCCAGATTTCTAATGGAAGACCTTGTTTCATTCATGAAACTTAGAGTGACCTTAGATAGATCAGAGACTAAATTTGCTAAGCTAGATGGATTCTGCTTAGAATTCTCTGTCTTTTGCTGAGTGGATGATGGAAAAGGCTTGCTATTGCTAAACCTATTTCTTCCACCATTATTAAAGTCTTGTTTAGGCTTTTGTTGATCCTTCCATGAGAGATTTGGGTGATTTCTCCATGAGGGATTATAGGTGTTTCCATATGGTTCACTCATGTAATTCACCTCTGCTATTACAGGGTTCTCAAGATCATAAGCTTCTTCTTTAGAAGATGCCTCTTGAGTACTGTTGGATGCAGCTTGCATTCCATTCAGACTCTGGGAAATCATATTGACTTGTTGAGTCAATATTTTATTCTGAGCCAATATGGCATTCAGAGTATCAATTTCAAGAACTCCCTTCTTCTGAGGCGTCCCATTACTCACAGGATTCCTCTCAGAAGTGTACATGAACTGGTTATTAGCAACCATGTCAATGAGTTCTTGAGCTTCTGCAGGCATTTTCTTTAGGTGAATGGATCCACCTGCAGAAGTATCCAATGACATCTTAGCTAATTCAGACAGACCATCATAGAATATATCCAGGATGGTCCATTCTGAAAGCATGTCAGAAGGACACTTTTTGGTCAGTTGCTTGTATCTCTCCCAAGCTTCATAGAGGGATTCACCTTCTTTCTGTCTGAAGGTTTGAACATCCACTCTAAGCTTACTGAGCTTTTGAGGAGGAAAAAACTTGGCTAAGAAAGCCGTGACCAGCTTATCCCAAGAGTTCAGGCTATCTTTGGGTTGAGAGTCCAACCACACTCTAGCTCTGTCTCTTACAGCAAATAGGAAAAGCATAAGCCTGTAGACCTCGGGATCAACCCCATTGGTCTTAACAGTATCACATATCTGCAAGAATTCAGTTAAGAACTGAAAAGGATCTTCAGATGGAAGTCCATGAAACTTGCAGTTCTGCTGCATCAGAGAAACTAATTGAGGTTTCAGCTCAAAATTGTTTGCTCCAATGGCAGGAATGGAGATGCTTCTTCCATGTAAATTGGAATTAGGTGCAGTAAAGTCACCAAGCATCCTCCTTGCATTATTATTATTTTCGGCTGCCATCTCCTCTTCCTGTTCAAAAATTCCTATAAGGTTGTCTCTGGGTTGTTGTATTTTAGCTTCTCTTAGTTTCCTTTTCAGAGTCCTTTCAGGTCCAGGATCTGCTTCAACAAGAATGTTCTTGTCCTTGCTCCTGCTCATATGACAAAGAAGGGAATAACAAAGAAAATATGGAATCCTCTATGTCACAGTATAGAGATTCCTTTGTGTGAGTAGAAGAAGAAAAGAATGTAATGTAAAGAAGAGAAGAGGAAAAATTCGAACACAGAGAGGGAGGTGGTGTTCGAATTTTTGGATGGGAGAGAGGTGTTAGTAGATGAATAAATAAATAGAAGGAGATAGGAGAGAGAGAATTTCGAAATTTAATTAAAATAAAAATTAAATTTGAAAGTTAGATTTCGAAAATAAATTTTAAAAGGAGTTGATGATTTTTGAAAATTAAAGGAAGAATAAAATTAAAATTAAAATTTAAAACAATTAATTAATTAAAAAGAAATTTTGAAAAAGGAGAGATGGAATTTTCGAAAATAAGAGAGAGAGGATTAGTTAGGTAGTTTTGAAAAAGATATGATTGAAACAAAAAGATAAGATTGATTGAAAAAGTTTTGAAATTTGTTTTTGAAAAAGATATGATTGAAATTTAAAAAGATATGATTGAAACAAAAATATAAGATTTGAAAATCAATTTTAAAAAGATAAGAAGTTGGAAAAGATTTTGAAATTGAATTTGAAAAAGATATGATTGAAATTTTAAGTTGAAAAAGATTTGAAAAGAAAATTAAAAAGATTTGATTTTGAAAACTAAAGTTGATTACTTGACTAACAAGAAACTAAAAAGATATGATTCTAGAGTTTAAAGATTGAACCTTTCTTACTAGGCAAGTAATAACTTAATATTTTTGAATCAATCACATTAAATGTTAGTAACTAATTCGAAAATCATGAACTAAAATTAAGAAAAAGATTTTTGAAAATTAATTTGAAAAATTTTCGAAAATATTAGAAAGAAATTTTGAAAAAGATTTGATTTTTGAAAAGATTTTGAAAAGATAAGATTTTTAAATTGAAAATTTGATTTGATTCATAAGAAACAATTAAATTTAAAAACTTTTTGACTAAATCAAATCATATTTTCGAAAATTTTGAGTAAAATAAGGTAAAAATAAAATTTTTTCTTGAATTTTTTTAATGAAGAAAGAGAAAAACATGAAAAAGACTCATAACATAAAAATTATGAATCAAAACACACAATGCATGCAAGAACACTATGAATGTCAAGATGAACACCAAGAACACTTTGAAGATCAAGATGAACATCAAGACTTATTTTTGAAAATTTTTAATGAAAGAAGAACATGCAAGACACCAAACTTAGAAATTTTCAAACTTCATAAACTAACAAATTAAAAATGCATATGAAAAACAAGAAAAGACACAAAACAAGAAAATATGAAGATCAAACAAGAAGACTTACCAAGAACAACTTGAGGATCATGAAGAACACTATGAATGCATGAATTTTCGAAAAATGCATAAAATTTTTTAGAAAAAATGCAATTGACACCAAACTTAAAAATTGACTCTAGACTCAAACAAGAAACGAAAAATATTTTTGATTTTATGATTTTATTAATTTTTTTGGATTTTTGTATATTTTTATTTTTTTTGAAAACCTATAAGGAAAAGGAAGCAATGAATTCAAAGTCCTCAATCAAGATTCCAGGAATCATACCAGGTTAGTCTAAAGCTTGATGGCCAGCCAAACTTCAGCATACCAATTTGAAACTTTAGAATTCATTCTTAAAAAAATTTTTAAATAATTTTCGAAAACAAAGGGAAAAAAAAATTTTTTTTGAAAGATTTTTTAAAACAATTTTTTTGTGAAAAGAAAACGAAAAGAAAGTTACCTAATCTGAGCAACAAGATGAACCGTCAGTTGTCCAAACTCGAACAATCCCCGACAACGGCGCCAAAAACTTGGTGTGCGAAATCGTGATCATTCCATTCCTTGGTAACAGCGCTAAAAACTCAATACGCACGTTCATGATCTTATATCTGTTTTACAACATACAATTAACCAGCAAGTGCACTGGGTCGTCCAAGTAATAAACCTTACGTGAGTAAGGGTCGATCCCATGGAGATTGTCGGCTTGAAGCAAGCTATGGTCACCTTGTAAATCTCAGTCAAGCGGATTCAAATGTATTAAGAGATTATAGTGTACTAAAAGATAATTAAAATAGGATAGAGATACTTATGTAATTCATTGGAGAGAATTTTAGATAAGTGTATGGAGATGCTTTCGTTCCTCTGATCTCTGCTTTCCTGTTGTCTTCATCCAATCAATCCTACTCCTTTCCATGGCAAGCTCTATGTAGGGCATCACCGTTGTCAATGGCTACATCCCATCCTCTCAGTGAAAAAGGTCCAAATGCTCTGTCACGGCACGGCTAATCATCTGTCGGTTCTCGATCATACTGGAATAGAATCCATTGATCCTTTTGCGTCTGTCACTACGCCCAGCACTCGCGAGTTTGAAGCTCGTCACAGTCATCCCCTCCCAGATCCTACTCGGAATACCACAGACAAGGTTTAGACTTTCCGGATCTCAGGAATGGCCATCCATGGGTTCTAACTTATACCACGAAGACACTAATAACTCGGACTCGGTCCCCTGTATTAGATATCCAAGAGATACCCATTCAATCTAAGGTAGAACGGAAGTGGTTGTCAGGCACGCGTTCATAAGTTGAGAATGATGATAACTGTCACGATCATCACATCCACCATATTGAAGTGCGAATGAATATCTTAGAAGCGGAATAAGTTGAATTGAATAGAAAAACAGTAGTACTTTGCATTAATCTTTGAGGAATAGCAGAGCTCCACACCTTAATCTATGGTGTGTAGAAACTCTACCGTTGAAAATACATAAGTGATAAGGTCCAGGCATGGCCGAATGGCCAGCCCCCAAAACATTATCAAAGGATCAAAAGATAATCCAAAGATGATTCGAAGATGTAAATACAATAGTAAAAAGTCCTATTTATACTAAACTAGTTACTAGGGTTTACAGAAATAAGTAAATGATGCAGAAATCTACTTCCGGGGCCCACTTTGTGTGTGCTTGGGCTGAGCTTGAAATTTACACGTGGAGAGGTCATTCTTGGATTTGAACGCCAGTTTGTAACGTGTTTCTGGCGTTGAACTCCACTTTGCAACTTGTTTCTGGCGCTGGACGCCAGACTGTAGCATGGAACTGGCGTTGAACGCAAGTTTACGTCATCAATCCTTATTCAAAGGATGGACTATTATATATTGCTGGAAAGTCCTGGATGTCTACTTTCCAACGCAATTGGAAGCGCGCCATTTGGAGTTCTATAGCTCCCGAAAATCCACTTTTAGTGCAGGGAGGTCAGAATCCAACAGCATCTGCAGTCCTTCTTCAACCTCTGAATCTGATTTTTGCTCAGGTCCCTCAATTTCAGCCAGAAAATACCTGAAATCACAGAAAAACACACAAACTCATAGTAAAGTCCAGAAATGTGATTTTTAATTAAAAACTAATAAAAATATACTAAAAACTAACTAAATTATACTGAAAACATACTAAAAACAATACCAAAAAGCGTATAAATTATCTGCTCATCAATTATACCACACATCATCATAGGTCCAAGTAGAGAGAGAATTTTATGTCACCATATCCAAACACCAAAACCCAGATCCTACTCAAGTGTGAGAAGGGATTTCTAGCATGATTTCATGTTTCCTTTTCCAAGGTTCCCATGAAACCCATTTGCGTTCAACCCCTTTTCCAAGGTGATTGAACACTAGCATGAAGAACGAAATTCCTTCTAAAAAATCAAAGAGAAGATAAAGAGAAGAAGAAATTTACTATCATTAATCCATCAAGTACAACAGAGCTCCCTCTCTTAATGAGAGGGAATTTGGCTACTCATAGCTTAAGAAAAAGTAAAAGATGGAAAAAGTGAATCTAACTATGCTTCAACCAATAGCTCAACTGCTTAACCCCTTCTTCAGTACTTCCAAGGGGTATATATACTACTCCTAGCAATAGCAAGTAAAGAAAAATACAAAAGTGAAAGTAAAATTACATTTTGGAGGGAAAAGAAACTCATAACACGTGATCTCACAGTTGGCATGTGATTGGCGCATCAGTGGCGTGCCACGCCTTGCTCTGATTTTGCCTTGGCGTGCCACGCTCAATCCTCAAGTAGCGTGCCTCCCTTCACTGACCACCCTAGCGTGCCACGCCTTCGAGCCCAAGTGGCACGCCCAGGCCTTTTTAAAGACTTGGATAGCCTGGCGTGCCATGTCTTCGAGCCCAAGTGGCACGTCCAGGCCTTTTTAAAGACTTGGGTAGCCTGGCGTGCCACGCCTTCGAGCCCAAGTGGCATGCCCAGGCCTTTTCCTCTCAATGTTAGCTTCTGGAAATTTGAACTAGCGTGGCACGCCCAAGGTTTAGCGTGCCACGCCCATGGTATGTGCTTGATCTATCTCTCTGGAAAGTTGAACTAACGTGGCACGCCCAGGGTTTGGCGTGCCACGCCCTTCATGTGCTTGGCTCCTCTGCTTGCCGTGCCACGCCCAGAACTCAAGTGGCACGCCTAGGTCTTCTCTTGGGTGATTGGTGATGGTGGCGTGCCACGCCTAGGACTCAAGTGGCACACCCAAGTGATTATTAAAGCTGGCGTGCCACGCCTTCGATACCAAGTGGCACGCCCATATGGTTGGCCTTGTTTCTCCCTCTCTGGAAAATATAACCAGCGTGCCACGCCCAGGTGTTGGCGTGCCACGCCCATCATTTGCCTTGGTTCCAGTAGCTGGCGTGCCATGCCTAGCATTCAAGTGGCATGCCCAGTTTGGAATCTTGAGCTGGCGTGCTACGCCTTCGACACCAAGTGGCACGCCCAACCTTTGCTTTGGCCTTATTTGTACCTTGGCGTGCCACGCCCAGATGCTCAAGTGGCACGCCCCAGCCTTTTTATCCTTCAACTTCCTCTCTGGAATTTTGTACCAGTGTGCCACGCCAAGCTGCTCAAGTGGCACGCCCATTCATTTGTGTCCTTCTTAGCTTGGCATGCCACGCCTGGTTCCTCAAGTGGCACGCCCATGTGATTTTTAAAGCTGGCGTGCGACGCCTTCGATACCAAGTGGCACGCCCATGGCTCAAGTGGTGGGTTTGGCATGCCACGCCCAGCCTGGCGTGCCACACCCATGTATATGCTTGGGGGATCCTCTCTGGACTTTAGTACTGGCATGCCACGCCCAGCTCCTGGCGTGCCACGCCAGTGCAATTTTGTGGCGTTTGCTTTAAGTGGCACGCCCGTTTCACACGCCCAGCTTGTTTTGTTATTTTCTTCCCCTTTTTGATGTCTTTTTCTCCTGAAATTCAGCACAAACTCATTTCAAAGCAATGTACTATAATGTTCATCAATTAATGCATGAATTGCAATGATCTAATGAGATTATGCCCTTTTATGGTCATTTTTATGCAAGAAAGAAGGGTAGATGATGCAATTCATCACAACACCAAACTTAAGCTTTGCTTGTCCCAAGCAAATTAGTGTGAGTAACCCCTTTTTATGACTTGAGACTTTGACCTTGAATAGATGCAAACATGACTAAGAGTAGGACTAAGTGCTTAACACATGCATGAATAATTTTGTTTCAATGTCACAAAGGTTCATAGATCCTTGAGGGTTCCTTCAAGTATAAGCTTCAGGGGTCCTTTTTATTGATTGTCACCTTGAAGTAGCAAGAGTTATTTCATTTTCTTTTTGTTTGTTCTTTCTTTTTTATTTATTGACCACGACTCTAAGTATTTTATCTCAAGACAACCCTTTAGTTAGGCTTTCAATTAGCACTCCCAAACCAGTTGGCTTTAGAATAATAGGTGTTGAAACACCCCTAAGAATTTACTTGCCCAGGTTTCTTCTTGACACATCTTCACCACAAGCATCTACTAGGTTCTCTACTCTTTTGAACTGTTTAATGTTTCTTATCATTCCTAGTAGTTGATGCTCAGAGCCTTGGGTCTTTATTTCTCACTACTTCTTGGTTCTATAGATGTTTAAGGAATACCCCTTAACCTTTACTTGTCATACCTTCTAGGACTAGTTGCCTTTCATGATTTATTTTCCCTTTTTATTCAGTTAAGGTTCTACACTTAGTTCCCTGTTTCTTAGTTTTTGAATGATCTCTCTTGGTCTTAATTTCTTTTATTCTTGTTCTTATAACAACTCACAACAATTCTCATGAAGACAAACTATGCTTTTATTGATATTGTAAAAACTTGAAATAACATTGTAAAAACTTGAAATAACATTGTATTTTCTTTCTTGAAATTAAAAAGGACTCACAAAAGACTTCATGATATATATATAAAAAAAAA
Organism: Arachis hypogaea; assembly: GCF_003086295.3. NCBI lineage: Eukaryota > Viridiplantae > Streptophyta > Magnoliopsida > Fabales > Fabaceae > Arachis > Arachis hypogaea. The sequence goes on along the minus strand of NC_092051.1, from coordinate 40,444,502 downwards.
CTAGGTAGTGAAAATAAACTATCCTAATGTTGCAATTATTCAAAAACATGATTCAGAAATTAGAGAGTGTTAACCATGGGACTTAACAACCTTGAGCAGCTTCAACTTCAGTTCATTAGTCCTTTGCTTTTGTCTTTCTTTTTGGAAGGGGATGAGTCATCTTCATCCTTGTTGGAGGATCCTTCTTGTGCTTTCTTGTCCTTAGGCTTCCAAAATTCTAGCCTTCTCATGTAGTTCCTTTCATCCTCCTTATGCTTGGCCAGAATTCTTCTTGTCTTGCACTTAACTCCTCCATTCCTTGCATGAATGTTGGGTATCCTGGTTTTAGAGCGGCCACAGCATTACACAAGTGATTCAGTTTCGCTTGTGTGTTGATATCATATTGCCTTCTCGAAATGGTTCTAGCATCATAAAGATGCCTGAACTCAGCGAGGTTCCTCTGTTGCCATTTGCCTTGCTCTACAATTTTGTCAAGTGCCCTTTGCACCTCTCCCCAATCAAACTGTTCTTGCTGCTCCTTCCTCATGTGCTCCCAACTCCCTTGGAGTTGTTGTATGCTCTGATTCACTTGGTTCTACTGTTGTTGATTATCCTTGAATTGGTTGACATCCTCCCTCAGATGGTTGATTATCCTTGAATTGGTTGGTATTGCTGATATGGTAGTGGTTGGAGTGCTAAGAAATGTGGTTGCTCCTCTTCCTCTTCTTCTTTTTGTTGTTGTTGCACATGTGGCTCATGAACATGAGCCATATGTTCCCTGGCCCTTTGAAGTGAGTTGACAGCCACCACTTTGGCCATCTTCTTGGCAGTTATGGGCTTTTCTTGCTCCACTAGCATTTCGTCAATTATCCTCTCCACCCCTACTTCATCACACAGCCTTTGGATGATGCTGGGGAATGCCAATCTTGAGCTATCTTTGGTGCTTTTCAGAATTTTGTTGATGTTGTTGGCAATCAATTCCTCAACATTGACATTCTCACCTTTTATGATGCTGTATATGAGTATAGTTCTCTCTTTGGTCACCTCTGAATTGTTAGATGTAGGGATTAGGGACCTCCTCACAAAATCTAGCCACCCTCTAGCTCGGGGGCTCAAGTCTCTTCTTCTCAGTTGGTTGGGCCTCCCATCCTTGTCGTTTATCTATTGTACATTCAACACACATATTTCATTTAGAATTTCATCAAATCCTGGGTCATGTTGCTTCATTCTCTCCTCATAGCTCCGGGTGGAGGTTGTCTGCTTCACCATCAGCGTCCTCTCTATATTAGTGGGGCTATAATCGATAGACTTCCCTCTTGCATAGCTAAGATAGTCATAGGATTGTCCTGGCTGAGGCACGGCATTAGCATAGAACTCTCTCACCAAGCTTTCTACCACCTTTCTTGGAGGATTGCACAAGAGTGCCCAGCCTCTATTATTTATCTCCCTGTTGATCTCAGGGTGCTCATTCCTCCCCAGCTGGAAGCCAACCTCTGGGATGATCCCTCTCTCACTCACCCAACCATAAAACTGGTTTTGGTTAAATGAAGAGAGAAACTTGTACTCATTAAAACCTGAACTTGAGGATCCAGAAGTTGGTTCCTTAGTCTTTCTTTTCTTTGATGCTGTTGAGGTTTTTGGTGATGCCATTGGGTTGAGGGGGTGTGTTTAAAGGTTTGAAGAAGGTTAGGGAAGGTTACAAAAGAGAGCAAGCAAAAAAAAGTTTTGCTCCAACACCAAACTTAGAGCTTGATCGTCCCGATCAAGAAGAGAGTAGGGAAGTGGTGAAAGAAGGGTAAGGAAAAAAGAAAAGAGATGAAAAGAAGGAAGGCTTTGTGGAGTCGTTTCGTCTGTGAGATGGGGTTTGAAGTGTGGGGAGAGGTGGGAAAAGTAGTTGTTTTTATAGGTGTGTAAAGTGGGGTTCGAATGGTGGGAATTTAAGGAATTTAATGTTTTCCCACTTGAGGAGTGGCGCTGAGCGTGGGAAGAGGTGCCAATCCTTATCCCACTTCACTTCCTACATGTTTTGAGTTCCAAAGTGCAAGTACACTTTGACCTCTTTGCTTTATGTGTTATCAATCATGTGGGTCCTATTCTCTCTCCTGAAAATAAAACTGAAACCTCATTAGTAATGACAAAAGAATCAAAAAAATCCTCCACATTCCTCTTTGATATGGATGGCTGAATTTGCAACTGATGGGTGTCCCTTGGGACATCAAACTTAATCCCATTGCATCATAATAAATTGGGTTTATCATTGGGTTTTTAATGTGTTCATAAAGGTAGAATAATTCCACTCTTTTCATATACTTTGCTTTCATCCTCTTTTGAACACATTTAAACCACGTTCATACTCTCCCCCAATATATTAAATGCTTTCGGATTTAGTAGTATTGAGCTTTGCTAGATAGTGGTATTTTGTGTGGTGATGGCCACACCAAATTTAATCTTTGGGCTTACCTTTAATCATAAATTGTTCAAGGTTAGTAAGCCTAGATTAAGTAAATTGGTGGCCACACCAAACTTAATCTCTGGGCTACCTTCAGATATGAGTTTTTCAAAGGTGGTAAGCCTAGATTAAGTACATTGGTGGCCACACCAAACTTAGCTTTTTAGCTAGCTCTCAGCTCAATAGCTCATCATTAGCATAGGTATTCATCAAATTGTATTTCCAGACTAAAAGAAAACAGAATATAAGGGTCTCCTAATTATCAAAACAAGAAACAAAATTCTTAATCCACTATCTACAATCTATTTCTAGAAGGTAGGAAAACATAAATTTTCAACTGAAACCCAAACTATCTAAATTGAAAAATTTTAACTACTTCTAAGAAAGCAATAAATCAAAAGGATATAAAGTGTTGGGGTGCCTCCCAACTAGCACTTCTTTATCGTCACTAGCTTGACGTTCTTCCTTTGTTAGCTGAGGTTGTAGCTCACTCTCTTCTCATCCAATGAGTCCCCTAGGTAATGCTTGAGTCTATGTCCATTCACAATGAAGGTCCTTTGTGTTTTGTCTTCCATGAGCTCTACATGGCCATAGGGGGATACATTGAGGATGGTGAAGGGTCCTGACCATCGAGACTTAAGCTTCCCAGGGAAGAACTTGAGTCTCGAATTGTACAGCAGCACCTTTTGCCCTTCTGTGAACTCCCTCCTTGCTATCTTCTGATCATGCCACCTTTTTGTATTCTCTTTATAGATCTTTGTACTCTCATATGCCTTGTTCCTAAACTCCTCCAGCTCATTCAGCTGGATAAGCCTCCTTTCTCCAGCAACTTGTTCATCAAAATTCAACATTTTTATAGCCCAAAATGCTCTATGTTCAAGCTCAACTGGTAAGTGACAAGCCTTACCAAACACCAATTGGTATGGAGATATTCCAATAGGTGTTTTGAAGGCTATCCTGTAGGCCCATAATGCATCATCCATCTTCTTAGACCAATCATTTCTTGAGCTTCCAACAGTTTTTTCAAGAATTCTTTTAAGCTCTCTGTTTGAAATCTCTGCTTGCCCGTTGGTTTGTGGGTGATATGGAGTTTCCACCTTGTGCTTGACTCCATACTTAGAAAGGAGTGCTTCAAGTTGCCTATTGCAGAAGTGTGTCCCTCCATCAGTGATGAGGGCTCTAGGCACCCCAAATCTGCTGAAGATGTTCTTTTTCAAAAAGCTCATTACAACTTTGTTGTCATTTATTGGAGTGGCTATGGCTTCTACCCAGTTTGATACATAATCTACAACCACCAATATATAACTATTTGAGTGTGAGGATGGGAAAGGTTGATGGGAGGAATACCGTCGGTAAGGAATTTCACAAGATTTTCGCGTTGCAAGTATAGCCCTCAACCGACAAATAATTCGCGAATCAAATTTTGAAGGAATTGGTTGTCACAAGTTCAACCCCAATAAAAGTAAGCGAAGTATTCAAACCTCGGGTCGTCTCACAAGGAATAGGCAAACATGTACATCAACATTGGTTAGAATTCTGGGGTTGCAAGTCATGAGCAAGAAATTAAACTAAGAATCCTAACAAGCAAGTAATCTTGAAGTGCAAGAAACTAATTCAAGTGACTAAAGCAAGATGTGAGCAATTCCAAACTAATAAGATAACATCCAATATAATTCTACTCTAAAACTAAACAAATAACTATAACTAAGACAAAGCAATTAGGATTTTTGGGGTTTTCAAATATGAATAATAAAAGCAACTCTTGGCTAGACATGGGAATTGGGGTCACCATCCTTATCTAATAATCATATCTTGACAATTATGAGAAACCAAACTCATTAAGTTTACTTCTATACTTGAAGTATATTAAATGGTTTAGTCAACATCAACCCATAAGGTCCAACCTAGCTACTAATTGATTTAGTAGTAGGCTAGTGTCAATGGTTATCAAATTGACCACTAAGGGTTCCCAAATCATCAAATCCATTAGACCCAATGACTCAAGTTTACCTAATTCCCTTAGCCTAGGCCAAGAGTAAAGAGAACTACTCCATAATCAAGGAAACATTTCATCAAACACATGGTAAGCATTACTAAAAGACATATTCAAATTGCAACTAAATTGAAATTAACAAGTACCCACTAACAATTATCAATGTAAATTCACTCAAACAACACAATTAATCATGCAAATTATCAATGTAACATTAACAATTCAAGATCCATAAGATTCACAAAATGGGTAGAAAATGACAAGTAGCAAGAAAACATGAATCTAACACAAGATTTAAACAAAATTATACTAAGGAATTCAAATTAAGCAATCAAAACTAGTAATCAACAAGATCCAATTCAGAATTTAACAAGGGAAGATCAACTCAAACTAGATCTAGAGAGGAACAAGGGTTTCTCTTTCTAGAAGAACCAAAAACCAAAAACTAGCTAAATATTATGTCTAAGTGTGAATGAATGATCCCCCCCCCTTTTCCCCTAGCATCCTTGGGTCTTTTCCATGCAGAACCAGCTTGAATTTGGGCCTCTTGAGCCTCAAAAATCACCAGGCACGATTTTTTTTAATGAGGTCACGTGCAGCTTGTCGCGCGTACGCGTCATGCGTGCATGCGCCTCGATTGGTTTTGCGATCCACGTGTGCGCGCCACGTACGCGTGCACGCCGGCGTGGATTTCTCTAATCCGCGCGGATACATCGATCTTCGCGCATAGCTTCCAGCTGTCCACATCCACGCGTGCGCACAAGGTGCGCGTGCGCGCCCATGCTGAAATTCCCAAAATCCAAATCTTCATGTTCCTTCCTCTTGTGCATGCTTCCTTTCTCTCTTCTAGGCCATTCTTGCCCCATAAATTCTGAAATCACTCAACAAACACGTCACGGCATCGAATGGTAATAAAAGAGGATCAAAATATAGTAATTCTAGGGTAAAAAAAAGCATGTTTTCCATCTTGAAGCAATATTAGGAAGAGAACACAAAACCATGCAATTCTTGTGAATAAGTGTGAAAAATATTGACAAAACCCCTCAAATTCTACACAATATAAACCACAAAATTGGAGTTTATCAAATCTCCCCACACTTAAACCAAGCATGTCCTCATGCTTAAAAATAAAAAGACCAAAGATCATGGTAAGAAAGGGTTTATGAAGTGCAAATTACCTAAATGAATGCATGCAACTAATGTAAGAGCATCTATCTACTTGGTCAAGGGTAAATCTATCCTCCAAGAACACATATGAGCATACGGGGCGAAAATGATATGTAATTCATAAATTCTACCAATTTGAACATTACTGTGAAGTGCATATAACTTGCTAGATGAACGCTTGTGAAAGCCGGGAACAAGGAGTTGAGCATCGAACCTTCATCGGAAGTGTATCCGCTCTATTCGCTCGAGTGTATAGGGTTCGTCATTCAATCCTCTCCTAATCATGCTTTCCAAGATTTATCTTTCATCTAACAATCAACAATTACTTAATGCATGTATACAAGTATCATGAGGTCTTATTCATGGGTTGTAACGGGGCTAGGGTGGAGGTAAGGATGCATATGGTCAAGTCAGCTTGAAATTTGAATCCTTGATTAACCTAAGATCCCACCAGACACATAGAACAACCTATACAGCTATAATACAATACCTAGCTACCCATGGGTTTCACTTTTTCGTATACTCATGCATTCTTTTCAATTCACATCCCATATGCATTGTTATTATTACTTTGTCTTGGGGCATTTTTGTCCCCTTTCATTGCTTTCTCTCTTTTTTTTTATATTTTTGTTTCTTCTATTTTTTTCTATTTCTTTTTCTTACATTCTCATATATACACATAAATTTTTTTTCCTTTTTGGTCCCCTTTTTCTTGGGATTTCATGTACAAAAGTTTCAATGCATATGGTTCAATCATTCAATACATGAGTATGTTCCCAATTCCCAAAATTTCCGATTACAACTACAAATACACGCCTTTACATCTACCCAAGTTGCCAAGTACACCCCCCCTATTTGAATGATACACACCTTCACTCACCTAAGCTAATCAAGGATCCAAATCTAGGGACATTCATTGTTTTTCACTTAGGGTTGTTGATGTGCTCTATTTAAGAACAAAAGGGTTTATCATGGGCTCAAAATTGGTTAGCAATGGTAGATAAAAGGGTTAAGGCCATTTGGGAAAAGTGACTATTAAAATGATGGCCTCAATCATGTAAATACATTCATACACAAAGTAATAGACATATAGAATCAGACAAAGCAAGGATTACAATCATAGAAAGAGAATAATGCACACAAGAATGGAAAATAGTGGTTAGAAGATATAACCACACAATAGGCACAGAGGAGAGTTTGTTTTTAAGTTCCTTAAAAGCTATCATGCATCCATCATCAAAAACAAAAGGTACATTAGAGACTAGTAGGTTGCTCAAAGGTTTGGCAACCTTGGAAAAGTCTCTAATGAATCTCCTGTAGAAGCCAGCATGTCCTAAAAAACTTTTAATTACCTTAACATTGCAAGGTGGGAGCAACTTTTTAATCACCTCCACCTTAGCCTTGTCCACCTCTATGCCCCTTTTGGAGATCTTATGACCAAGGACCACCCCCTCTGTAACTATGAAATGGCATTTCTCTCAGTTCAAAACAAGGTTGGTCTCTTGGCATCTCTTTAACACCAAGGCTAAGTGGTGTAAGCAATTAGAATATGAGTTACCAAATACATAAAAGTCATCCATAAATACCTCAATGAATCTTTCAATCATGTCTGAAAATATGGAGAGCATGCACCTTTGGAATGTTGCAGGTGCATTGCACAATCTAAAGGGCATTCTCCTATAAGCAAAAACACCATATGGACAAGTAAATGAAGTTTTTTCCTGGTCTTTGGGGTCTACAACAATTTGGTTGTAGCCCGAATAACCGTCCAAGAAGCAGTAATACTCATGTCTAGCCAATCTCTCAAGCATCTGATCCTTGAAAGGTAAGGGGAAGTGATCCTTCCTGGTGGCCTCATTAAGCTTCCTATAATCAATGCACATGCGCCACCTGGTCACCGTTCTTGTAGGTATCAACTCATTCTTCTCATTCGGTACAATAGTGATCCCTCCTTTCTTTAGGACTACTTCTACCGGGCTTGCCACAACTTTAATACTTCTTTTTGGACCACTTCATTCATGGTCGGATTCAGCCTTCTTTGTTGCTACTTTGAGGGCTTAGCACCTTCTTCAAGTAGTATCTCGTGCATGCACATTGAAGGGCTGATTCTTTTTAAGTCTGCAAGTGTCCAGCCTATGGCATCCTTGTGCTGTTTCAGCACTTGGATAAGTTCTTCTTCCTGCTCTTCACTCAAACTTGAATTGATGATCACTGGGTAAGTGTTGTTATTACCCAAATATGCATATTTCAACCTTGGTGGTAAGGTCTTCAACTCGAGTTTTGGTACCTCTACTTCTTTACTGTCTTTGGGGTTCAACATGATTGAATTCTCCATGGTTCCTGGTGGTTGTTCTCCACTTGATGCTTGCTGCTCTAACTCAATAGCTCCTTCACATTGTTCTTCTTCCAAAACTCCTTGAACTATCTGTTCTATGGTGTCTACCATCATGCATTTTCCTATGGATTCCTTGGGGTAACTTATTGCCTTGAAGACATTGAAGACCATCTTCTCTTCATGTAATTTCAAGACTAATTCCCCTTTTTGTACATCAATAATGGCTCCAGCAGTAGCTAGGAATGGCCTTCCTAGAATGATTGATGTGTTAGCCTCTTCTTCCATATCCAACACAACAAAGTCAGCTGGAAAAATAAATTCTTCCACTTTCACCAGCAAGTCTTCTACTACCCCATGTGGGAACTTGAAGGTTCTGTCACCTAATTGGAGTGCCATTCTTGTTGGCTTGGCTTCCTCAATCTTCATCCTCTTCATCATGGTTAGGGACATGAGATTGATGCTAGCTCCTAAGTCACACAAGGCCTTCTCAATGTTGATATCCCCTATGATGCAGGGGATTTGGAAACTCCCTGGGTCCTTCATTTTCTAGGGTAGCTTCCTTTGTATTATGGCACTACACTCCTCAGTTAGCACTATGGTCTCTTTTTCTCCCCATTTTCTCTTTCTTGTCATGAGCTCCTTCAAAAATTTGGCATAGAGTGGCATTTGCTCCAGTGTCTCAGCAAATGGTATGTTGATTTGGAGCTTCTTGAAAATCTCTAAAAATCTAGAGAACTGGCCATCCTTCCCATCTTTCCTCAGCCTTTGTGGATATGGTGCCATTGGCACATAAGGCTTCAAGATTGGCTTTGGTGGTGATGGGGCAGGGGTCTCCTCTTCACTCTTATCTTCAGGCTTCTCTGCAGCTCTTTTTTGTTGGTTGCTCTGACTTAGGGTTGCTTCTTCTACCATAGGTGATGGCTTTGTATTCCCCTCTTGGGTTAGCCATGGTATCACTGGAAAATGTATATGTGGACATAGGAATTTTCTTGGACAAAATCCCTACTTGTGCTTCCAATTTTGAAATGGCTGCGCCTTGATTCTTCATATTTGATCCGTACTCTTCTTGATTGGCATCTATCCTCTTGTCAGCTTGTGTTTGTCTCTCCAAAAGAGTGGAAATAGCTCCTGTCAGCTGTGACGACAATTATGCTATTGCAGCTTCTACTCTCTCAAAGTTGCTTTTGATCTCACATGGTTGCATGGGTGAGGTTGATGTGTCTTGAGGGTGGTTGTTGTGCATTGGTTGCGTGGAATGATATGATGTATTTTGTGCATTGTGGTAGGGTCTGTTATTGTTTGATTGATGGTTGGGGTTGTGATTGTGGTATTGATTGGCTTGGTATGGCTTTGTATGATCTGGATTATGGTTTTGTTGGTTCTCCCACCCAAAATTTGGGTAGTTCTTCCAGCCTGCATTGTACGTCTTAGAGTTTGGGTCATATAGAGGTCTAGAATTATTCACATAATTAGCTTGTTCCCATTCACCTTCGACTTTTGGTGTATCCCCTTATTGAGGGGCTTGGGCTTGGATAGCTGAGACTTGGTTACTCTTCATCTTCTTGGTCAAGGCTGCTAGTTGTGCAGTGATCAATTTGTTTTGGGCCAACAAGGCATCCATTGAGTTGAGCTCCATCACTCCTCTCTTTTGAGTTCTTTCTGAAGCATAGAAGTACTCATTCTCGGCTACAGTCTCTATGACATCTATGGCTTCTTCAATGGTTTTCTTCTTGTTGAGTGAACCTCCAGAGGAATGATCTACTGCTTGCTTGGACTCATATGACAGTCCTTCATAGAATATGTGTAGTTGCACTCACTTATTGAACATATCAGGTGGGCATTTTCTTGTCAAATCCTTGAACCTCTCCCAGACTTCATAGAGTGTTTCAACATCTTGTTGTCTGAAAGTTTGTACCTCAGCTCTTAGCCTGTGGACTCTCTGTGGAGGGTAAAATCTTGCTAGAAGTTTATTTACAACATCATCCCATGTGGTTAGACTCTCCTTGTGGAATGCTTCCAACCACTTTGCTGCCTTATCTCTAAGTGAGAAAGAGAACAAAAGTAGATTGTAGGTGTCAGGGTGCACACCATTAGACTTTACAGTGTCACAAATTTTCAAGAATGTACTGAGATGTTGATTTGGGTCCTCCTGGGCTCCTCCTCCATATGAACAATTATTCTAAACAAGTATGATGAGTTGAGGTTTTAACTCAAAGTTGTTAGCATAGATTGTTGGTTTGAGGATGCTGCTGCCACAGTTTCCTGGATTTGGGTTGATGTAGGAGCCTAAGACTCTCCTCTCTTGCCCAACATGATTTCCAGCATCTCCTCCAACATTGTCTTGTACTTCATCATCCATGGTAGTTCTCAGATCTTCCTCCACTAGTTCCTCTCCAACTATGCATTTGCCTCTTGCTTCCCTCCTTAATCTAAGGAAGGTCCTCTCAATTTTACTATCAAAAGAGGATGAAGTTTCTCCCCTTCTACATGTCATACATTCAACAAATAGCAAGTAGAGAACAAGTGAAAGAATCACTCTAGTGAAGATTAGTGGTTAACTTGGTTGATGCAATTAATCAAACAGTTAGAAGAGTGGAAATTTGAACAAAGAATAGCTAAACTAATCAAGGTAAAAATAAGGAAAACAGAGTGGACAGAAAAGTAAAAAAGCTAAAAGAAAATAACAAGGTAATAAAATGGCTTAATCTAGCTCTCCAATAAATTTAATCATTGTCAAATTCAAACCAATCCCCGGCAACAGCGCCATAAAACTTAATGATCAGAATTCACACCCCATTATAAAATTTGTGAATCCGTTCTTTTGGCAAGCGCACCAAAATTATCGCCAAGTAATAACCCACAGTGGAGTGGGATCGTATCCACATAGTTTGATAGATTTGAGCAACTTTAATCAATTGGTGAATTAGTCAAGCTAAGCAGAATAGCTTGTGATTACAGAATTGTAAATGTACAGAAATATAAATGACTCAAAAGTAAAGGAAAGCAGTAAATAGCAAAATTGAAAATGGAAACAAAATTAAAGAGCAGAAACTTAAATGACTTAATAGTAAATGGGAATGGGGGAATTGCAAAATGTAAAGAAAGCTATAGAGAAAGTAGAAGATAAGAATAAGGGAATTCATTGAGATGAGGAGATGTTGTCTCTTTGGATTAAATCCATCTCATATCCTCTTCAATCATGCAACTCATTGACCTCTTGGCAATCATGATTGATTGAGCCCCAATCCCTTGGTGACTCAATCTCTCAGATCTTGATCAATAGCCAATTCCTTGGTCTAATTGCTCATGAAGAGAGATATGCTTAGTCCCTGATTATACCACACATCATCATAGGTCCAAGTAGAGGGAGGATTTTATGTCACCATATCCAAACACCAAAACCCAGATCCTACTCAAGTGTGAAAAGGAATTTCTAGCATGATTTCATGTTTCCTTTTCCAAGGTTCTCATGAAACCCATTTGTGTTCAACCCCTTTTCCAAGGTGATTGAACACTAGCATGAAGAACGAAATTCCTTCTAGCAAATCAAAGAGAAGATGAAGAGAAGAAGAAATTCACTATCATTAATCCATCAAGTACAACAGAGCTCTCTCTCTCAATGAGAGGGAATTTAGCTACTCATAGCTCAAGAAAAAGTAAAAGATGAAAAAAGTGAATCTAACTATGCTTCAACCAACAGCTCAACTGCTTAACTCCTTCTTCAGTACTTCCAAGGGGTATATATACTACTCCTAGAAATAGCAAGTAAAGAAAAATACAAAAGTGAAAGTAAAATTATATTTTGGAGGGAAAAGAAACTCATAACACGTTATCTCACAGCTGGCGTGTGATTGGCGCTTCAGTTGCATGCCACGTCTTGCTCTGATTCTGCCTTGGCGTGCCACGCTCAATCCTCAAGTGGCGCGCCTCCCTTCACTGACCACCCTGGCGTGCCACGCCTTCGAGCCCAAGTGGCATGCCCAGGCCTTTTTAAAGACTTGGATAGCCTGGCTTGCCAAGCCTTCGAGCCCAAGTGGCATGTCCAGGCCTTTTTAAAGACTTGGGTAGCATGGCATGCCACGCATTCGAGCCCAAGTGGCACGCCCAGGCCTTTTCCTCTCATTGTTAGCTTCTGAAAATTTGAACTAGCATGGCACGCCCAAGGTTTGGCGTGCCACGCCCATGGTATGTGCATGATCTATCTCTCTGGAAAGTTGAACTAACGTGGCACGCCCAGGGTTTGGCGTGCCACGCCCTTCATGTGCTTGGCTCCTCTACTTGGCATGCCACGCCCAGAACTCAAGTGGCACGCCCAGGTCTTCTCTTGGGTGATTGGTGATGGTGGCGTGCCACGCCTGGGACTCAAGTGGCACGCCCAAGTGATTTTTAAAGCTGGCGTGCCACGCCTTCGATACCAAGTGGCACACCCATGGCTCAAGTGGTGGGTTTGGCCTGGCATGCCACACCCCCTTTGGTGGCCCTCATTGTTGCTCTCTGGAAAGTTGTACTGGCGTGCCACGCCCAGCTTTTGGCGTGCCACGCCAGTGCAAATTTGTGGCGTTTGCTTTAAGTGGCACGCTCGTTTCACATGCCTAGCTTGTTTTGTTGTTTTCTTCCCCTTTTTGATGTCTTTTTCTCCTGAAATTCAGCACAAACTCATTTCAAAGCAATGTACTATAATATTCATCAATTAATACATGAATTGCAATGATCTAATGAAATTATGCCCTTTTATGGTCCTTTTTATGCAAGAAAAAAAGGTAGATGATGCAAGTCATCAATATATATATATATATATTAAATTGATGAAATGGGTCAGGGGCCGTGAATCTTGGGTCGGAGGCCGAAAAGAGGTAAGAAAGGTAAGTGGTGTTTGTATGGTGTGATGATACAGGAGATTGAATGAATTTTAGATATTGAATGTGTGAATAATTGGTATGATTGTTGAGTAATGATAATTGAGGAATTGAAGTGTAGAATTTTATGGTTTTAGGTAGAAATTGTGTAAATAAGGTAGGTTTGAATTTGGTAGAGTGTAAATTGGTGAATTTGGTTGGTTTCGTGTCAATTTGATAGATGAAAATGAATTTGGCCTGTGAACCTTGAAAAAATTGGTGATTTTTGTTTTTAGGTAAAAAACTGATTTTTGACCAACTTCGGCGGTCTGTAATTCAGTCATCGGAGTTGGGAATTCTTCAAAACTTTATTTTTAGGAAAGTTCATTCAACGATTGGCGAACAGATTTTTGCTAGTAAAGAAATTCACAAATAAATCTTCGTTAAAAGTATAGTTTCTAAACCAACAAAGAATCCTTTCGTACAAAAATTTTGGTTGTCACAAGTAACAAACCCCTAATAAAATTGATAACCAAAGTATTTAGACCTCGGGTCGTCTCTCAATGAATTGCAGGGAGGTGTACTTATTATTGGTTATGGAAGGTTATCTTTTGGGGTTTTTAAATAAGGAACAAGAAAAAGTAAATTGTGAGAATTAAATTAACAACTGATAAAGCTCTTAGCAAGGTATGAAAACTGGACGTCCTATCCTAGTTATCCTTATCAATTGTGATGAGAATTGTTCATTGATCCCACTTAGTTAACCCTTACTAAATAAAGGAAAGTCAAGTGGACTAATCAATTTGATTCCTCAAGTCCTAGTAAACTCCTATAGAAAGACTAGCTTTAGAGGGACCCAAATCAACCAGCAAATTTCAATTATCAAGCAACATAGGAGTTTGATAACTCAAGTGTCTCCAGTTAATCAATTCAAGCTAAGAATATAAAAAGCTAAATTAAAATCATAAATATGAAATACCTCAAATTGCATTAATTATAAAGAAATCAAGTCTAACATTGGAAAGTTCATAAGCCAAATTGGATAAGAAGAGACTCAACAAGACAAATAGATAAACCAAAGTACTAGAATAAATAAAAGTAGAAGAGAAACTAAATTAAAGGAACATTGAACCTGGATTGAGAAGAAAACTAAGAGAAATCCTAAATCATAAAACCTAGAGAGAGGAGAGTGCCTCTCTCTCTACAAAACTACATCTAAAACCTAAAATTATGTGAATTGATGAATGAATGAAATCCCTAATGATTCTCCCATTCTGCAGCCTCTATTCTGTGTTCTCGGGCTTGGAATTGGGCCAATAAGGAGTCCAGAAATCGCCCCTAGCGCTTTCTGTAACTTTTTGCACGAGGCGCATGTCACGCGTGTGTGTCATTTGGGGAAACTCCTTTTCATGCGTACGCGTCAATCACGCGTGCGCGTCGTTCATACATGCGCGTCGCTGCTAGCTCTTCAAAACTTCATTTTTTGCATTCCTTCCACTTTTGCATATTTTCTTTCCATCTTCTAAGCCATTCCTGGCCTATAAAGCCTGAAAGCACTCAACATACAGATCACGGCATCGAATGGTAATAAAGAATAATTAAAACCAGCAGTTTAAAGGCCTAGGAAACATGTTTTCAACTATATCACAAAATTAGGAAGGAATTGTAAAACCATGCAAACTATATGAATAAGTGAGCAAAGAATTGATAAAAACCACTCAATTTAACACAAGATAAACCATAAAATAATGGTTTATCAACGATCTTTCCAACGCTTCAAGAATGGCTGAAAACAAAATTTTTTGGAAAAAGTTATGAGGTTTTAAAAACTGGACTAAAAAAACTTATTTCTGCAACATATCAGATTTTCTGTTTTCTGATATGGATGCGTACGCGGCTTTTTACATGCGTACGTGGGCATTGGCCTCTGCCAAGGGCCTCTGCGTACGCGGATATCACATGCATACGTGTCATGGTCCAAATTTGGGATCATGCGTACGCGACATTATGCATGCGTACGTGACTTACTAAATTTTCACATCATCCATACGCGGACCTTTGCATGCATACGCGAATCCCAAATTTTTTGCCTGTGCATACGTACACTTCCCAAAATATGGAAAAAGTGTATTTTTATGGCTTTTAACCATTCTTTTGGTCTTTTAAACCTTTATGAACATCGATAAGGGTTTAGAGCCGGTGAAATTAAGTATAGAGGAGCTAAGAACAAGACCTAAAGAGTAAGTTAATGAATTAAAGTAAAAAGAAACTAAGTGTGGCTTGAACTTATGATGAACGCAGTAAGTGTGAGTTGAAATTATTATGAGAATTACATAAGTGGGGATCCTGATGAGATGAACTTTGAGAAGTGTAACGGACACTATATCCTGGAACGAACAGATGAGTCGGGGTTGAGGATTTCTCCTAGTTATTGTGGTTATAAATAAAGAGATACAGGTTTAAAGCCTGCGAGGTGTACATAACACTTAACTCTACGAGGTGTACAGGGCATTCACCTTGCAAGATATATACAGAATATTAATTTTGCGAGGTGTACAGAGCACTCACCCTACGAGGCTATGCTATATAGTAAGTAAACAGCAGAGAGGACAGTGTTTGGGTTAGCTACCAGATGTGTCGGGTTCTGGCAAGTAACCGACACGTGAGCTCAGGACTAGTGGGATAGGCATACATCATATGCATATGTTTGACTTGTTTGGGTTTGCCTAATTGTTTTGGATTGCTAAATCATATATGCTATGTTACCTGATTATATGCTACTTGTTTTGCTTGTGCCTTAATGGTGTATTACTTGTCAGTATTGCTTGTGTTTGTACAACTGAAAGGTTCCTCATGCTGGTGTCGGTTAACGCTGAGGGCTTTTCTTGATGAAATAAAATAATGAGATAATTGATTAACAATGATGAATACTGAAAGAGATTATTTGAGTTCTCTGGGTAGACGCAGTGAAGTGATTTCCCTTGCTCCAGGTGAAAATGTAAAGTATTGATATATAATCACTGAGTCAAATTAGCTGGTGCTGGTTCTGGTCATGGTTCTACAAAGAATTGGTAGTTGGAAAGTTTGGAAGTTGGGAAAGATGATGAATTGAAATAGACTTAGTATCCCCTAGGACAGTTGCCTAAGCTATGGATTATTGAGAACCTAGGGTAGACAAATGATGAAATGGAGATTAGGATGCTTAGTGAGTTCTTATTATAATGCATTATATTTATTTGGCACGTTTACCGTACTGGGAACCATGGGTCGGGGGTTCTTATTTCATATATATCTCTTGTTTTTCAGATGCAGGTCTAGGTACTCAGCAGTGAGTTGTGGTTCATCTGAGAGATGGCGAAGACCTTTGTATTCCTTGCTTTATATTTTGCTTAGAATCTCTCCACCTTTATTTTAAAAAACTTATATTTTGTATTGATCTCCTTTGGAACTTGCCTGTAAAGGCCTTTATGTATCATTTAGGAGAGATTAGGAGATATTGTTGTCAACTACTTTTATTACTGTACCCTAGTCAACCTAAACTTCGCAGGTTGTGATTAGTGGCTATTATATTTATGTCTATATACATATATATACCTTGTCTTTATTTTATTCTTCCTTATTGTTATACCATATCTTGGTTCGCATTCTGAATACGTTTTATCTTCTTTTCTTCGATATGAGAGTGTTTCGATTGTGATTTTATTTTGCTTCTTTTCTGGCTTCTCGTTAAATAACTCCTTTCAATCATATAGATATGTATGTATTTTAATCCACCTTGTGAGTCGTACCACCTTACTATCATTGACTTATGATTCGAACATAAGGATTTGAATATTAGGGTGTTACATTATGGTATCAGAGCAGTTTGTCTTTGTGAGCCTGAAGGATGGACTGCTTATGCTTCAATGCATACTCTGAGTATGTGCCTGTGCTAGTTAGGGTATCTAACTCATACGTCTAGCATGAAGTTCATGAGTGTACCTTTGGTAATTTGAAGCACTTAACTTGAGATATTGAGACTGATCACCTTGATATTGCTTGTTTGGTGTGGACAGGACCTGAATGGCATCTTTTGTACATGATCGAGGTACTCGGGGAAGAATTCCCAAGAACTAACCGATGAGGGAACACTGATATAGAAATCTTGGTAGTGGTATATGTGATATTAGTGTGTTGGTTTTGGATTGTTGAGTAAAATACTTGGAGGCGAATAGTTGATTGGATGATTTATTTAATTTAGTTTGAATTGATTGGATCTTGATGATTTAGAGTATAGGAGGCTTGTAAATAGGCCTTGCTATAGTTTGGATTTGAATTGGAATGAAAGTTTGTGAAATTGATCACTTGTGTAGAAATTGGAAAATGACTAATTGCTAGGCAATTGATATTATAGGTTTTGGACGATTAGCTAATGTGAGTAGGGAGATATAGGATTTTTAAGAGGTTGTGATTGAGTCTTAGGATAAACGTAAGCATTATTTTGGTTAGGTTGAGAAAGGTTAGGAGTGGGCCTAGGTTTTATGATCCAATAGGGAAATATGACATGAATGCATGATTGGATTCTTGGTGGTTAAAAATCAGAGTGACGCAGCAGAAGTTTGTGGAAACAGTATCACAGGATAGTTACGAATAGGAGGTGTAAAGTTGACTAGAATATCTTAACTTTGAAATACTCGAAGGGTTTAGTAGGTTAATGGAAGTAATGATTCCCAGATAATTGAATTTGATTGCGGCTGTGAACTTCGTCCGATTCTGAAGTGGATACGGAAAAGATTATTGGTGTATAATTAGATATAGATGATAAGTGAGTACCAATTGTCGTGTTTGGGAGATAAGTATTACGATATTTGATCATGATGACCTTGAATTTATATTGAAATGTATAATGATTGGAATTGAAAGACGAATTTGGAACACATTAAATTGAAATGCTGATGTTGTACTGAGATTGGTTTGAGGGAACCCGTGAAGGGTGATAAACTCAGATTTATAGGGGAGGTTCTTTCGGAATTCTGAAAGAACTTGAAGAGTTTAGAAATCTTAAGTTATGATTTCAATAAGGAGTTTTAGCTTAGAAAGTTTTATGAAGGGTGAGATGAACTTGACATTGGTTAGTTATTGGGAGAAATCTAGAAGAAGCTAAAAGTGAAACAGATGAATATGGCTTAGGCTCGAATTTGATCAGGTTCATGACCTTGTGTATGAGGGGGTGAAGGACATGATTTGGTATTGAAAATGATGTTGGAGAAAGGTACAATGAATGGTATGAGGATTGTTGAACTTGAGGGAACTTATATGAAGATAGAAGAGCAAATTTTGAGGATAAAATTTTAATTAAGGTGGGTAGAATGTAAAACCCGGTGAAATCGTAATTAATTAAATAATAAATTAAAAATGAGTGAATATGGTTAGAAAATTTAGCAATCGAAATTTGATGATTTAAATATGATATTTGGACTCAGTATATTTTTCTGAGTCGGAAAATATAGTTTTATGCGTAAAAATACGCATTGAAAATTTGACCGACAGTACTGGCTGAGATCTGTCCGGTACCACAGCTAAGAAAAGTAATTGAGTGAGAAATGTTAAAAAGTTAAATATTTGTTGTTGAGGTGGTAAAAACAATTAAAGAGCACATTAAAACGTTAATCTTAAAGGTTTTGGCTCAAAATTGGGCCAACGGACTAAACCAAGTGAACCGGACCTAAGTGGGTCCAAGACCCAACATATATGTAGCCTTATTAAGGCCATTCAGCAGCCACAACCACCCATTTTTGTGTGATTCACGTTGAAGAGAAGAGAGGGAAGAAGAGAGAAACCCTAACCTTCCTTGAAACTTCAAATCACCATAACATTCTCTTTGGAGCTCCGATTGACGAGCCGTTTACGGTCACGTGTGGCTCTCCTCGCCCTCTTTGATTCTATTTAGATATTGTGGTGAGTATTTTTCTCTCCTCTGTCCAGTTTTTGTTTTCCCTTTAAATTCGAATTTGGTTGTGGGTTTTGAAAAAATCTTGTGATTTTGTTTGTTTAGGAGTACTCTAGTATCAGTCATTGGTGAGTTTCATCAATTAATTTCGTGCGTTAAGGTAAAAAACCCTCTAACCCTCGTAATTTGTGTGTATTAGAGTATTGGGTACGCTTTTGGAACTTGGAATTTGCTTGTGGAACGGTTATTAGAGTATTGGGTACGCTTTTGGAACTTGGAATTTGCTTGTGGAACGATTGGGTAGAGCTTGGAGCTGAGACTTCGTGAGATTTCACAAGTTGAGAGCTTAAATTTGACTTTCAAGAGGTACAGTTTAAGTTTTATTTAAGTACCATGTGGTGTGATGAGAATTTCTAGGTTAAATGCCCATAGGATTAAGTTTGAATGGTGTGTTTGGTTGGAATTGATATGTAAAGATGACATGTTGTAGAGAATAATGATTTGGGTATGTATTGTGTGATTTTGCATATTTGGGTGTTGCGAAATTGAGGATTTGGATGATGATAGTATGTGTTGAATTATATATATATATATATATATATATATATATATATATATATATATATATATATATATATATATATATATATATTGAATTGATGAATTAGGCCAGAGTCTGTGAATGTTGGATCGGAGGCCAGAAAGAGGTAAGGAAGGTAAGTGGTGTTTGTATGGTGTGATGATATATGAGATTGAATGGATTTTAGATATTGAATGTGTGAATAATTAGTATGATTGTTGAGTAATGAGAAATTGAGGTGTGGAATTTGATGGTTTTGGGTAGAAATTGTGTAGATGAGGTAGGTTTGAATTTGGTTGAGTGTAAATTGGTGAATTTGGTTGGTTTGGGGTCAATTTGATAGATGAAAATGAATTTGGCTTATGAACCTTGGAAAATTTGGTGATTTCTGTTTTTAGGTAAAAAAAAAACAATTTTTGACCAACTTCAGCGGTCCGTAATTCAGTCACCGGAGTTGGGAATTCTTCAAAACTAGATTTTTATGAAAGTTCATTTAATAGACTTTCCAACGGTTCAAGAATGGTTGAAAATGAAATTTTGTGGAAAATTTTTTAAGGTTTTGAAAATTGGATTAAAAAAACTGATTTCTGCAACATATCAGATTTTCTGTTTTCTGATATAGATGCGTATGTAGCTTTTGACATGCGTACGCGTTATAGTCCAAAATTGGGATCATGCGTACGTGACATTATGCATGCATACACGACTTACTAAATTTTCACATCATGCGTACGCGAACCTTTGCATGTATACGCGGATCCCAAATTTTCTGCCTGTGCATATGCACGCCACATGTATGCGTATGCACACTTCCCAAAATATGGAAAAAATATATTTTTATGGCTTTTAACCATTCTTTTGGTCATTTAAACATTTATGAACGTCGATAAGAGTTTAGAGCCGATGAAATTAAGTATAGAGGAGCTAAGAACAAGACCTAAAGAGTGAGTTAATGAATCGAAGTAAAAAGAAACTACGTGTCGCTTGAACTTATGATGAACACACTAAATGTGAGTTGAAATTATTATGAGAATTACATAAGTAGGGATCCTGATGAGATGAAGTTTGAGAAGTGTGACGGGCACTATATCCCAGGATGAATAGATGAGTCGGGATTGAGAATTTCTCCTAGTTATTGTGGTTATAAATGAAGAGATACATGTTTAAAGCCTGCGAGGTGTACAGGGAACTTAACTCTGTGAGGTTCCCTCTGTCTGCGAGGTGTACAGGGCACTCTCCCTGTGAGACATATATAGAGTATTAACTCTGCGAGGTGTACAGGGCACTCATCCTGCGAGGCTATGCTATATAGCGAGTAAACAGCTGAGAGGATAATGTTCGGGTTAGCTACCAGATGTGTCGGGTTCTGGCAGGTAACCGACATGTGAGCTCTTGGCCAGTAGGACAGGCATACATCATATGCATATGTTTGACTTGTATGGGTTTGTCTATTTGTTTTAGATTGCTAAATCATATATGCTATGTTACCTGATTATATGCTATTTGTTCTACTTGTACCTTAATTGTGTATTACTTGTCTGTATTGCTTGTGTTTGTACAATTGAGAGGTCCCTCATGCTGGTGTCGGTTGATGCTGAGGGCTGTTGATGATCGGACTTTTGACGGTTTAGAAATTCACAAATGAATTCTCGTTGCAAGTATAGTTTCTAAACCAACAAATAATCCTTTCATACAAAAGATTTTGTTTGTCACTAGAACAAACCCCTAAAATTATAAACCGAAGTATTTAAACATCGGGTTGTTCTCCCTAGGAATTGCAACAAAGTGTTTTTGTTATTGGTTATGAGGTATTGTTTGGGGTTTTTGGAATAATAGACAAGAAATATAAATGGCAAAGGAAATAAACTAACAACTAACAAAGCTCTTGGCAAGGTATGAGAACTAGAAGTCCTATCCTAGTTATCATTCTCAATTGTGACCACAAATTGTCCATTGCTACCACTTAGTTAACCTCTAACCATGGAGAAAAGTCAAGTGGATGAATTAACTTGATTCCACAAGTCCTAGCCAACTCCCAAGGGAAAGACTAGCTTTATTGGTATCCAAATTAATTAGCAACTTCTAATTATCAATCAACAAAGGAATTAGATAACTCAAGCGTCACTAATTACTCCACCTAGGCCAAGAGGAACAAAATCTACACTAAAATCCAACCAAGCATTTCATCAAACACTTGTAAGGCATAAAAGGAAAGCAAAGTAAATTGATAACAACAATGAAATCTAACAACTACTTATTGCAAGGAATTAATAACAACAATCAAAAGAAACATAATTATTATGAATTACCTCATATTGAATTGAAAGAAAATGGAAGGAACAAGAGTAGATCTACAACAAAATATAAAAGCAACATAAAGGAAATTACAACAAAAGAATAGAGGAATCATGAATGTAACAACATAGAATTGAGAGGTAGAAGAAGAAGAAAGCATGAATTGAAACCTAGATCTAGATTATTGAACAATACCTAATCCTAATTCTAATCCTAGAGAGAAGTGAGAGCTTCTCACTCTAAAACTAACTTTCCCTCCAAAACTAACCTAAAATAAACTAATGATCAAAAGTATGTTGATTCCCCTTCAATCCTTAGCTTAAATAGCATCAGAAATGAGTTGGATTGGGCCCACAAGGCTTTTAAAATCGCTGGCCACGTGTTTGACTAAGTGAAGCATGTGCACCCATCGGTGCATACGCGTACCGTGCGCGTGCGCGCTCCTATCCGCAATGTAACTATGGAAAATCTTATATCGTTTCGAAGCCCCGGATATTAGCTTTCCAATGCAACTGGAACCGCATAATTTGGACCTCTGTAGCTCAAGTTATGGTCGATTAAGTGCGAAGAGGTCGGCTTGACAGCTTTTGGTGATTCCTTCATTTCTTCATGAGTTCTCCATTTATACATGCTTTTCCTTCATTCCCTTGATCCAATCTTTGCCTCCTAAATCTAAAATCACTTAACAAACATATCAAGGCATCTAATGGAATTAAGGTGAATTAAACTTAGCTATTTTGAGTCCTAAAAGTATGTTTTCACTCTTAAGCACAATTGAAGGAGAAGTTATAAAACCATGCTATTTCATTGAATAAATGTGAGGAAAGATTATCAAAATGCTCTAAATTCATCACAAGATAAACCCTACAAATCGGGTTTATTAGTTGTTCTTGTTGAAATGAAATGATGAGATAACTGATTAACAATGATGAATACTGAAAGAGATTATTTGAGTTTCCTGGGTAGATGCAGTGAAGTGATTTCACTTGCTCCAGGTAAAAATGTGAAGTATTGATATATAATCACTGAGTCAAATTAGCTGGTGCTGGTTTTGGTCATGGTTCTGCAATGAATTGGAAGTTAAAAAGTTTGGAAGTTGGGAAAGATGATAAATTGAAATAGACTTAGTATCCCCTAAGATAGTTGCCTAAGCTATGGATTAGTGAGAACTTAGGGTGGATAATTGATGAAAGGGAGATTAGGATGCTTAATGAGTTCTTATTATAATGCATTGTATTTATTTGTCACTTTTACCCTACTAGAAACCCATGGGTCGGGGGTTCTCATTCCGTATATATCTCTTATTTTTCAGATGCAGGTCCAGGTGCTCAGCAATGAGATGTGGTTCATCTGAGAGATGGCGAAGACCTTTGTATTCCTTCCTTTATATTTTGCTTAGAATCTCTCCACCTTTATTTTGAAAAACTTATATTTTGTATTGATCTCCATTGGAACTTGCCTGTAGAGGCCTTTATGTATCATTTGGGAGAGATTAGGAGATATTGTTATCAACTACTTTTATTACTGTACCCTAGTAGGCCTAAACTTCGCAGGTTGTGACTACTGGCTATTATATTCATGTCTATATACATATATGTACCTTGTCTTTATTCTGTTCTTCCTTATTGTTATACCATATCTTGATTCTCTATTCGAATACGTTTTATCTTCTTTTCTTCGATACTAGAGTGTTTCGATCACGATTTTATTTTGCTCCTTTTTAGGCTTCTCGTTAAATAACTCCTTTCAATCATATAGATATATATGTATTTTAATCTACCTTGTGTGTCATACCACCTTACTATCATTGACTTATAACTCGAGTATAAGAATTTGAATATTAGAGTGTTACATTGCCAATATCTCCACTTGCATAGATAGGTCTGTTAGTGTAGACTGGCACGAGAGCCTCACCTAGTGTCCATACTGGGCGACTACCTGATCCATGGGAGAAAGTGGAGGCTAAGGCTCTGGAGGTGCAGCTGCCTCAAGTGGAGGCTCAGGGACATTCACACTATCTGGGTCGGGCTCAAGTCAAGCCTTATGCGTTGGATGAGTAGGAAACGTGTGTGTAGGTCTGTCTGGATGTAACCATGACATAGGAAAGTCGTACGACATATCTGGGTCAAAATCTAGACTATCTAAGGGTGCATGAATGGTCTGTTACATAGTATATAAAATCTAACACGAGGTATCACATGGATAAAATAACTCCCAAAAATAGGATCCTTTTAAACAAATGGTTCGTACATCTCATAGAACACGAAGCCCGTCTCCATCTGTGGGGGAAAAAAGGATAAGGGGTGAGAACTTGGGAATTCTCAATAAGGGTTTCACACAACATAATTTCCTTTACCTTTGTTGATGTTAACACTTTATTTTCTCTCAGTTCTAACCAAACTCATTCGATTCACCACATTAGACAACTTAACGAATATCATAAAGTCTTAAATAAAAATAAACAAACACATTCATACACTCAACAATAACATCAAATGATTTATGCGACAAATAAATATAATGCATATCTATTCCTATACAAGCCGTGAGCTCACGTGTCGGTTTGTTGCCCGATACCCGACAATGGTCCTGAGATAGGTGTTACGTACCGCCGTTCCTACCTCAGTCAATGTCCCCTCCATGAGCGTTATATATCGCCGTCCTCATGAGGAATCTTCTTTCCGGTCTCAAGTGGGCGTTACGTATCGCCGTTTCCACTAAGCCTTATGCACAATATCTCAAGTGAACATTACGTATCACCATTACCACAAGATTATACTCAATATCATGTTCTTTAATTCAAATTATTCAATCTTCCTCAATCTTTTCTTTAATATTTATTACTCAAACCGTTAAACCTTATTCCTAAATTCCTTAAACTTTAAATTTTAGACTTTAAACCTTAAATTTTAGACTTTAATCATTCCTTCTTTCATCTTTAATCTTCAGTTTCACCTTATAAACAACATTAAAATAAACTTAAATCAACATTTTGCTAAGACATCTTAGACTCGACTAAAGCATTCTTGAGAAATATAATTCTTTTTTTTCAAGCTTGTATACAACAAATAATCAACCTCAAACAAGCAATTAAACATACATTTTCAGTCATCAAACATCGAATTCATAAATTACATAGCTAAAATACAATTCACACAAATTAATTTAATTAAACATTTACCTTATTTTAAGTTCAAAACCGGTTTTCTTTTTGGAACTTTTAACACCAATTTTTTTACCTAGTTTTCAATTAAAATAATCAAGAAAAATCAAGTTTTCTCCGTGCATTACTTCAAGGCCGAAACTATTAACGAGAAAAGAAAGAAAAAAATAATCCTACCTCAAATTCCTTCAAAAAAAAATTGGTATGATATTGAAGAGAAGAATGAGAGAAACACTTTAATCGGTTTGGAATTTTGGTGGGAGTTTTTGTTGTGAAGTTAGCCAAGGCTAAAGTAACCATGAAGTTCCTGTTTAAAATTTTCTCTCTCGTTCTCTCTTTACTTTTGTGGGATGAAATGAAAATATAAGGAGGAGGTGGCTTTAATGAAATGAAGCCATGGCAAATTAAGGTTACAAAGATGGATTATATTATTAAAATATTATTTGGTAGATAATTACTAAAGTTAGATATATTAGATCACGTGTATTTATTTGATCAAAGTAAATATATGAGTTACTAATATATTTAATACTAAAAACATAATTATCTTGGCCATGAAAGATTTATTAGAGTGCCTTAGCATAGCTAAGTTCATCGGAGTGTCGGCCTTAATCCGTATCGGTAGATTTTGAGCTCGATTATTATATTAATAAACATATCTCAGCTTGTACTAAACCAGGTAAAATAATAACATATTAATAATATTATATTATATTATTATTAGTTGAGATGCCTGCTTTACTATACTTTTAGTAAAAATTGTTTCGTCGCAAAATCAGGTTGTTACACTCTACACTTAAAGAAAATTGTCCTCAAAATTCAGCTACCTATAAAAAGATTAGGATAGTCTGACTGCATTGTACTCTCTAATTCCCAAGTATATTCCTCTAGTCCTTCTTTTTCCCAAGCCACATTGAGTAAAGGAACTATCTTGCGTCTCAACTGTTTATCGCTTCTTTCTATAATCCTTATCGGTGATGCTGGGTAAGTAAAGTCACTTCTTAGCTATACTATTTCCGGTTGCAATACATGACTCTCATCGGTTATAATTTTTAAGTTGAGAAACATGAAAGACATCATGAAGGTTTGACAAATAGTGAGGAAGAGCGATTTGATATGCCACTAGATCGACTCTTTTAAGAATTTGGAAGGGGCCTAAGTATCAATGGTTAAGTTTTAGTCCTAATGGCTCGACCTACTCCTGTGGTAAGGGTTACTTTTAGAAAATTGTGGTCACCTTCCCCAAACTCTAAAGGTCTATGTCTATTATCATCATAGCTCTTTTGATGACTTTGAACTACTAAAATTATCACAAATTACCTTAATTTGTTTAGTCATTTCCTGAATCAATTCTGGGCCTAAGATAGTGGTTTCTCCCCCCTTCGTACCAACACAATAATGACTGACATTTCCTCCCGTATAAAGCTTCGTACGGAGCGATCCTGATACTCTATTGATAACTATTATTGTAAGCGAATTTTATCAGCGGTAGAGACCTATCCCAACTGTCTTCATGTTCCATTATACAAGATCATAACATATCTTCTAGAGTTCAGATAGTCTGTTCTGATTGCCCATCAGTTTGCGAATGATATGCTATTCTCATATGTAACTCTGTACCAAATCCCTTTTGAAAGGCTCCCCAAAATCTAGAAGTGAACCTCAGATCTCGATTAGACACAATAGTGGAAGGTACCCCGTGTAGTCGCACTATCTCTCGAATATACAGTCAGGCAAGTCTTTACAGTGTATAATCCACCCGAATTGGAAGAAAATGAGCTGATTTTGTTAATCTATCCATAATGACCCATATTCCATTGTGTCTTGTAGACATTCTGGGTAACCCTGTGATGAAATCTATCGTAATTTCTTCTCATTTCCACTATAGTATTTGGAGAGGTTGTAGAGTTTTCGAAGGCTTCAGATGTTCCACCTTTATTCTCTGATAGGTAAGGCATTTTGATACAAAAATAGCTACATCCTTCTTCATTCCCGGCCACCAAAATATTTGCTTAAGATCTTGATACATTTTTGTAACCCCACGATGCATAGAGAATCTAATTTGATGAGCTTCTACTAGTATCCTTTGTCACAAGTTTTTCGTATTTGGTATACCTATCCTGCCTTTATACCTCTACAATTCTTCCTTATCCTGGCATACGTCCCCTTGTCTTTTCTCCCTCAGACATGTCAACAGAGCCATTATTTCTAAATCTTGAGCTTGTGCTTACTGAATGGCAGTCTTGAAGTCATGATATATGCAACTGCGCCAAACAAAGTCAATATGGTGTCTCTTTCATTCCTTGTTTAAGATTTTCGAATTCCTTAACTAATTCCTCTTCTTTTATCATCATCCATGAGATACTCAAACTCTTTCTACTCAAAGCATTATCTACTACATTCGCCTTTTCGGGGTGGTAACTCAACTTGAAATCGTAATCCTTTAAAAACTTCATCCACCTACGTTGCCTCATATTAATATTTCTTTTTATCAAAGATGTATTTCAAACTCTTATGATCAGAAAAGACCTCAAATTAAACATCGTATAAGTAATGCCTCCATATCTTAAGACCAAATATAACTGTAGCTAATTCTAGGTCATGGGTTAGGTAGTTTTGATGAGCAAAAAATTAATGTGCTTAGATATTGGTAACTGCACCAAATCTTTTAAGTAATGCCACAATGAGCGGATATCGTTCCCATGAGGATCAACGGATTGAGGCAAGCAGCATCTTAAATCTCTAATTAGATTAGTCAAACCTTGGTAAAAGTATTGTGGATCTTAAATTAGAAGCAAGAACAGTGAAGAAGAGAATGAGAGAATGCTTGATGAAGTTGGAAGAAAATCAATGAATGAGTATGTTGAAGGCCTCAGAGAAGTTTGATTCTCGGAAGAATAATGCTTATGATTTCTTATTTTAACTCATGCAAAAATCTTTTCATAGCAAATCATTTGTAATCAAATTCCAATTCCTTGGTAATTTAATTTTTCTTAACCCAATTAATTGCCAATCTCTTGGTCAACTAATTAAGAGAAGAGGTGAAGAACGGTTTCGATTTTAAGCCACACAATATTTAAAAACTATCCCTAGTTGAATTATATGTCATGTATTCAAAACTAGTTCTAAATAATTAAAGATTATAAGATGAATTTCAAGTTAATTCCGAAATTAATTTTTCGAAAGTAATAATAGAATCCAAAGATAGAATCATAATATTTTCCAATACTTCAAACTATTGGCGATGAAGAACAAAACTCAATCTTGAAAAAGTAAAGAAGCATGAATTAAAATAAAGAAAACACTCACATTATAAATCCATACACCAAATAGAGCTCCTAATAACCTTTAACAATGGAGGTTTACTGACTCATGATAATGAAGAAAACTAAAGAAAAGAGAGAGATGCACATATGGTGATTCTGGATCCTCCATATTATCTCTCTTGTGAACCTTGTTCACTTATTTATATCCTAAGTTCTATCTAAAATTCAAATTCAAAACTAACCCTAATATTATCTTTAGGAATGATAATATAACTACCTACTTGAATTCAAATCAAATCTTAACAATAATTCAAATCTAATATAGAAATAAATTCTAACAACCAAATCTTTATCTTTTTAGAAAGAATTAATACTAACTAATATCTTGAATCTTGAATCTTCATATGAGATCAAGGCTTCTGATGAATGCATTATTAGAGTTGGGCCTTGGAAAATATTATATTCTGGGAGTTTTGAATCTTGGAGTGTTGGGTGTTGGCCTAATTGAGCTTCCAGTGACAAGGAAGCGCTGGGCTTGCTTCTTTCTATTTGGTTGTTGGCCTATTCATGCCAAAGAAGCACCAAGATTTGGTAAGGAGATGTCGGGCTTTGATGAGGGAGCCAGGTAGCGAGGGAATCCGAGCATTGGTGAGGGGAGCCAGGCAGTGGTGGTTGGATGCTAGGCACCCAGTTTTGATGTTTTGGGTCTGGTTGTGCCTCTTTTGGACTGTATTTGTGTTTTCTTGTTTAAAAAAGCTTTAATTCTTGATTACTTAGAGAACAAAAACTCCTTAAAACACAATAAAACTAAAAGAACTCTAAATTCTTGATTAATTTTGAAATTCCACTAGAAAACATAAGAATTTTGATTAAAATCTAAGAAAAATAATGAAAAAGAAACCTAAAAACTACTAAAGATGATAGGCATCAAGTTTCTTTCATGAGGCCTCAACTGTCGCAAAGTATATGCCACCACTTTTTCTGTTCTGCATCAATACACATCTCAATCCCTTCAGAGAAGCATCACAATATTTGAAAGGTTCTTGCAAATCTAGCAAAACTAGAACTAACGCTGTAGTCAACTTTTCTTTCAAGGTCTCAAAATTCCTTTTACACTCAGTCGTACAGACAAAAGGAACTTCCTTTCTTGTAAGATAAGTCAAAGGTAACGTTGTCTTGAAAATTCCCTGATAAATCCTTTGTAATATCCGGCTAATCCAAGAAAATTTCAAACTTCTATAACAGTCGTAGGTCGTTCCTATTGCAACACAGCTTCAACTTTTGAAAGATCCACTACTATACCTCTTTGCTTCACAACATGTCATAGAAATGTTACTTCTATTACCCAAAATTTACACTTCGACAGTTTTGCATATAACTTCTATTTCCTTAATATCTTAGTACAATCCTCAAGTGTTCCTCATGTTCTCTTTCCGTCTTGGAGTAAATGAGAATGTAATCTATAAAGACCACTACAAATTGGTCTAGATAGGGACAAAAAATGCGATTGATATAATCCATGAATATTATAGGAGCATTAGTTAGCCCAAAGGATATAACTGTATACTCATAATGACTGTACCTAGTCCTAAAAGCAGTCTTGAGTATGTCCGATTCTGTTACCTAAATCCGATGATAACCCGACTGTAAGTCTATTTTCAAAAATACCATAGCTTCCCTTAATTGATCCATCAAATCATCAATTTAGTCATAGAATAATATCTAACCCACATAAAGGCAGACAAATCAAATCATGTATAAAAGTTCTACCCTTAATGTCGAAAGACACGTGTCGACACACCAAATTGGTTTAAGCATTTTGCGATGTAGGTGTGTGAATAATTAAATTATATTTTAACTTAGAAAAGTCTAATCCCAATCTACGCGCAAAATTTATTGATGTAAAAGAATGCGTAGCACCCAAATCATACAGTACAATTAGAAGTTGAGTCTTGACACAGCACTCACCTTGGATCAGGGTGTCCGAACGTGTAGCATCATCAACCATCATAGCAAAAATCCGTCCTTCTTGCTGGCGCCTGATGCTTCCTGTGCAAGTCTTTTTGCATAATTTTTGGCCAAATGCCCAGGTTTACCACAATAAAAATAAACATTCATTCTTTGTTGACAATGTCTATTGTCATGACTCCTCCCACACTAGCCACATACAGGACTTGACTGAGCCGCTTGTGGTTGTTTGCCAGTATCTTGCCTTGGCTTGTCACTATTTCCGCTATTAGGACGAGCAAAAACATTACCACCTTGTTGGTTTCAATGTTGTGGTGGTCCAGTTGACTTAAAATTCCTTCTTTAAGTGGTCATATATCTATTAAAACTCATTGGAGGTAATTCTTGTCGGTTCATCCTTGCGGATGCTTCCTTTCGTGCACAATCTTCTATCCGTAGGCTCTTAGTAACCAATTCAACAAAGTTTTGTATTTCCATCGGAACCACAGTGTTCATCAAATCTTCACGAAGTCCTTCTTCAAATTTCAGGCACTTCCATTCTTCAAGCTCTACCGGGGTTCCTTGAAAGATTCTGGAGAAATGAAACAAGTCTTCAAATTTGCACGTATATTCTGCCACTAATATACTTCCTTGCTTTAGCTGCATCAATTCCATTTCCTTAGCATCTTGCATTATTCGTGGGAAGTATTTCTTATAGAACTTAGTTTTAAATACAGTCCATGAGATCTCTGCATCCTCTTATTGCAATAGACTCTGAATTCCTTGCCACCAGCATTGGGCATTGCCTTCTAACATATAAGATGCAAATTTCACATATTGCCCTTCCAGTACATGCTAGGCCTACAACGAGCTTTTTATACTGCGGAACCAATTACCAGCTTCAGTTGCAATAATTGTTCCTTTAAACTGAGGCAAATTCACTTTTAAAAAAGCAACCGTAGATATAGGCCTATCATAACCAACCAGATCAGCTTCATTGTCACCATTGTTATTCCCATTTTGTTCTCCCAAATGGTCAACTGTACTGGTAGTAACAGTCGCCGTTTCACGCACAGTCTCAGCCATGGTATTCATCGTAGCCATGAAAGTGTCCGTATCCAGTACAAGAACGTCACTGGGACATTACAAGAAAAATGAGGAGTACCGTTGGATTTACCGATTAAATGCATCTGACGATATAAACGATGCGGAAAGATGTTTACCGAAGGATTTTTTTTTCCCATGCGTGCAAGAAGCTTGTTGTACCTCTCTTTAGACTGCTGAGCTTGTTGGTGAAGCTCCTATGTGAGCTTCTACTCCTGCTCTCCCAAATGAACGACTTCTTCGAGATTGGCAGGACTAGTGGCAGAGGCAGAGGCAGATGAAGCCGCCAATATGGAGGTGCGGAGGCTGCTGGCGAAGAATGACCCAAACCCATATATGCGATTCTTGTAGAGCTCAGAGGCAGAGTCTCCCAAACCCTATCAAAGGCAGATGAAACCATCGCTCTCTGGTTTTAGTAGGAATCTTCGTGTAGCTTGGCCATGGATTGTCATACATGGACTTAATCACATTGGAGATCTCCTGTGCACATGCATTGTTGTTTGGTGCAAACCTATCAATAAAAAACTTAAGATTAGCAAACACAAAATTTTACAAATTTAAAATAGATTGTGGATAAAAAAACATTAAAATAGTACTGCACCGACATGACATCAGGCCAAATCGTCATTCATATAACAGGCGGTGGTAGAGGGGCATCTAGCTGGGAGGCATTAGAGGATTCTAGCACCGTTGTCTCTGTCGCTAGAGTTGGAAGGGCATATCAGAAGGAGCCACGTAGTTGGGTTCGGGACCATGATGAACTGCTGGTCCGATGGACCCGCCTATGATGTCACAGGGGTCGACAGGGTAGTCGGGACAGAGGACGATGACTAAGAAGTCCTGGGGTACCAATTAACATTAATCAACATATACAACACAAATCCTTCAATATTTATATTATTTCAAAAAAATTTGACATAACCTCCCCTAAAATTGGACATATATCCACCTTTGTAGTTCTCACAATTTCAGCCAACCTCAATCCATCACATTAGTCAAAACTCAATTAAATTCACCAAATCTAAAGATATTAATACACATACAAAAGACAACATTAATTTATAGTGAATTTGTGAAAAAGTAAAGTTTTAAAGTGTGATATGTAGTGATTGAAAGTAAGTTCACAAACAAACCAATGTGGCATTAGGAAACGTTAGAAGTTGAAGTTTGGGAAGTTGAAGCTCTGAAGTTAGTACGAGATCAGTGTGCCGACGTTAAGCACGTCGTTTTAACCCCAACCTATTTTATAACCTTTTTCCGCCTTGCTTTATCATTGCATGTTTGAACCATGTCATCTTTTGCATCAAGCTTGCCTTATAACCTCTGTTTTGCAATCACACTCCTACCCTTATATATATATATATATGAGTGCTAAGGTTCTATGCTTTCTCCATAAAGTTTTAAAACCATGTAATAATTTCTATAATAAGCTAATTTTCAAGGAGGAAAATTTTTATAAGTGGGGTAGATGTAAGACCCCAAATTTTTGAAAATTAAATAGTAAGTTATTTTTAATTCATTATGTTTGTCAATATTTTTATTTCAAGAAAATTAATTTCCTAAAAATAATTAAATTATATTTTATGATACTTCAAGTTTAAAATATATTTGTATCTATAAAATTTTCTAAATAATTGAGTATTTTCATATTTAAAATTTAAAATTTTAATAATTGAAAATAATGAGAATTTTATTCCATTTAAATTGAATAATTGAAGGTTTTGATTAATTTTATGAATTTAAAAAAATTATTTATTTATTTCTAATTTTAAATTAGAGCACTTAATTAAATTTAATTTGTAAGTTAAAAAGATAAATAGTATTCTTAAAGTTAATTATATTGGATTAAATTTGGTTTTAAATTAATACTCTATCCAAACCCTAATTTCCAAATCAAAACACTAATTTCACCCTAATTCTCAAATTGGAATCCATAACCCTAAACCCCATTTTCCTTCCATCAGCAAACAAAAGCTCCACACATAAGCACCCATACTTCCATGAACGAAGAAGGAGAGAGATCCGAGAGGAAGAGAGGGAAGAGCGTCGCTGGAGGGGGCCTGGCACCGCCGCCGCCACTGTATTAAAGGAAGACCAGAACTGAGGGACGGAACCGCACGAGGAGAGGGAGGCGTAACCATTTCGTGGATCCATGTCGTCATCGCCATCGTCGTCGAGGTCTTCATTGTCGCCGTCCAGGAGGTTCGCGAACAGAGGGAAGACGCGTCGTTCTGCCCAGAGCCACCGCGGGAAGGATCACTGTTTAACGCCGCTGTGACTCCTGTCGCCGCCAGATCTGTCGCCGTCACCTCAAGATGTTGCCGCCGTCGAGCTTCGAGGAGAGAGAAGAAGCTCGCGGAGAAGGAGAAAATGCAATGGGACTCCGCTGCTGCTGCTTCCATGGGCCGTCGTTCTTCCGGCCGCTGTTGTGGTTGTAGCCGCCGTGCATGGTCGCCGGGAGCAGCGTTGACACCGCCGGAGTTCGCTGCTGGAGCTGCGGCTACTTCGTTCTAGGTTCCTTTCTTCGCAGTAAGTTGTTCTTGCCTTGAAACCATCGCCACTAGCATATAAGTATTTTGTTATGTTTGGTTAAAGATTCTGATATTTTGGTAACGTAGGGTTGGGTTTCGGTTGTTACATGTCGCACTTAGAGTTGCGGTTGCTGCTACGGATAGTGGGTGAAGCTGTGGTTGTGGCTACCGCTGTCGTGGGCCAAGAAAGAGGGGTTTTGATGCGCTGTATAGCTGCTGGGTTTCGACTAGTCGAGGTAGGAGTTTTTCTTAATACTTATTTTCTATTATGGAATTGTTATAAATAGATTTGATATAAAAAACATATTCTTATGATTATGTGGGTCTTATGGATGTGTTTGATTGCTTGATGAAATTATTCATTACTTGAGTGGTGTTTGGTTGTTGATTAAGATGAATTTGGAAATTTGATTTGATTGAATATTATGAAAAATGATTTTCTTGATTTTGGAGTTAATTTGATATTGAAAATGAATCAGTATTGGAATTTGTTTTTGTTGATTTATCAAAAATGATATTTGAGAATTGAAAATAGTTTGAGAATATTGGATTTGGTTTGCTGGATTTATCCAAAGTCATTTTTGAGAATTGAAAATGGTTTGAAATAATGAAATTAGTCTGATTTTAGAAATGATTTGAAAAGAGTTTGAGAAATGGTTTGTTGGGACCTTTGAAGGATGGCAAAGTTTGAATTTTAGAGGGAATGTTGCCGAAATTTCTATAAAAATTGAAAGTTTCGTTTGAAGTGATTATTTAGAAAGATTTATATTTTTAATTATTTTATAATTTGATTTTGAGTTATTAAGAAAAGGATTTCGTTTTGAATTTGATTTATTTAGAAAAGAATGAATTATGTTATGAATTTGAATTATTGATGAACGGAATAAGAGGTGTGATGAGAATGAGTGTGAGAATGAGGAATGATGATAATTGAAATTGAATGAAGAATGAGGAGGATTGATTTTAAAGTATGATTTTTGAATGAATTGAATGATATTGAGAATGGATTTGAAATTGAAATTAAATTTAATTGAGATACCTGGATAGTAACAAGGGTTGTGGTTCATCCCACTTGCTTTGGGTCAGTGATTGTGATGCCTAGGTAGTAGCAGCAGTAGTGGATTATTCCACTTGCTCCAGGTTGAGTTCTTAAACACCCGCCTGAGTAGTAGCAGCAGTTGTGGTTTATTCCACTTGCTCTGGGTTAAGCAAGTAGTAGTAAGAGGGTTGTGGCTCAGACCCACCTGCTCCGCGATGGGGTGTTTTTGTCCAAGGTTAACTACCAGGATATGTCCGGTTGGCTATATAACTGACAGATGATATCATCAGCCGTAGGACAGACATGCATCATGTGCATTTATATGCATTGTTTAGTTTGAATTTGTTTTTGTTTACCTAATTGCTTAACTGTTATTAACTGCTATTTGAGTTATTTGCTGTAACAAATATCTATACATGTGCTTTCCATGTTTGTTTTGTCTGTGTTTCCTCTGGTGTGGTATTTTTGAGATTGAGTATTGCTACTGAATTGATGAAAGTGTTGGTTGATTGCGTGATGGGTAGGAGATCGTGATTGGTTTCTGATTGAAGTTTAGTTAAATATGAAAAATCAAACTGGTTCAGCACAGACTTAATGAACCTATGCTTGGAACTGGTTGGTCATTTATACAGCCTAGGAAACTTTTTAAGATTTTCTTATACGAAAAGATAGATTTTGGACTTTGGTTAATTAACTTATTTCTTTCAAAATGGTTTTGGATTTTTTTTTTAAATGTTAAACCGTTGGTTTTCAAAAGATTCATAAGATAGCGATAATCACAGAGCTTGAAAACAGTTTTCTTTTTCTAAAATATTTTCTTATGACAATTCTGAAAATCCATGGTGAGACCATGTGGTGCGGAGTTTTTGATAAGTTCTTAGATACCTTATTTCTGTTTGTATACACATGTTATAGATTTTCCTCGCATATATTATTATAATTTTGTAAGAGGGATAGGAATTGTATGTTTTGTATCTATACTATATTTATAAGCTACTTATGTAAGAAGTTTTGTATATATGTATATGCTTGTTTGTTTTCAAGATAAAGTATTTTTCCGATTTTTTAAACAAAAAAAAACAACAATACGATTTCAAGTCAAAAGCTCATACTTTATTATTAACTATACATAAGTCATCATAATACTTCTCCCTGTCAAAGTGGCGCAGTCGAAAGCGTGACATTTTGATAGTAAGGATGTTATAGAAATTTCTAGAATTAGGTAACTGTTGAGATCGTAGTTTAAAGGATTTTTTATTTTGATTAGTACCATTTGCATCTAAATAATGGAGGGACAAATTACTATGAATGCATTATTCCTATTAGTGTCTTTAACTTTTTATTGAGCTTCTTAATGTATTCAATGTTAGTGCTTTTGATTTCATTTTAGAAAGGAATTATTTTATGCATTAAGAAAAAATTGTATTCACTGTGTTTATCTCTCTAAAATTATTTTTATATGAAAATTTTGACTTAGAAATTATTGAATTTAAATATTTAAAATTATATATTAAATTTTTAATAATTTTATTTAACTAAATCGGTTGAACCTGATTGAACTCCAGTCGAACCATTAAACCAGTAAATCAATTGTCTCACCAGTTTATTGATCGGTTTGGTTCTTGCAACCTTGACAAATACACTACACAGGACCGATTTCTCCATTTCTTTGATTTTCCTTCAATTCCAAGCTCAATGTTATATTCCAATTGCTCCAATCTATTCTCTAGCATCATCATTCTTCCTTCAATATCATTGTCATCTTCATGCCCAAAATGTTTAGAAATCATTTCATCTAACCAAACGAAATAGTTGCAGACTTTCAGTGAAGTCGCTCCATCTGCAATTGCCATTATTGTGAATACAACTTGTTAAAGCACACAAGAAGTTGAATATATCAATCGAAGATGGAAACACACTTACACGATAATAGGAACAACCGAGGAAAATCCTGTCTGTGTTCTTCAATGTCCCAAATCCTTGCATGATTGTATAAGTTCCACGCTTGCATTTAGGGTGTTGGAACTTGGCCTTCTTCTCCTCACTAGCATTACTACTCGAACACAACATAGTCTTCCATTACTACTCGAACACAACATAGTCTTCCTCTAGCCACAACGCGTGTGAGAGGTTGAAAATTGCTCTCAACCGATCATGATCACTGCTAGTGTTAGGGTTAAAAAAAAGAGTGGGATTTCACATCAAAATGCAAATGACTTTTACGCAGAACAACGTCGTTTTGCTGACTGTGTAGGGACTTAATAGTCCCAACGAATGGGCAACATTCCACGTAAGATGTGTCCAGACCATATCACACCTTAAACGTTATACCTCAACTTTTTCAAATGACTCTGAACGAAAACACCCGTGAAAGGGCTTATTTGTCTGACAAAATAGATGGACAGAGACCAATTTGACATTTTTTAAAGATTAGGAGATGGGTAGTCTAATTTTAAAAAGGACAGAGACCAAAAAAGATATTTCCTCTTTTTTAAAAGAACACTTTGGTGATCTCGAAATATATGCAAAACCCTTCTCGAAACATTTTTTAGAAGAATAAAAAATATTAATCAACACTTGCACACCGAACACAATTGCATTAGAAAGAAATGATCCATTAAAATAGCCGAAAAAACCATAAAAAAGAAATTTATAAACCCTAACATATCTTCTAGTTGCTAATTTACCACCTGAGGCTTGAGCAATCTTAATTTAAGTTTCAGACACAACCCTATGATCTAGAAGGCTGGATCACCATAACCACCACCTCCACCTCTACGGTAACTACCTCCCCCGTAACCGCCACCACCACCGAAACCTCCGCCACCACCCCGAGGTCCAGAAGGCCTATCATTTGCATAGCTCACCCTGATCACTCGACCATTTAGATCCTGAAGAAACAGTGCATATCAGTAAGGCAAACCATCTATTATGTCAAAGTTTGGTACGAACAAGAAAGCATTCCAAGTTCCAACCTGCCCATCCATTGCAGTGAGTGCTGAGCTTGCAGACTCGTCACTTGAGAAGTTGACAAATCCGAAACCTCTTGATCTTCCGGTGTCTCTATCAGTGACCACCCTTGCTGTAAACAAACAAAATCAGGAAAAAAAATATCATCTCAGTATTCCAAACCAGAACAGTATCAGGCATAGTACACGTGTAAAATCTCATCTCATCTTTATCAGAGTTTTAAGACTAACCAACCCAAGGAAACCCATTCATCTCACCATTTGCGGGATAGCTCCGCTCACTCATTCACTAGAAAAATCCAGAACTCTCGTAACAATTAAGCAAGTGATCAGAGATCCCCTGCCTGAATTGATTATAGCAAACATAATCGTAATGCATGTTAGGTTCCTAACGGAATATCTAACTGTCAATGAAGTGCTGTGATGATACCAAAGCAAACTGGAAAACACGTGACCAAATTTGTGCAATATAAATACCACAGGAGAAGGTGAACTCACCATCAACCACATCCCCAAAGCCAGAGAATGCATCCCGAAGAGACTGGTCATCAACTCCATATGAAAGGCCTAGAAATGCAAAATCCAGCATAAGTAATTAGGGTAAAAAAGAAATCAGTGAACAGATATGTAGTTTATCTTGATAACTACGTTTTCAACAATAGTTAAATACCCCCAATGAAAAGCCTGCTTGAGGACATGCAGCGAATATAATTGAGCATTGATGGAGCAGATGCTAATCTGCTTCCGGAAGCACTTTGTCTCAAGAAATTTCCAAGCTTGTTACACAATGCCATGATGATTTAACCAAGCTTCACGCCTTCAGTGTTCCCTAAACCACCATATAGACCCACTATTATTATTATCAATAATCACACTAGCTACAAGAACTGAATGAAAAATTATACCACTTTACCAGTTTTATTTATATATTATGATGACACACATAAGAACAAAACGCAAACACACAAATTTCATTTAACAGGTATGCCATCATATCATAGAGAACCATCTAATCAATAATCACACTTACTAAAACAACTGAATGGAAAATAATACCACGTTACCAGTTTAAACAAGACAGCAAAAAAGAGGGAAAAAATACATTTCAATTGTAAAATTAAGAATTTCCACAAACATTTAGCAGAGATAGAAAACTCAACAATATAACAGCAACTAAAGACTTGGTAAAAAGAAAACAATCAGTAAAAATTTAAAAAAAAAAAAAACTTGAAAATAATAAAGTATAAACACACTGACGCAAAACAATGCCTGATGATCTTGCTGGACGGCGACGAAGACGATTCTCCTCTGACGCGACGAAAAAGGCGACGCTTCTGCCTCTGACGATAATCCTCAGGCGCGCGACGACGGCTCTGCGCTGACCTTGAGAGTGAGAGGGGAAAGCAGTGACAGGGGAGGAGCTTGGCGGTGAGAGGGGAGGAGGGCGGCGGGCGGCGGACGGCGGTGAGAGGAGAGCGAGAGAGAATCTGTGAAAGGGTTTGAATTTTGCTGGTGCAGAGAATCTGAGAAGAGAGGTAGTGACGGCAGTTATATTTAGGGTTTCCCAAAACTATATATACATAGATTAGAGTACTAAAAGTCCAAAACTGACGAAAAATTACGAGGCTGAGAGTATTTATAATGCTTAGTTTTAATTTCATTTTATTTTAGATTTTACAAGGAGTCACATAAATATTTATGGAAATATATGTTATAAGATTTAATTTAAAATTTAATATAAAATTTATCATTTTAATTTTTTTATGTTTGGTCTTACTTTAATTTATATTTAAATTATTTTTAATAATTTTAATTAAATTTAAAAATTTAACTAAAATAAAAATTACTAAATTACTAAATTTTGAATTATATATCATAAATATTATACACTAAAAATCATTTGCAATAGAAAAATTAGAATTTTGGGAATATGAAAATTGAGGATTTTGTGTATTTAAATTGGGACAAAAATTAAAATTTTGTAAATAATTGAGAAAAGAATTTACGTTAAATTAATTCGGATCTATTTTTCTACCAAATTGATAAGAAGATAATAAAAAAATAGAGTAATAAAATTCAGGCTGAGTAAATTTAATTTATTTGAGTATATTTTAATTAGATTTTTGTTAAGTTTAATTATTATGTTGGTCCCTATAGTTTTATCAAATTATTTTTTTTTTTCTTTTCAATTAGATCTCTATACCATATCAGATTTTGTAACTAAGTTCGTACCGTGACAAAAATGTTGAAATTAATAAAATATTCTATTAAACTATATAGAATATTCAGTCAAGTGTTAGACATATTTGTTTTGTTTAATAGAATATTATGTTAATTCTAACATTTTTGTTACGGTAAGGACTTAATTACAAAATCTGAAATGGTATAGCGTATAGGGACTCAATTGAAAAGAAAAAAAAAAGTAGAGGAACCTAATTGAAAATTCAATAAAACTATAGGGACCGACATAGTAATTAAATCTTTTGTTACAACGTGAATTTAATGGAAGTTTAATGGATTATATAAGGCGGCATCATTTCACTCATCTTTTTTCAAAAGGATATGGTATTTTCTTACTGATATCAGTATCATTTCAAAGATGATATCCAATACAAATTTCAATTTTAAATCATTTCATTTTATTTAATGTAGAAGTCAAAAGTGACACCCAAAATTAATTTCATTAGAGTTCACTCTTAAATTCTAACCCTATCACATTCTCGTTCTCCAATCCTATTTACCACCCCCAATTTCTCAATCTCTCTTTGATTACCAGACTCCGGTGAATGGATTTGTAGCCGACGAGTGCGATGTTGCGTGGCGGTTCCAGAACAAAAGGAGGAAGTCGTGGTGGAAGGAAGTATTGCAACTTCTGGCTGATGGCATTCAAATACCAATGCACGGTGGAACCCTCACCCCATTCCACTCCTTCAATGTTGCCGCCACAATCTTTGATTTTGCTTCCTCTGGTGGTTCTTTATCTTCATTCCCATGAGGTCGCGGTACTCTATCGTCGAGACCTTGTGCAGCGCTGGGAAGTCAGAGGCTAAAGCAGGGTGTTCTGGCGGTGTCGGAATCGGCGGGAGAGCAGAAGATGTTGCTAACAAGGAACAGGATGATGCCGATGAGGTGGTCGCGAAAGGTGCCGACGGCAAAGATGACAACAGAGATTTCATAGCTGTCGCTAGCAAGGAACTTGGCATTCCAGGTAGGGTTGTGGCTGCCGACCTTGTCGACTCGGGTTCGAGCTTGGTGGAGGAGTCGATCCATGTGAGGGCATAGGTTTGGAGCCTCCGCATGGAGACAGATCAAGTTGATCTCCAATATTTTCTCCTACATCTTCGTCGACGACGCCATTCTCTCTCTCTACAATCTTACTACACCGCCATCTTTCATTCTTTTCAGTATTATTTAGATTTTGAGCATCTGAAGGAGGTAGTTTCCATTGTGGAAGAAGGTGAAGAGGATTGGAGAATGGGAATGTGATAGGGTTAGAATTTGAGAGTGATTATGTTAGGATAGAAGGGTAATTTAAAAATTTTTATTAGTTTT
This sequence comes from Arachis hypogaea, assembly GCF_003086295.3. Taxonomy (NCBI): domain Eukaryota; kingdom Viridiplantae; phylum Streptophyta; class Magnoliopsida; order Fabales; family Fabaceae; genus Arachis; species Arachis hypogaea. The sequence goes on along the minus strand of NC_092051.1, from coordinate 40,403,369 downwards.
TTAGGGTTTGGATAAATTTGTCTATCCAACCGCATTTTTTATGGTTACAATTAGTTTTAATTTTTTTATGTTCAGATTTGTCAGCGTCATAATCTTTCATAATTAGTTTTGGCACTTTAGTGTATGTGCGTGTATATATATACACGGATATTATACGGGTACCTATGATGCACGGATATAGGACAGGACATCTAGGACATGACACAACATGGAACACACAAATTTTAAAATCTTATAAGACTCAGAGACACAATATTATATAATATAAAGTATTTTTAGATGAATTACAATAATATTTTGATATTTTATTGATATTAGAATATAAAATAATTTTTTAACTATTTTTAATATTTTTTTAATTATATAAAGTATTTAAGATATTTTTGTTTTAATAAATAATAATATATATTATTTCTAAACTCATTTCGAGAATACATGTTAATAATAAAACTGGACACTCTAACATGTGATGGTATTTAAGTGTGTCCAACTATATCAGAAAAGAATTTTCTATTTTTTATTAATACGTGGTTAGACACAGCAGACACGCATATCAGACGAATATCGATGAGTGTTGTATCCAAAATATGTCTGACACGCGGATAAAGCAACATGACAAATTAAATATTCGTAATTACAATCTACAAACCCTAATCTCAACCTCCTAATCTGAAACTCCTACCATCACCCTAATGTCTCACTTTAATCTTAGCCATTGTTAAGTGCCACCACCATCTCTTACCTTACCTTCTCCTATGGCATAGTTCTTTAACAATAACATTCAATTCTTTAAAAAAATACACAAAAATTAGATCTAGAATGAGAAAGAGAACAAGATTTAGAAGGAGGGAAGGAATGACAAATCTAGATAAGGCAGAGATCAAGAGAAAGAGAAAGAGATCTATTACTTCATCTTCCTTTTGCCACTTCTTTGTCCTTCTTTATTTTTTTCATCCATTTCACCATCTGGCATCTTGGAACCCTCCCTCTTCTACTTATGCCATGGCTTTTCTGGCTCTCGTGTTCTAGTTCTCACTAGCAATTTCAGCTTTTTTTTATTGGTGTCTCTACATGCATTGTCAATGTTATTGTTATTAGTATTTTGAAGTTGGCTTCTCTGTCACTTCTACTATCTCCGTTATTTTTCTCTACTACACAAATTCCTTCTACTTTTGTATCTCTATTTCATTCTTGATTTTAAGTTATTAATTTTTTTCATACCTTGGTATATTTACTACATTCTTCTGTTGTAATTGAGAGAGGGCTCCAATTTCTTATTTTTTTTTAATTAAATGCGCTTTGTATATGAAAGAATTTTGAGAGTGATGAAAGATTAATGAGAGGTAGGAAAGTAAAACAAATATGAGAAATTACCATCTCATAAAAGCTGTTAGTCAATTCAGCATTTTTCGTCTACAGAAAGGGAATCACTTGATAAATGATCATTTTTGTCATGTTTAACTATCTTTAAAGGGTTTTTGTTGTTTCCACTTTTCACGATTATTTTGTTATCGACAAAATATTTTGGATATTCTTTTGGCATTTGAATCTATTTTTTTAAAAGTACTAATTTTTAACTGACGTGACACATATGATTAAGAATGATGTGTATTTATGTAAATATCCAATTCTTTTATTGGTTTAGTTTTTTTCTCTTTAATAGCACCATTGGATATTTGAGAAAAATTTAAAAAGTTTAAATATTTATCAATTTTGTTCCAATATGGGTCTATCGATTAATGCTTAATAAAACTCCACAAAGTTCACTCATTAGCTACAAACACTTTTTGAGGAATTCATAGCTGTAAAAAGTCCAATATAGTAACCCCAAAACTCTTCGTATTCGACCTGTCTCAAGAACTAGGTTAGATCTTGTTAGCCAAAATGAGTCCTCTAACCCGTTATCTAACCCGACTAGGGGAGCATCCTGGAAGCTCCCTACTCGCAAGAAAATCACATGCACTAAATGGGATCCAACTGCCCATTATATGACGAAATGCACCAACAAGGGGAATAACTGTCACAAAACCTACTTTATAACACCCATTATCAGCTCTTAAACTTATTTATAAATACTCCTTCAGGTAACTTTTCATTTCAACTTACACACATTCTACTAAAATACCTACTGACTTTAGCATTAGAATCTCTTGTAAGTACTTCCCAACTATCATCTCAAGAGCATTCCAGGACCTTTGGACCATCCTCATGTTAGGCCCAATCTCTCTCACTAATTCAATTAAGCACATCGAAATATTGGTGTCGTTTTGGAAACCCAACGATCACTCTCAAAAAATGACAGACAACCATCATAGCGACAGTCACACAGTTAGTAATTCAGAGTCTCACACTCGAACCAGGAGACAAGACCGCTGTGCTCCCTCATTCTAACGGCCACCTCTGATTCCTTATAGGGGACCTTCCAAATCCACATGAAACTACCACAATGGGAGCCATTTGAGCATAACACCATGGAAAGAATGGACCTAGTGCATGGCCATTGTAACACCCTATTACATTAAGTTTCACCCTATAGCCGTGAAGCAAAGGCGATAAAGCATCACGACAGTTCTAAAGTTCCATACAATAGTATATAATCAAGAAATAGTATAACTAGAAGCCCAATGAAAGAAACAAATGATCAAAGAACTTAGAATAGAGATACTGATAAACCCTAATTTTAGGTTTTATCTTGTGTTGAATTTGGAGGGTTTCATCAATTCTTTTTACACTTATTCATATAAATTGCATGCTTTTATGATTTTTTTCTAATTGTGTCTTATAGTTCAAAACATGCTTCTTAGACCAGAAAAAATGCTAATTTTTAATCCTCTTCTATTACCATTCGATGCCGTGATGCGTTTGTTAAGTGATTTCAGGATCTATAGGACGAGAATGGCTTAGAGGATGGAAAGGAAGCATATAAAAGTGAAAGGAACATGAAGAATAGAAGTTTTGAAAAGCTGGTTCTCGCGCGTACATGTGACATTTGCAAAGTTCGACTGACACGTACGCGTGGCTCGCGCGTATGCGTAACATGCAGCGCATGATCTCATTAGAATTGCACGTGTCAGCGATTTCTGGACCTTTCTTGGGCCCAATTCAAGCGAATTCTGAAGGGAGAAAGGCCAAGAATTGGAGGGGGAAGGAAGGCAACCAAGCATACACACATAAGGACTTAATTTAGCTAATTTTGGTTCTTAGTTCTTCTAGAGGGAGAAACTCTTACTTCTCTCTATGTTTTAGTGCTCTTTGATTGTCTTTTGCTTTAATTTCTGAATTGAAGCTTGTTAATTCTAGTTTTATTGTCTTAATTTTAGTTTCTCTAGTTCTAATTTTACTTAATTATTTTGCTAGTGTTATGTTCTTTTTCTTAGTTTTCTCTTATTTCTCATTTTGTGAACCTTGTTAATTTTGAATTCTCATTAATACATTGAGGTTTTTATATGTTATAGTTTTAGTTGAGTTGCTATTGTTGATAATTGTTAGTTGGTAATTTTAATTTCTATTTACTTTTGCAATTTAGTTATGTCTTTGACTATTGCACATCAAGTGTTTGACAAAATATTTTCATTAGTTATGGAGTAGTTTCTTATACTCTTGGCTTAGGCTAAGAGAATTAAGTGACCTTGAGTCATTGGGTCTAATTGGAATGATAATTTAGGAACCCTTGTTGGTCAATTTGATACTCATTAACACTAGTCTACTACTAAGTTAATTAGTAGCTAGGTTGGGACTTATGGATTGATATTGATCAAGTCTATTTGACATACTTCAAACATAGAAGTAGACTTGATGGGGTTGGTCCCTTATAATTGTCAATATATGGTTATTAGACAAGGATAGTGATCTCAATTCCTATGCCTTAACCAAGAGTTCTTTTGCAATTCATATTTGAAAACCCAAAATCTAATTACTCAATTCTTGATTTAGTTAGTTTTAGTTATTTAATTAGTTCTAGAATAGAATTAGATTCATACATTGTCTTGTTAGATTGCCAATTATTTAGATATTGCTTTAATTGCCTTGATTAATATTATGTAATTAATAAAACATAAACATTAATATTTTATTAAGCATTATTTATATACATTATACTTAAAATTCAAATGCATAGGAAATAAAATTTAACAAAAAAATTTTTATATTATTTTATGACATAAGTACTTAGAAAAACAATAAACTCGAATATTAAACTTTTTCATCGTTGATTAAATGACTAATATTTTATTTAGGATTCTCAAAGAAATCAGATATTTCATAATGAGTGGTGTAATTTTTAGCAACATCTTTTGAAACAAAATTTGTCTCCTTTTCTTTGTCATTTTTCTTTAAAAATTCTTGATAAAGATCAATTAAGTGCCTTAGGGTACGACAGGTATGTGACCAATGGCCTTTTCCACTACAACGAAAATATTTATCCCACATCTAGTGAAATTGCTTCTTGGAAAATTTTTCTTCTTACCAAAGTTTTATTATTTACCTCTTCTACGATTATGATTTATCGTATTTGCTTCAAAAATGGGGCAGTCCCAGCTGAGAACGCTTCATAATTTCTTAAGAGCAATTCATTATTTTATTCAGCAACAAAAAGGTAAGAAATTATATCGAAATATTTTTTAAATTATTTTTCTCAATACTGCTGTTGCAGGAGCACATTCAAGGTATGGAAGGTCGAGAAAATTTTTTCTATGTTATTATTAATTATCTTTTTCCCACATAATTTCATTTGTGAGGTCATTCAAAATATTGCTGAATTCTATTTATTTATGGATTTAAAATCCTGTAAACACAAATGTGTCCATTCATATCGGGCATGAGAAAATATCACTATCTTTTGATGACTATACCTTTCTTTAATGTTCTTCCATATGTATTTAGAATATTTTAATGTGAGATATTCGTTTTTCAATCCTTCATCATTGACGAAGAAAGATCATGACTTTAGTTTTATCCTTTTGAAATGCTTTATTGTCAGCATTAATGGTATCTCCAAGATCCATTAAATCAAGATAAATTTCAGTATCTAATATCTATAATAAGTAATTCTCTCCATATATATTAAGAGTATTAAATTTAAGATGAGAAAATTTTGACATAATAATATAAATTTATTAGATATGTCTTTCTGAATTTTGTTCAAAACTTTATGCTGATAAAGTGGTGTAAAATAAAAAATAGGAAAGAAAAATAGATATAAAATAAAAAAGTGTAAAAAACTCTAGTATTAATATTCTCTAATATAAGTATTTCAATATAATTGAGATAATTCATATGTTTCTTAATAATATATTCACTCTTTCATGCATATGTTATTCTTGAGAGTACAAATATATGTTTTCTTATATTATGTTGTGGATCATACCATATGACTCTATGACCCTATTTATACGTGTACAAATTTACCTTTTTCCTATTTTCATTAAACTTGAGTCTTCCATGAGAATCTTAGGGATCTCCATTGTTTGGTTTTAATTTTATTTCATTTTGGGCCCAAACAATACCGCATAAGTATTTGTGAAATCATATATTATAAAAAAATAATTTAAAATTCAATGTGAAATTATCACTCCAATACTTGGTTTCATTTCAATTTAACGTTACATAACAATATTACAATGTTCGGTTAATGGATTTAATAGATATACAAATGGTAACATTTTACTAGTTTTTCTTTAAAATGATATGATATTTTTTTACTGATACTAATATCATTTCAAAGATTGTATTCAATGCAAGTTTTAATTTCAAATCAGTTTAGTTACCGTAAAAGTCAAAACTAATACCCAAAAAATATCCTATTGAAGTTGCTCTTATGCCGCTCATTCTTTGAAGACTTGTGCTTCCCAAGTTTCATTGAATGGTTGAAAGGGTCATGGCCAATTTAACGATGGGCATCCATATCATAACACTTCAAACTCTTCATCGCTTTTACTATTATAACCTATCCAATCTATATTGGGTTTTGAAAAATCAACATCATGGATTTTTTCGAACTCAACATACAACTCAATAATGAGGCTTGTTCTCTAGTTTAATGGTAGGTAGAAAATATTTCTTACTTACTAGCTTCATCAACCACATGTATTATTTGAAATTAAACAAAACCATCAAATACTAGCACAAACTACCTATACAATATTTGTCACTATCTTCAACACTTGATGAGCTATATTTTGAAAAAGTACACTTTTAAACAATAATAACAGATAGATTCTCATATAAAAAACTCACATCCTCATATATATTAGGTAAAATCTGACCATTGTAATATATTTTTAAACTAACATAACCTTCCATTCTATACTCATCACACTCACTCAAAGTTTTTCACTTCATATACAGAATAAAACTCTTAAAAGGAAGAACAACTCCAAAATTTTTCACTTCAAATGCAGAATAAAGCTCTCAAAATGAAGAACAACTCCACTTCTGCGTTTCACCACAAGACAACACAACACTTATTTTATAGTTGATTTTATATTTTTTAATTCCTACTAGCACAAAATGTTGCTGGTATTTTTACAAAATGTTGTCGACTTTTTTATTTTTCTGCAACGCGTTAATGGTGTTTTGACCAGATTATATTTTAAAAACATGCCGAATATCAAAACATCAACGGCGCTTTAAATTTTTTAATTAGAAAAAATTAAAATATTGGGGCAGTGCCATTTTGTGAATCAAACTTTGTTTTTATTTTTTTAATCAAAACGCAGGCATCATTTTGTATTTAAAGAATTAAAAAATATTGACATTTTGTGTCTTTCAAAAGGTGAAAATTGTCCATAGCAACGTAAAACTCACTTACACAAAAATAACGAAGCATATCACACAATTTATTACAATATAAAAGAAATGAGCTTAAATTGTCACTTTCCATTTAATGATTATATATACTACATGTATAAAAAAAATACAAATTTATAGGAAAAAATAAAATCTCTTCTTAATTATCTTTTTTTAAAAAATTTATTATTTGTAAGGAGTTTTTGTGTAATTTAACGAAGAATTAACTAAAAAACATTCAAATACAAATTCCACCAAAAATACAATTGAATGGAGTCAAAGAAAATCGATACAATAATAATATACAAAGAATTGTTAGTTGTTAAAGCACTTCTCTTGCCAAAATGCTTGAAGGATATGAAGGAATAATAATTAGTTAGTTATTGTGAGTGATTCTTTTTTTTTTTTTTAACTTTTTGACTTTGAGGCATCAAACTTTAAAATGTTTAACACCAGAAATTAAAAAAAAAAAAGTTGAAAATGTCTGCTTCAATCTTAGTTGCCACTTGTCTCCAACCATTTCTAATTCCATATTCTCTTCATCTCTCTCTCTCTTTCCAACTTCCACGATCTGCATCAACATTCATTCCCTCAAAACACATTACTAAGACTTGTCTGAATTTCCATTGTTCATATGATACTTGAATAGTTGTGTTGCTTTGAGCTTCTTTGTGTTCTCCACTGAATTCCTTCACTTCAGCTATGGCAACTCAGCAACAAGAACAAGACTTTCCAATGCACAAAGAACAAGTTGATGGTATCACTACCACTGCTACCGTAGCTCACACTGCAATTCATAAGGTAAATTTTCATTTATTTATTTGTTCATTTTTCTATTTTTCTTAAAGTTTACAGCTAACTGTTTCTACTTTCGGCAACTTATATATCTCCAATAGAATTCATATGGGGAACTGTGTTTTGTTCTTGGTTGATACCTTTTGTCATTGATCATATCTTCCCCCTGTTTCTGACCAATAGGAACTTTAGCTGTAGCTGAGTATTGGAATTTGAACGCTTAAAAGATTCCAATTATCCATGAGCATCAAAGCATACTCATAGTGCATGTAACTATTAGTACTAACTAGGCTGATTAGATTCCTAAACTACACTATTGAAAAACTTGTATAGTTTTCCTTTTGTTTCATTGGATGCCTATTGATTGGTGCTGGTTAAATTCCAAAACTACATTACTGGAAACTTCTATACTTTTATTTTTAAACTATTAAAATGGTACCTGAAAAAATCTGATGCTGACAAAAATAACTCAAAAGACGATTATGGATTCTATGGCTGTCCTATACACTCAGTGGCATATTTAAAAGTTACATGAAATTAGATTGTGTTCATGACATAATTTTGTGGTAAAACATCACATGCATAAGGCATATGCATTCCATGAGAAAAAGGGTAACCGTCATTGGTGTAAATCTTCATAATTGAATTGGTAATGCTCCATCTGAAACACATGTATGAGAGACATTTGCATCTGAAGCTTAACAAAGGCTATGTATGATTCTTCATGTATAGGGTGTAGAATCAAGTGAAATAACTGAACTACCTAGTAGACAACATGGAAGAAGGCAAAATCTTATGTTGGAGATACCTGCAAGAAATCTTGATGAAGCAAGAGAGGAATTCTTGAGAATTAACATGCCTTCTACAAGTCCTGCTTTCTCCAGTATCAATGAGTTACAACCAAAAAATAAATCAAATATTAAGGCCCTTATTCCCAAACTTAGCTTTAAGTTAGGGAACACTGAAAAGGCTTCCATTCTAGCACTTGAAGGTTCTTCCACAGAGGTGCCGAAAAAGCCTATGATTTCGAGGACATTATCTCTTACAAAGTTGATCACACCTAGAGGGAAGAAGATGTCATCTTTACCCGTGACACCAATTGGAGGAAACACAACCAATATGACAACATATGTGGTTAGCAGCGATCCAATTTTCTGTAGAATTTTCATAGTTAGCATGCTTTGATCACAATTTTGAAATGAGCTGCTCTCTCAATAACCATGATTTAAACATTTTGTTACCAAATGGTTCATACTTTCCTCATTTTACAGAGAAAAGGACAGCAATCATCGATCCATCGTTCGCGGTCAGTTCCTGCACTTAACAAAGATGGGAACACATCAGTAGGTGTGATGCTGCGCATAGTTCCTACTACGCCACGGTTAGCTGGTAGCGCTGCCACAACATCTATGAAATCTTCACCTGACATTACTGGTGACTTCCTTCTTCATGTTTGTATCACTTTAACAGAACGCATATGATCACTAGTTAATGCAGGAGACCCTTAAGATTTAAGTTAGTAATTCGAAGATCTCCAAGCACAAGTTATCTTTACTAGGACATTCGAATAATAACCACATTGTGTGTGTATGTGTTTATTCTGGTTTAGTTGAGAATGAGGATGGAGAGGACATTCCTGAAGAAGAAGCTGTGTGTAGAATATGTTTGATTGAACTTGGAGAAGGTTCTGATACCCTTAAAATGGAGTGCAGCTGCAAAGGGGAACTAGCATTGGCGCACCAAGAATGCGCGGTTAAATGGTTCAGGATCAAAGGTAACAGAACATGTGATGTGTGCAAGGAACAAGTTCAGAACCTACCTGTCACTCTTTTACGAATTGCGAGTACTCATTCACCAAACTTCTTGATAAGTAGCCAAGGTCAGCAATACAGGCAAGAGGAAATATTTCTTCCTTTCATCTCCTATCTCGCATTTTCTTTGTTTGAAACACATACCAAACATAACCTTAAATGTTGTTTGCCAACATGGTACAACAGAACTAATGCATAGAATTTTCTCAGGGTTTGGGAAACTGTTCCAATTCTTGTGGTTATCAACATGATGGCTTACTTCTGTTTTGTTGAGCAGCTTCTTGTAAGTACAACTACTGGACGACTTGGATAATTCCCTTTGGTCCAAAATGTAATCTTAATGATGAGATACCATTATTCATTGGACAGGTTTCAAATATGGGGTCTGGTGCCATTGCAATATCTCTCCCATTTTCTTGTATATTAGGCCTTCTTGCAAGCATGACATCAACAACAATGGGTAAGTCTCTCTTTTTCTTCCACTATTAGCCTATGCTGTGAACTTCGAATCCTGCCTTTGGTATTATTAAACTGATTCCTACAATTTTGTTCTTAGCGAGGAGAAAACATGTCTGGCTTTATGCGATTGCCCAATTTGTTATGGTGTTTCTTGCTGGTCGTCTTTTCTATTCACTGGTAAGGGAAATTTGTGTGTTACTTTGTAAAAAGACAAATGATTATTTCAACTAAAGAAAAAAATATTTTATTGGCATACAGTCTTGCATACTCATATAATTATCTTGGAGCAAGGATTGAGTTGTCTCTGTGTAACCTCAAAGTGATAAGTTTAAGCCGTAGAAACAGCTAATGATATAAGTATCGAGTTAGACTGCATATATTATACCCTTTGGGTGCAGCCCTTTTTTCGGAGCCTGTGTTAACAAGGATGCTTGTGTACCAAGCGGCCTTTTTATACTATCTTGCTCACTGGTGGACACATACTTGCTAACTTTGGATGGGATGTAGGAACCATCTCATTATGTGGATCCCATACCCCATTTAGTTATTTAAGACCCAATGTACATGACAGAAATTAATACAATACACATCTCATGTAATAAACTTTCAACTGTACCAATAAAGCACACGTAATAATTGCTTTGTTTAATTCCGTGACAGCTTCATGTGCAAGCAGTGCTATCTATGCTACTTGCTACATTTACTGGGTTTGGAGCTGTAATGTGTGTAGCCTCTGTTCTGTTTGAGTTTCTGAAATGGAGGAGAAGATGGTTTGCTCAGTTGAATCAGCATCAGCTTGGTTCCCAAGAGGTGGCTGTACCAACTCATCAATCATCTGCAACAACCACTTAAGGCTGACATAGCTTTACACTTGAATAATGCTTCCTTCAGGGCACGCTGTGGCATCATAAAACGCATTTCGCTGTACATAAAATATAATGTATAGACAAGTTTGAGCACGTCACTATTATTCTCCAGTGTTTCTTCAGTGCAAGCTTGAAGAAATTGTCTTTATAATACCATTTTGAAGGAATCGAAAAAATTAAAAGTAATAAGCAAGGTTGCGAGAACCGGACTGGTCAATAAACCAGTGAGGTCACTGATTCGACCGGAGTTCAATCGGATTCAACCGGTTTAATTAAATATTAAATAAAATTATTAAAAATCTAAAAATAATTTTAAATATATAAATTTAATAATTTCTAACTTAATAAAATTTAAAATTTCACATAATAAATTATCCATAACTTAATATTAGAAGTTCACAAACAACTTCAAACATCAAAATTTATATCTAAACAAAAAAAAAAAAAACCCACATAATGTTCTACATTTAAAAGAAACCATTACTAGCAAGTTTTCAACTAATCAAAGGTACAACTCATCAAAAATCATAATTATCATTAAGTGTTCCAATATCTCCATCATAAACAGGTAATCCAAAGCCACTATCATCAGAAGTACCACCAAAAGAAGCTATATTTGAAGAATCAAAGTACCACCAAAAGAAGCTATATTTGAAGAATCAGCGACGTCAGACAAATCCACATCAACTTCCACATCTCCATCTAATAAAATAAAATAAAAAACCAAGAAAAAATTAAAGGTATAACTTTACAACAGATATCTTTAGTAAATGAAACAAGTTTTGCTATTTCAATCACCTTTAGGATATGAAGGCATAGCATTATCCGTGTAAATTAAATTTTCAATGCCTTCGATGTCTCTATTAATAAATTCAGGATCATCTTCATCCGCCATTACCCAGAAATCTATTGTGTCAATGCTTTGAATGTCAATTGGATCATAATTCTTCTTCTTGCGATGCATTCTAGATTGAAGGCGTAGATTATAAGTCACATAAACAATGTCACTTAGCCTTTGATGCTCTAATCGGTTCCTCCTCTTTGAATGGATTTGTTTAAAGAGGCTCCAATTCCTCTCACATCCGGATGATGAAGATGTTTGATGAAGAAGACGAATCGCCATTTTTTGCAAGTTAGAAGCACTCCCACCATGTAGCCTCCACCATTCACCTACCAGGATATGAAAGTCAAACATCAATTCTCATTCAATATTTAAAAAACCTTCAAAGTAAATTGAACATAGAAATATTTCAAATATAATAACTTACCAGGTTCAAGTCTCTTAATTGCTTTCAAAGCACTTTTCTTTCCAAAACTTCCTTTTCGATCTCGATACAACTGTATCTCTTGCATTGCGGCAACTAAGTCATCGCAAAGAGTTTCAATATCAAATAAATCAAGCAAAGATTTCAAGATATTTGGCTTCTTAACAAACCCCTCACTATAGAAAAAATCTGGATTCAAAAAGTATGCTGCTGCATGGAGGTCACGCTTCAAATGCTTATTCCACCGCATTTTCAAGATACTTGTATAAGGTGTGTATGCAGATTTTCTATTTCTAAACATTATCTTGATAGCAATTTTGGCTCTTTGCATGCCCTCATACATGATACCTAGAGAAGGTTTCTCATCAGCATCAACAAGCCTCAATAACTTAATAAGAGGACCAACAAGCATAACAGTAGTAATACAATCCTCCCAAAACTTACTATTCAAGATAATTGAGCTAACCATCTTCCCGTTGATCATATATACTTTTCAAAGTAATGAAAACAGTAGCAAAATGTGTAACTCCTGGTCGAATAATTTCTTTCCAATCTTTTCTTTTTCTAAGCCATGACAAGAAAATCATATGATTGTAAACAAATACAGTCACTTTTGAAGCACGAGAGGCAAGGTCAGCTATGTGAGAAATACTTGCTATGTCTTTCAAAATAAGATTTATGCAGTGAGCAGCACAAGGAGACCAAAAAATGTTTGGATACTTTTCATGAATGAGTTTTCCAACAGATACATAATTCGCAGCATTATCAGTAACCTCATGCACAATGTTACTAGACCCAACCCACTCAATAACCTCAGCAAACAATTTAAACAAGGTATCAGCAGTTTTTATCATATCAGAAGCATCAACAGACTTAACAAATTACATACCAGCAGGACAATAAACTAGAAAATTAATTAACGTACACTGCCTTTGATCACTCCAGCCATCTGCCATTAGTGTACAACCAGTGCTTTTCCACGAGCTTCTATAGCCTTCAACAAGCAACTGACACTCCTTCTTAAGATCGGCCAGCAAATGAACTCTCATTTCATCATATGACGGTCGCTTGAAACCAGGTCCAATTACAGCAACGCCGTCCAAGGCAGGTTGAAAGTAAGGCGATTGAATTGCATTGAATGGTGGCGATGCGACTGCGAAGAGGGGAGATTCCTCTACTGGCTTCTGGCTTTGGGTGATTTCTGATTAGGGATTAGGGATTAGGGCTTCGTTAGGCGTTTAGCCTTTCTTTTCTTTTCTTTTTTTTTAAGAGGCAAAACGACGCCGTTTAACACTTTTATTTTCAAACTAAAAACCGCTAAAAAATCGGACAGTTCTTTCGGTTCACCGGTTTAACTACCGGTTCGATCAATTTTTTTATCGATTTTTTGCCGGACGATTTTTGATCTTATTCGGACCGATTAGGTGACCGATTTTCGATTATTTCAGTTGAACAACCGGTCCGGTTCGATTTTCAGAACCATGGTAATAAGTAATAACAATGGATGGCATTCTGCTGTGCAATAACTAGAGTAAGACATCCGTGATGCGCTGAGAGCAAAATTAGTTATACTATATAATATATATTTAAAATGCTACCTTGTTTAGAAATGCATTAGATAATATATAAATAGAAAATATTGTGCAATACATTCATTTAGCAATTTATATATGATTCAATATAATTATTCAACGAAAAGAAATACAATGGAAGATATACAATTTTAATGTAAATAATAATTGTATTTAGCTGTTTCTTTTTTATTCAACTGAGTTAATGTATTAAATTTAATTGATTAAAAAAAATTTAACACTTTGTTTAGTGACATATCAAAAGTGATATAAATTTTATAGTAGTTAATGATAAATGACATATTAATACTATATAAAAATTTAATATATTTTTTATATTACAAAAACGTAAAATTGCTATGTTTGCAAAATTATTGATGTAACACAATTACAAAGCAATATGGCATAAATTAATTCTATTACATATTAGTATCGATTTTTATGTGATATAAATAGATGGTAGCCGAAGTTGGTTTTATTCCGTAAAACCCATTAGTACAATTCCATATATTATTTACACGTGACAGATTATTTTTTGTTCACACTGCCATTCCAAACACCGGTATACTGCACTTTTGTTGCGAGTAAACTTACTGTCCTAAACTCGGAACACAATTGATTCATTGCGAGGATTCACGATGATCACAGCTGAATCAATTTAAATATTAGGACAGCTTCATCGAATATTAATATCCTGAAAAGAGGGCACCCTCACCGACCTCAGATTACATAGCCAAACTATTCAGCTTTATACAATTCATGTTGGTGAAACCAACAATTAAAGAGCTAACGAAATAAATAATGGCTTGTATGCAGTATGCGCTTCCGAAGTATCGATCTTCATGGACCAATTTCACATTATTCCTGTAATCACTAATCAGACATCCTAATAACAGCCGTTCTGTAATTACAGGAGGCGGCCAGAGAGAACTCTCCTTCCCATCCTCTCGCTGCCAACAATGGCATTCTCATCCGCAAATATACAGTAAAACCAGTTGGTTCATCTTTACTAGAATCAACATGTTAAAAACTAAGGGAACCAACTGGATAAAAGATAAACAAACCATTAAAAAATTTGCTTGAAATTCCCTTTAAATTTGGAATGTCATTGTTTGTAGCTAGAATTTCCAATCTTGCTGGAAAGTGAAGGCTTGTCCTTAAGGCTGGTGGCTAACAAGTTTTCAGAGTTGCTTGATTGGCTCTCGGCAACACCAGGTCTCGTCCAGATTTTTATGTGCCCCTCCCGGCAGGCAGTGAGTACAGATTCCTGAGTAAATATCAAGCCAGAGAGTGGTTCGGTGTGCACTCTGTGAGCAACCAATGGGGAGATTTTTGGAACATCACGCATACTTGGAGCAGGTTGTAAGGTACCCAATGGAACAACACTGTCCCAATGGGATGACTGGCTTCCAGTACTGTAAGTCGGAGATCCGCCAGGAGGACGCCTCAAGGGCACTACAATCTCATCCATTTCCAGGTCCCATAGAAGTAATTGAGTATCCTGACCACCAAAACATCTTAGTACCAACATTTGTGTGGAAAATAAAACAACATAAGGAAACACATCCAGATACAAAATACAGGAAATTCAATAACAAGGCATTTTCAAAATTTTATTGCACATCTAATGGTGAGTTCAATGAAATTTAATAAATGTTAAGTTTTATTGAATGGATATCAATGGGAAAAGTTTTCATTCTATTGCCCGGTGGCACAATGGAGGCCGATGAAATGAAAAGAATTTAGTAAGTTTAATTTTAAGTCCATCCAACACCACTCAAATTAGAGTGGAAGGAAAACAAGACTTTTGGTGTTTGAATATCCAAACAACGAAGATTAATGGCATTCCATAATCTCTAATCAACAAATAGTCTAAAGAATTCAAGACATAATTTTGTAAATACCATTCCCATGTTCTAATGTTCTGCAAAATGTTTCACTATGACTGTAGGAACTAGCACTGCCTAACAAAATCAATCATATGAAGTCCAACAGCTGCTAAACCCATCTACTCCATTACTATGTAAAATGTAAAAAGTAATCCTAATTGTTTTTCATCCCTTCAACTTTCAAGTAGCTTCAAATAAGCATATAGTTGACATCAAAGCCTCTTAGAAACTAGTCACAAATCCAATAACTGAAAAGCTTGACCCAATGAACAATTTCCCAAAATTTCTTTCTACACAAGTGGATCCAGCAATTCATTTTCAATCCTGTCAACCAAATCTTGGGTAATACGAAGAACCATGTGGAAAATTTTGGAAAGTATATAACCAAAGCTACAAAAAGAACAAAGGAAAAATCACAATAATAGCAATATTATGGGTACCTGACCGACCGAACCAAATCGATACATCACGTTCTCTCCATTATCACTTGAATTTGGCGATGACCAATATGAATCAAATGCCACTCCACTTACCTGATCACAGCATTTGACACACATTAATTCGGTACAATTGTAGAAACATTTTCCAACTCAATGTTACCAAGCAACATACCCATGAGTTATGTCCCTCACCCCATGCTACAATCTTTCGATCATCCATGCTCCAAACTTGAACTAAATCATCTTCTCCACCCGTCAAAACATATTTCCCATCCATGCTGTTGAAATAGTTTTAATCATGATATTGCATTTTCAAATAATGAAATCAACCAGAAGCAACTAAAAGTAGTAAAGAAAAACAGAATAATTGACTGAGATCAAACATTCTCACCTCCAAGCACAACACAACAAAGCCCCATAATAACTCTTTCCACCACATATAAGTTGTTCTTTTATGTAATCAAACACTCGTAAGTAGCCTGAAAGGAGAGAGTACGATGGAATGATTTATTTATTTTCACAACAAAAACAAAGTTGAACTAATATAGTATTGATGGTGTTTAATAGAAGATATACCATCTCTTCCAACAGTTGCTAAGTATGCTCCATCGGATGAGAAAGAAAACATGTTGATTGAACCCTGGCATATATGCCATCTGGCTATTGGGTTACTCTGCATAGGTCAATAAAAATGAAATACATCACACAAGAAATTCTCCTGAAGTGCAACCTCTAGCATTAATGGTTTCATCTGAAACAAATAGAAGCATCAATCAAGTGTTATATGAAACAACCACAACAATCTAGAGGAACTAAGCATGTTGGTTCTATGTTTGTAAAATTGATTCTTGATGAAATTGATTTTATCAAAATTGTTACGTGACTGGCTGATTGCAATGCAAAGTGATTTATATGTTGAATTGTATTTAAAAATAGATTTGTCCCTTGAAATATCCCAATGATTTAAAAAAAAAAAAAGTGATTATCCAAGCATATATTTTCTGCAAAAACTCTTCATTTGCATCACTTTGTGGTGATTTTGTATATCCCACTGGCAATCGAAACATGCACCAATCATATATTATGGCTGCCAATTAAAGCTGTATTTAGCTACAGTAAATTAATAGTCCAAATAAACAAATGGAAGTTGCATACGTAAATTTTACAAAGAAACTAAACATAAGTCAAACTCAATACCTTACTATAACGTGCATGCACAACAGAAAATTGAGTTTGATCTTTAACAACTGGGAATGAAGAATCACCAGCACTGTCTTTATTCTGAAATGTGGGAAAGAAGGGTAAATAGTTGTTCAACTGACCATTAGAAACATCATGGTAAGTACACCCAAGATATGTTAAGTTCTCTAGATAAGTAAATCTCACCTTATCATATACGAATAAATTTCCATCAGCATGAGCAACAACAAAAACTCCATCACCTCCTGGCACCCAAGCAATGCATGTACAACGACTGTTCAAATTAAAATGCATCAATCATAATTTTTTCTAATCAGTGTCCTTTTGACATCATATTCCAAGTTCCAAACTTCCAATAACATCTCAACCACAAAATGTAAAGAATTAAAACCACTGAACTACATATTAACATTAGTATGCCTTACTCAGTAATAGCAAATTGCAATATACACTTTATGAAACAGTTAAACATTGTATGGATATACCATACTGTATGGTAACAAAATAAAACGTTTTCCCCATTGAATGAAAGCAACAAGTGCTCATGTCTGGCATGGTTCCAAATCATTATCAAGCCTACTGAGCTGCTGACAGCCAATAAAGTGCTCATGAATATCAAAACTGAGTAATTCCTAATATTTAAGTCACTGAGAAAAGAGCATGAACAAATTATGTCATACAATACCTTTGGCTTTTGACAAAATATTAGAACTTGTATTTATAGAGAAAACATCATAAAGGATCAATCCTTGCCTGTTACTGACGGTACCATCTTTGTTGTAATGCTGAGCCCCAACAAGCTTTTTGCCAACATCCTGTAATTGCTGTCTCAGTGATACTGAGTAGACTACAATAATACAAACAGGGAAAAAAAATTCATAAAGCTTAAATTTTCCTTAAACAATGGAAATGGAAATTTTAATGAACACTTATTTACCATCTCCAGAGGTCAAGCCAACAAGCAAATCATGTCCATCCTTAGCATCAGGATCAAATGCATGGCACACAGGATTTGAGTTACTAAAGTGAATAGACTTTATTGGGTCCTACAAGTAATAAGAAATCTCTCTTTTAGCGAATCCAAAATACCAACAATCCATCACAACCCAACCCAAGCAATATACCTTGTCTTGAGAATTCAAATCACTTATGAAAATTGCATCTCCGACATTGAAGATCAAGTAGGTTCCTTTGCCGTCAAAATTTGGATTAGCCAGCGAACTACTTGAACTGGAGGCACCAATTGAACCAATCCTACTCGTTCCTCCATTACTCTTGCTTCCACCATTGCCCCCAACAAAACTAAGCGCTCGGCTTCCATTGCTTCCTCCCAACAATCTAGCTGCCGCAGACCGCACCCCACTGCTGGCACTGAAACTTGAAGAAGACGCAGTCGGGGTCGAAGGCGCAGGTTTGTCTTTGAGATGTGCAAGAGTAACCTGCTCATGGGTAAACCCAAACCAACAATGTGTTAAAAGGAACCACACGGCACTTCAACTTAACAATCACTCTTGGAAGAAAAAAGCATTACAGAACTCATCTCTGAAAGTCAACAAAACTAAATTCACAACGGGAAAAAACATTAAAAAATAAAAATCACAATGAATACAAGATATTTGAATGAGACAGATTTAGAAATGAGTGTAAATGAATCGGAAAAAAAAAACCCTAGCAATAAATGGAAGCAAGGTAAAGTATGATACATTGAACTAAGTATGCGTTGAAGAAAGAAGATAGCCTACAACCCTAAAAAATAATAATAATGAAAAGACTGTTGATAAAGCAAGAAGAAGAGGAGACCTGAGTAACGGTTTTGCCATGAGCATAATGAAGAAGACCAGAAGGGTGAGTCTTCTCGTATTGAAGCTTGTATCGGCCCTCAGGGGTTTTGAAATAAGTCTTGAGCCCAGGGGACTGTGCGGTTCCCGATGACGACGGGGACATCATGCCGTTCGAGCTGTTCATCATCCTCGCGATCGACCACGATCATCACATAACCCCTACTCTCTCTATCTCCCTAGGGTTTCTAATCAGAACCTTCCTTCCAATTGAATCCCAAAATCGATTCCAATTTGGATGGAGTAGGTCTCGGTTTTCGAGTTTTGTATTTCAGTCCAGATCGGAGGACAAGACGAAGACGAAGACGAAGACGAGAAGAAGAAGAGAGAGAGGGGGTTTGTTAGAATAAGGTGGCTTGTGTTTTGTGTTTTGCGGCTTATTGATGTGATGATACGCTGGCAACACCAATTGCAAAGTGGGGGAAAATGGTGGGGGTCTTCCTTTCTTGATGGGAAGAACCGCCTCCCTTTTGGTCAACGCATTGGACGGTCACGATTGAGGCATCATTATAATTTCTCCTTTTTTTGGCATTTAAACTTTGAAGACACTATCAAGGAACTACTTCACTCGCGCAAATGACAGATAGGCTTTGCTTCATGACCATGAGCCAACTGCTACTACAGTAAGGAGGCTATGATTTGATTTGGTTAGATTATATTAGATTGGGTTAGCGTTATAATCAGAATTAATAAAATAGGACAAGGACAAGTGGATCTGATGCCGGCACTGGCATTGAGGTGAGGATCCGAAGCACAGTCACACACGCCCCATTCTGCATTTCTGCTGCCATCCAAAGCTAGGCCCAACTTTATTTGGAGAATGCAAGCTCATCAATACTCATGGCCCAGCCGAGAGACCTATAAATATCCCACGTAAAGCCATTGTATTCATGACAAAAAGAAAACCCACTATTGTCCCAAAAAAATAAAGAAACCCACCGGCTTGGCCAATGAAATGTAGCTCAAATTGCATTTGTTCCCTTTCCATATAGAAACTGGGTTCAAACCTCGTTTCATTTAACTTGCCCGAAAAAAAAAAAAAAAAAACCTGTATTGCACTTGTATTAGCATAGCCAAACAAGGTATTAAATAAACAGCTGGCTACATACACAAGCTTTTTTAGCTTACAAGTAGATATAAGTTGGTCTAATCCCAACAAAAACAACCCTCACATCAACGTACGTGTAACCACGCGCTCATCAATCGTTTCAATAGCGCGCTCAAATTATGAAAGACGCTTCTTCTTACTTGATCAAAATCCTAACTCTAAAGATTCAAACGACGCTCGAAATCTCTCAAGAAACTGTTAAAATTATTGCGAAAACTCGAGGAAATCTACAAGAAAACTTCAAAATCTCCATAAAAAAACATAGAAACAAAAGATGAAAGATTATTTAAGGTACTGTTTTACTAATCGTCCAGTTTTTTTCACTTTTCTCTTCTCATTTCGATCGCGAAACACTAGATAGTCATATTTCTATTTATTAAGTAGATTCATTATGTGTTCTTGATTTAAAATACATATTACTGTTCTCATCATACTGTTCAATCGGTGATAACTATTTTACGTACTATTTCACGTATAGTATAACATATATTTTCATGTGTTTTTGAGCATGTTTACATGTTTGAACTAAGTTTGTAAAAATAGAAACTTTCTCTGTATTTCAAGTAAATTCGTGTGTAATTGGTGCTGCTGTTCTTGAATATTGTTCTTGTGCTTCTGGTGTCATTTTATGCATTTTGATTGACTTGAATATCATTTTAAACTCATATTATGTCATGTAATCTAAAAAATAATAAAAGTATATATGGCTGGTATTTCAGTGTATATCAAGCGAATTCGACTGTAACTGGTGATGTTGTTATCTATTAACCTTATTTTTTATTCCTTACAGTAAAAATGGCAAGGAGAAACGCTGCTGCACCAAAATATAATGTAACACATATATCTTAGACGAGCTCAATTTTTTCTTGTATAAATATAATGATTCTTGTTTTGTTTGTTTACAGAAAACTCATGATTTGAGATGCTCGACAAGACTCCTGAATGAAAAGTTCCAAACCATGAGCGATGAAAAGAAGGCCATTGTCCAGGAATTGAAATTTGATGGTTTGATGCACATCCCTCCAATGAATGTACCGCATAAGCTCTTGAAGGAGTTGGCATATTCATTTGATTTGATAACAAACAGATTGGACACCCGATACGGTGTGTTGACCATCAACCAGGAAAATATAGGAGCTGCCCTCTGCTTGAATGCATCTGGTAACTGGTTACATTAACTGTTATAGTAGAGGTGTATATGGCTGGTATTTTGGTGTATTTGAATTGAATTGGAGTGTAATTGGTGATATTGTTTTGCTGCTTTTGCAGGGTCGCTCTTTCCAAGCAAAGTTAATTTTAAAGAGTTTATTGAGGAGGACAAGCCAGTTTATAGAAGCTTCCAAGGCAAAACATTGAAGCAACTGACGTACTTGATGATGGAGATCGGTGTTGACCGTGACGAAGATCGGCTTACGTTCAAGAAGGTATTCATCTTTTACATTCCAATGTCATTCTTGTTGCCGACAACAATAAACAAGGTTTTTCCTGTCCACATGCCTCCGATTTTTCGTGTGGACACCATTTGCAAGTAGAATTGGAATGGCTGTATCCTCGACTTCCTCATTAAGGGCATAAGTGAGCACGTCTTGAAAAAGAAAAAATCAATTGATGGCTGTCTGTATGCTTTGATGATTGTATACTTTCATGAATCTAAACACAAAAATAAGACGGCAGATGGAATCCCTGGACCACCCTGGGTGATGCACTGGACTAGGGAGTTGCTGCTTGAGTGGATAAAAGCTGAAATTAAGGGTCATATGGTAACTAAACAGAATCCTTCTTTAATTTCGGTGTATTTATTTTATGTATATGATGTAAACTAATGTTTTACCTATTTTAGGGCATCATCAGGAGGGCAGAGCTGAAAGAGAAATTGACGAGAGTGAAAAAGAAAGAAAAGAAGGAGAAAAAGAAAAAAACACAAAAAAGGACATTTCATCGGAAAGTGATAGTGGTACTTCCTCTGAGTTTGATTCTGAACAAGACTCAGAAAAGCCACCAAAAACAAGAAAACAACCAACTAGAAAAGCAAAAAAGTAAGTATTATTTTTCGGTAGATTTTGTCATTTTTACTGTGTTTTTTGACTCATGATTGTTTGTTGTCCAGAATGGTATCCAAAAAGAAGAAGCAAATTGTTCAGGATTCCTCTTCAGAAAGCCAAAGTGAATATGATAATGAGTAAGATTCTCAAATTATCATTTGAATAGAGAGAAAACGGAGTTTTGTCACGTATTTGAGTCGCAAACGAGGTAGAGGCGCTCTCCTTAAACTCATTTTATGTTGAAGAATTGTTATAAGTCGGATTGATGTAAAACGATATATTTTTTGTGATTACGTGAGTTTTATGGATTAAACTGAGTTGTTTTGGATAAATGATTGATTTCTTGATTGATTAAATTGGTTTTTGAATTGTAGTATAATAATTATTAAGCGTATGAATGCATATTGATAATTGTGGTTGAATTATTGTAATTTACTGGATTGGTTAGTTCGAGTTCTGGGTTTTTGTTTGATTTATCGAAAATAATTTTGGGGATTGGAATTGATTTGAGATATTGGAATTAGTTTTGTTTGATTTATCGGAATGATTTTGAGAATCGGAATTGATTTGAGATATCGGAATTAGTTTTGTTTGATTTATCAGAAATGATTTTGAAAATTGGAGATGGTTTGGTTGAAATTCGAGAAGGGTGACAAAGTCCAAATTTTAGAGGAGAAGCTGTCGAAATTTTTGTAAAAATTGGAGACTTGGTTTGAAGTGTTATTTAGAAAAGTTTGGATTCAAGGATTATACTATTCGATTTTGATTTATTAAGAAAAAAAATGAATTATGTTTTGGACTTTTATTCATTAAAAAAAGTATTATGCCTTGAGTTTTATTGAAAAAAGTATTATGTTTTGAGTTTTATTTATTAAGGAAAGTATTATGTTTTGAGTTTGATTTATAAATAAAGGAATTACATTTTGAATTCGATTTATCAATAAATGAACTATGTTTGAGTTTTATTTATTAAGAAAATGATTATGTTTTGAGTTCGATTTAAGGAATCATATTTTGAGGAGTTTTAGCAAATTTACAGTATTTGAGTTTGATTGGTAAAGAGAGATGAGTTTGAGTCTTTCGAAAGAGATTCAATCTGGAAATAATTTTGAAATTGGTTTGGAAGATTTTGATTGAATAAATATGAGTTTTATGAAAGAGAGTGTGTTTTAGAGTGACGTTTTGGAGGTTTCGGAAAACGTTATAAAAGTGATTTTGATTTTAAAGGAGAATGATTTGAGAAAAAAGTGATTCTTGGCGTGTTGTGAACTAAATATAGATAGCTATTGAAGTAACTGGGCAACTTGAGATTGAAGATTCTCTCTCTTGCTGCAATAGATAAGTTGAAGTTGAGGATTCCCTCTTTTGTTGTGGTGGATAAGTTTGAGGTTGAGGATTTCCTCGCTTGTCGCACCGAAAAGTTGGATAGAAGGTTGAGGATTCTCTTTGGTTTAATTCTGTAATTATTAATTTAATTTCTGGCATGTTTGTTTGTGTTGAATTGAAATGAGTTTTGAATTGAAATGGTGAGGATGGTGGTTGGATCCCGTTCACGGATAGGCAAGCTAAGATAGAGGATTCTCTCTCTTGCTATGATGAACAAGATAAGGTTGAGAATTCCCTCTCTTGCTACATTGAAGAATTGAATGGAGAAGGTTGAAGATTTCCTTCGATTCGATTCCAGACTGTGGCGTGAATGAGTTAGGTTGAGAATTCCCTGTCGTTACATCACAGTCTCTCTCTGAATGGGAGTTTGAGGATTCCCTTCTGGAAGGTTGAGGATTTCCTTCGTGTTGAGAGACTATATGTAGGTTAGCTACTGGATGTGTCGAGTTCTGGCAAAGTAATTGACACATGAGCTCATGGTCAGTAGGACAGGCATACATCATATGCATCTATATGACATTGTTTGGGTGTGTATATTGTATTTGGTTTGCCTATGTGAATAATTCTGTTTAACTGCTAATTGCTATATTTGATATAATTGCTTTTGATTATGTTTAAACTATATTTACTTGTGATTGGGTCTGTTGGTTCGAATTATGCTGATTGAAGTGTGATTTTATTGTGTTGGGCCAAAGGCCGTGATGTGATAGTATTTTGGACCGAAGGTCATGATTTGGTTATGTTTGAGCCGGAGGCCGTGATTGGATGAATCGGTGGTAAGTTTGATGAAATTACTCATTTGGTACATGTAGTGAAATGCTACGAGGTATTGTAGGTCTTGTCCTGAGGAATGGACTGACTATGCTTCATTTGCATACTCTGAGTATCTGTCATATTGTAGGTCTTGTCCTGATAATAAGAGTTAGAGTTTTATGCACATGACTGTCTACTAATTAATGCTGTTAGTCTATCATTGCATACTTTAGTGTATTAAGTTTGGCCATATTAGCACTAATGGTTTATGTATTTGAAAACACTAATGGATTATCATAGACGATATAGGAGTAATAGATAACGAATGTCATGGGTTTGGGAAACGTTAGAGGTTGCATCTCAAGGTTACTCGATTACGTATCTGTTCTTTTATGGTTTGCCTTGAAATTCATGTTAGAGGTTTCTTTCTTGAAAAGTAAACTGATTATTCTCTAACCTATTCCTTGTTCATATGCATACTCGTTTGATGCTAACTGCATATGTCTGCTTAAATTCCTTGGATATCTGCCTTGTGTTGTTTAACCTCCTTTTCTTGACTAATGTACTTTTTTATGTGCTTTGAACTTGTTTGATACATCAAAATGATTGTTGAAACCTTTGGGATTTTACCGCTAATTGAGTTGTCCTTCCTATTTGGCTTTTGTTTTAAATCTTTTTTAAAGATGTTTTGGTTTATTCTTGTTCAAGGTTGTTATTGACTTTGCATTCCTTTGCTTGAGATGTGCATCTCTTTGCTATGATTTGAACTTGTTTTGGTGCAACATAACCATCTCTTGAAGTTTTAATAAAATCACTTTTAACTTAACCTACACTCTTTTACCTTACACTTTGAAAATTTTTGTATGGGGTTTAAATTTGTTTGTTTGTAATGCATCCTCTATTCCTTTTTATGAGCAAAACTTTATCTTAGGTTTCCTTCCAACCAGATCGCATTTTTCATGCATGCTTTTGTTTAGTCGTGCACCTAAATATCTTTTAAAGTATTTGAGAAAATATAATTTTTTTCTTAGATAAATTAACCTTTCCTTTTTTAAAAAAACTTTGTATAGTTTATTTCAACTTAAATCTATATTGGAATAATGCCACATTTATGCTTTTGTTATTCTTTTGAAGGATATTTGTTGCTTATCTTTTCTTTTAGATCGCGAAATGATGTTTCCTTAAGTTTTCCATTCTTTATGAACAATGTATTCCAAAATATTTTTAAACATAATCTTGAGTTTTGTGAGCCTTGTCATGGGTTTTAGATATTCTTTTCTGTAAATCTCATTCTTCTTTGACTCAGCTTGAATTTGTTTCAAAATACTGCATTATTTTTCAACTTCTTAGGCCTATCGAATTCCTATGATTTAAGAGTTACCCTTAAAGTTGTCAACCGATTCTCTTTCCAACACTCCTCATTGCTTGTACATCCTTGTTTGCTTGTGATTTCAATAGTTCTCTTAACCTCTTACGAATACTGTCCTTGCCACTTATCTTTCTTTTCTAAGGTCTAGTATCTTTCTGAGTAAACTTGAGATTCGTTTGGTGTCACGTGCAGCCTTTAGGTATAGCAAACGATACATTAGCTCTTTAGGATGCGTTCTGTGGACGCGGGAGGTGAAGCTTGTAAGTATGCAACGTCACAGGATGTTGTGGAATTTTGTTTCACGTGAAAGAGTTTTGAGAACACTCGGATGAGTTGTTTCATGAAGTACGGTTGAGAACGGTGGGGATAAGTTATGTCGAAATTGGGGAAGTTAAATCTCTGAGGTTTGTGCAAGATTAGTGTGCGAACGTTAATAAACGCTAGCCTGTTTTGTAAACCTTTCGCCATATTACACTATCAACGTATGTTTGAACCATATAATCTTTTGCATCAAGCCTATCTTGTAACTTTTGTTTCGTATCATATTTATACCCTTATATCTTTATGCCATATGAAAATCCTGGTATTTGAAACTGTATGTATATATGCTAAGATTTTTTTGCTTTTTCCTTAAATGTGTTCAAAAGTGGAGTTATATGAAATCTCTTTCGTTTTGTATCAATTTTCGAGGACGAAAATTTTTATAAGGTGGGTAGAATGTAAGAGCCAAAACTTTTGGAAAATATTGTTATGGGTCAATTTTAATTTATTCATTCATTAAAGACTTTAATTTCAGAAATTATTTTATTAAAGCTAATTAAATCAAGTTTTGATAATTAAATTAGAATTTTTATCTAATTTTACAATTATTGGATAATTTTTATATTTAAATTATAAAGTTTAGTAATTGTAAAAATAATAATAATTTTATATGATTTGATTTAAAGAGGTGAGATTTTAGAATTTAATACTTTAATTTTTATGAATAAAGAAAATTAATTATATTATCTCTAGTTCTTGGATTAGAGTATTTGTTTACTTTGTAAATTGATGAACAAATAATAGTATTTTTATATATAATTATTGTTGGATTAAAATTAATTTTCAATTACTCTATTACCTCTATTATTATTAAAAATACCTAAACTACCCCTAACCCTAATTCTAACACAAAACACACTCACCATTTTCCCCAAAAACCTAGCCGTCACACCCCAACCCCCTTCCTCACTCTCTCAGCACAACACCTACACACACGGTTAGCATACACACACACACCCCCATATGAACAAAGAAGAGAAGAGAGGAGGGAGCTCTCCACGTTGCCGCCGTCCAACTCATCGCCACTACCGCTGCCAAGTCGCCGTCGCATCGCCATTGGAGTAGAAAGAGAGAGAACGAACGCAAGGGGAGAAGAGAAAGCCAGGCGCGACAAAGAATATGAGAGGGACTGCAATGAAGCTTACAAATTCACAATGAAGCTTACAAATTTGATACAAATTGTATTTGAGTATTGATTGCTCTCCGCAAGCTCCATTAATTGTTGTGATAGTAAGATCATTATATTTTAGTGAAAATTACTAATGAAGTGAAGCAAATAACATGATATTCAATTTCAATGTCGTTTTGTCTGTGTTTGCTAGTGCATGGTGGGTGAAGTGCAATACACCATTATTTCCTGAATGCATAAATCATCATTCATGATTCATAGATTTTTAAAGCAACATGGGCTTGGATCCATTCACTGTCATGTTTTCTCATGAGAATTAAAAAATTGATGTGCACAAAATTAAACAAGGGTAAATTTCTTAAAAAATTTGTATGAGGTAAATCATTTAAGGGCCAAATCGGTTGAACCGGGCCAAAACCGAAACCGTGGATCCAACTGGACCCATAACTTAAAAGAGCAGAAGCTCCTTCTCCCCCATTCAGTAACAACACCAACAAACAGATTTGGGGAGAGGAGAACTCACCCAAACCCTCATCAACCCTTAATTTACCATAATTTCTCCGTTTGAGCTCCGATCGCTGCACCGTTCGCAGCCATGCATCCAGCGCGTCGAACTCTACATTTCTATGGATCAATTTCACCGGTAAGCCCCAATTTCATTTCAGAATCTCTACCTGAGAAATATTTAGGAGATTTGATGTAGATTTAGTTTGTTTTTTTGTTCTTTGTAGGCCCAAGTAGGAGAGGAAGCCTCGTTTAACCATAATGATCTCTCTTTTGAGAGTGAAGCACTGCCAACTTATTTATCTGACGATGGAAATGAGTTTTATGATGATGGAAATTATTTTTGTGGTGCTGAAGAACCTGTAAGCGATGAAGGCATGGACGTGTATTTTGAAGCCGACGATTTCTTTGATGATAACTTCAACGAGAACTGGGATGGTAGGTCAATTGATGGTATTGCTGACCTTGGTAGTCTTAACTTAAAGTCACTAACGGTGGATGAGATTAAGCTGCTACATTTCCCAGATCTTAATGTCGCCTTATCTTTCTACAATTTTATGCCAAAATGAATGAGTTTGCTGCAAGGAGGAGCAAATTGAGTCGCAATGTTAACGACGATGTCACATAACAATCATTTGTCTACTTCAGACAGGGATTTAGAGAGATGAAATCCTATGACGAGAGCAGTCAATGTAAACCTGAGCCAAAACCGGAGACTAGATGTGGATGCCAGGCTGAGATGCGTGTTCGTATCCATATAAATACTGGGAGATGGATCATAACATATTTCGAAGAAGTTCATAACCACGAGATGCTTGCTGATGAATTGACCTTCATGCTTCCGGGACATAGGAAGATAGATGCTGGTGCAATCGACCAAATGAACATGATGTTGAAAGTTGGGATAAAGACTCCTCAGATTTATGCATTCTTTGTTAACACAGCAGGGGGCTTTCATAATGTTTCATTTTTAAAGAGAGACATGTATAACCAAATAGACAAGCAACGAAGGCTCTTAGGGCGAGGATGCCATGGCTTGCTTAAAGTTCTTGTAATCAACAGCTAAAGACGATTCCAGAATGTTTGTTCGATACTTGGCTAACAAAGAGGGTCGTTTGGTACATCTTTTCTGGTCTGACAAATGTAGTCAATTGGATTATTATATCTTCGGAGATGTGTTGGCATTTGATGCGACATATCAGAAAAATAAGTACATGTGTCCTCTTGTTGTATTTTCTGGTGTAAATCATCATAACCAAACCATTGTGTTTGTCACTGCTCTTGCCTCAAATGAGAATGAGGATAATTATACCTAGTTACTACAACAATTCTTGGAGTGTATGAATGGAAAAGCTCCTTGATGAATCCATATTTGATGATAAATTTTGGTTTGATTTGAGTGGATTTCATCATAAAAACCCACATTTATTCACCTAAATAGCATGCTTTTGTGTTTTCTCTCTAAATTGTGCCTAATTGTAAAAACATGCTATTTTGTGCTTAATCAATTTTATTCCACTTTCATTCCATTCGATGCCTTGATGGTTTTGATGAGTGATTTCAGGTGTAATAGGTTGGAATGACTTGATAAGAGTGGAAGAAAAGCATGGAATTGGGAGAAAACATGAAGAAATCAAAAGAGATAAGCATTTCAGAGTGTGCCCACGCACACTTTTTGTGCCTACGCACAAGGGTCAAAATCAGCACCTGTGCCCACGCACGGAATGGAAATCAGTAAGTGTGCCCATGCACAACTTCTATGCGTACACACAGGAGGAAATTCAGCATGTGTGCGTACGCACACACCTGTGCGTATGCACAAGTCCCTGCACGTGACTTCATTAAAAATTCACGTGGCTTGCGATTTGAAGGGCTTTTTGGCCCATTTCTGAAGGCTTTGGAGCATATATGAAGGGGCAAGCAACACCATAATAGAGCATATTCATACCATACATTATACAATACACTTAATTAGTTTTGAGGGTAGTTTTTAGGTTAGTTTTTCTTAGGTTTTCTCTCAATTTTAATTAGGATTTTTGTAGAATTTTATAGTTCAAGTTTTGATTTTGGATCCTAGTAATTTCATTGTAAGTATTTCTTTAATTTCTCTTTTATTACACTACTTGTTCTACACTTTCTTATATTTTAATTTCTCTTGTCAATATATACATAGTTTTGCAATTTTGAGTTTTGGTTAATGAATTTGATGTTTAGTGATCTTTATATGCTTATTGAGTTGTCTT
The DNA here is from genome assembly GCF_003086295.3 of Arachis hypogaea. NCBI lineage: Eukaryota > Viridiplantae > Streptophyta > Magnoliopsida > Fabales > Fabaceae > Arachis > Arachis hypogaea. Next base: position 40,373,594 of record NC_092051.1, on the reverse strand, counting down.
TGTTGATTTTGATCATTTATGGTTCATAGTTTTCATCTTTTTTCCCAATTTTGCCTATTTTATGATTATGCCTACCATGTGTTTGATGAAATGTCAATTTTGATTATGGGATAAATTTCTACCCCTTGACTTGGGAAAATGAGTATATGGGTTACTAGAGTCATAATATCTGGTATTTAGTGATAATTCTTAGGTTGTTAGTTGTTATTGTTTCCACTAACGCTAGCTTCTTACTAAGGTAATTAGTAAGATAGTTAGGATTTGTGGATTGATAACAATTATGCTCACTTGACCTACTCTTCGATGTTAAGGGTTGACTAAGTAAGATTGATCCATCATAATTATCATAGTTGTGGTTATGGCAAGGAAGAAATTCCATAACTCATCCCAAGTCAAGGTTTCATTTATGTTTTGAACCACATTTTCATCATTTTAAAGCTTTACTTGTTCATATTACATACATAGTTCTTTTATTCCTTTATTAGTTTATTAATTGCAATTTCAATCGTTCTTTTATCTCTTTATTGCTTGCTTCCTTATGGAAAACACCCCTTGATTCTCACAACCAATTTTATGTACTTGTTGTCACTAGTTCCTAGAGAAGACGACTCGAGGTTTAATTACTCTCGGTTATTTTAGTTAGAAATTTTAAACTTTGATGTTTGGGATTTAATTGCCGGTTTGGACTATGCTATCAACGAAATACTTAATTTCAATTGGGAAATTCTAAACCGGTGCAAATCTTAATTATCACTCCTCAATGTGTTTTCATGGATGGTCACAGAGCCATGAAGAAGGCCATTGAATCAGTGTTTCCTGGTGCCTACTACCTGCTCTGTGCATGACACTTAATTAGGAATGCAACATCCAACCTTAGGAACCCGACCTTCACATCTAAGTTTAAAAGATGCATGCTTTTAGATTATGAAATATCAAAGTTCCAAGAATGGTTGGAGATGATGGTTTCAAAACTTGGCCTCGAGGATAATCAACGGGTGTGTGACCTTTATGCCATGAGTAAAAATTGGGCAACAACATACATTTGTGGGCATTTTTTTGGGGGTTTCAGGACGACATCTAGATGTGAGAGGCTGCATTCAATGCTTGGAAAATTTGTTCATTCATGCAACAATTTGAGAGACTTTATTGAGCAATTTTTTCATTGTATATCACAAATGAGGTCGAGGGAATGCCAAACTGACCTAGAATCTGTGGTAGGCGATTTGGTTCTACCAAGTCTGCTCCATACACTAGAGAGATCAGCTGCAAATATACTCACAAGAGAAATTCTTTCTCTTCAGACCGATGTTGACAAAGGCGTGCAATTTGAAGGTTTGATCATGCACACTCACATCAACACGTGAGATTTACACCCTTTCATGATCGAACAATTCATGGAAGGAGTGACAGGTATCTCACTACCCTAGTTCTTCTATTTTTAAGTGCTCTTGCATGAGGATGGAATCTCTTGGTGTAAGAACCGGCATAACTATTTTAATAAAATAATAATTTTTAAGTGTCCGGAGTAGATTCAAAATTTAGAAGTTTTAATTTGAAAATATAAAGGTGAAATTTGATTTCAATGAATTTTTCTGAGTTGGAAAATGTATATTTTTCAAAAAGTTTTTGTAAAAATGCGTATTGGCGCTTAAGCTGGCAATACCGGCTCTAGACTGTCCAGTACCGTGTTTTGAGAAAAATAAGATTTTGAAAATTGATTTGTTTATTTTGAAAGGATAAAAATAATTTAGAATCGAAAACCGGACGCTAATCTTAAAGGTTTTGGCCCAAAATGGGCAAAACAGACCAAAAATGTTAATGAGTTGGATCGGACCCAAACTGGACCCAAGGCCCAACATATATAAGGCCAACTAATGAGCTTTCAACTCATTTTTCACCTCAAAAGAGAGAGAGGCACATTTTGAGAGAAGAGAGGAGAAGAGGTGATGTTACTATTTATCACCACCTTTCGGGAGCCATATATTGAGCTACGGAACTCCGATTGACGAGCCATTTGCGGCCATGCGAAGCTCTCGTCAAGTTCTTCATTTCTATTTAAGAAAATCTGGTAAAAACTTGAAGCTCATGCTCCAGTTTTCTGCCCTAACATTTCTGCATTTTTGGGTTTGGTTTTTGAGTAGATTTTGTGATTTTGTTTGTTTAGGGGGTGATCTAGCATTGGAGTATTGTTGGATTTTACCCCTAATCTCGTTGAATAAGGTAAGATTTCACTAAATCCTTATTTTTAGTTGTTTTTGTAAACCCTAAGCTTGATGTTGGTATGTTATATGTGTATGGCTTGATAGTTGGTGAGTCTTAGAGGTGGTGTTGGTGTTTGAGGCTTGTTGATCTTGTTGGAATCAAGCTTTTGGTGTTTTGCGCATATTGGAAATCGGCCAAGGTATGGTTTTGGTTTCCTTTATGTAATATGTAATGTTTCGTGAACCTTAGGCTAGTTGACCTTAAGATAGGATTGAATATTTTGGGGTGTATGTGATTTTGATGTTTGAGGATAACTTGTATGATGGTGATGATGATATGGATTTTTGAGATGAGAAATATGTGAATTTGATGATGATTGTTGGTATTTTAATGATTATGAAGGTTGATGATGAATATGAGATTTATTGTTGTTGATGAGGGTTTGTTGATATAGTTGATGATTGATGATGAATATTGATGTTGTTGGTAATTTGAAGGTGAGTGTTGAGATTGTTCATAAATGATATAGGTTATAAGGTTAGAATGATGATAAATTGATGTTTGGATTAATGAGTGTTGAAGGAGTTGTTAAATTGAGATATTAAATGTTGGAGGTGGTATAGTGGAATAATGATGGAATTTATAAGTTTTGATGTGAATATTAGGTTGAATTTAGCATTAGTTGAGATGGGTATTAAATGGTATCGGTTGATTGAATAGTTGATATGGTCGAGAAATGTTTGGTATGGATTCATGAGTGAATTTGGTATTGTGTTGAGTAGGCTTTGATTTGGTTTTAAGTTGAGAGTTGTGGTAAGCTAAATTTTCAAGGTTTTGGTAAAAACGAATTTTTAGTGAACTTTGACGAATCATAACTTGATCCTTAGTTTTCAAAATTTGTTGAAATTTGCTTTAAATTAAAGTTCATTGAAAACTCTTTAAATGGATATAAATTTTGTAAGAAATGGATTTTTGTAGAGGAAGTTATGATCATTCAAAGTTTGGTGTCAAAATCTGAATTCTGTGTATGCTATAGAATTTGTGATTTCTGGTTTGTGTGCGCACACACACCCCTGTGAGCTTTTGAACCTGTGCGTATGCATACACAGGGGAAGGCTTGCTGATGAGAGTGCTAACAAGACCTATGTGCACACACAACCAACGAAGTTTTGCAACATGTGCGCACGCACACGTTAGAAGGTGCACTCTGTTGAGGGCGTTCGCACGCCTTGTGCGGATGAACAGAGTTGAAATTTTTACTACCTGTGCGTACGCACACCTCTATTCGTACGCACACATTTTGAAGACTTTCCTGGGCGTGCGCACGCACATACCCTGTTTTTCAACTAAAATCTTGTTTTTAACTATTTCACCTTCCCTACAAGCTTGTAAACTTCTGTGACACCTATTTAAGACTTTTTGGCTTGTTTTTGGATGTTAACCATAGAGAAGGTCTTGGGTGGAATTATTTGGGTATTACCTTGAAAAGTTAGAGAACGGAGGTTTAGGTTTCTGGTGTATTGAGGATGAGTCTGGTTGAGAGAGAAGGAAGAGTAGTGAACTTAGTGATTACTGACAACGAATTGAGAAACTGAGGAACTAATGAGTTTGGAATGGAAATTATGAATGATTATGGTTGATGGAATGAGTATGAGTGGAAGTGTTCTATGAGGAGTGGCCTTTGAGATTGAATATGTGATTGCAATATGCATTGTTCTCCGTCGTAGGGCTGTGGCGGTCTTCCACCTATGTTCGGATGTGAGGCTTGAAGCTGGGCTTCTCACTCATATTTATTGTAACCACCCTACCCCATGAGGCCTGTGATTTCTAATTCTTTACAGCGTTTGCTGACACACACACACACACACACACACACACACACACATATATAAAACAAATTAGAATTAGAACACATAGCGCAAAACTTTTCTTTTAGTACTTCCAAGCGGCGAACCTTTTTCCGATTCAATTATTCTATGGAATAAGTACTCCCAGAAGATTTTAATAATCTCCTTGGTTGTTCTTGAAGAGAACTAATGAATGAACCATTGAACCATATTAGTTAGATAATCCAAATCCTTGAATCGATTTGGTTTCCCTTCTCCCGATTCAACCAAACCATGCTTCCCTTAAATAAACCAGACCTAAAGAAACTCTGATTAAACTCATCTTCTCTTCTCCTCTCACAACCAAACATGTTTTCAAAGGAAACCATGGTTACCTCTTCATGTAATCTATGCTGTGATGTGGTGTTGCAAGAGAAAGAGGCCACGAAGCCTTGCCACACTAGCTCACCACTTCCCACCTTCTGTAGATATATATAGATGAGCCAAGTCTCTCAATTTTTCTGAAAACCACACGAAGAGAAGAAAGAAACTAAGAGTGGTGGCCAAGAAGAAGGAAGAGGAAGACCCAACAGAAATCACCAACAAGAAGAAAGAGAAGGGCCATTAAGGGAGCTGCTACCCGAAGCTAACGAAGGAACCCTACCTCTTTCCCTTCCTAGTCTTTTTAGTACTCTTCTTGTTAGGTAAGAACCAATAACTCTGTGTTCTGTTGTTTTTCCCTAAATTAAAGATTCTACCCTTATTGAAAATGTGTAAGTTGTCCCCAAGAAGGTTTAAGGTTAATGGGTGATGCAGAGGTATGTATAATTAGACGGTGGTGCGGAGGTATGTATAGTTAGGCGGTGATGCGGAGGTATGTTTTATAGTGTTGGTGATGCGGAGGCATGATAAAGAGAAAGTAAATGAGAAACCATGTATGAAAGAGATAATTGAAACGAATAAGTAAATTATGAAAAGTGTATGTTGAATGGGCCTTGTGCCAAACTGCTAATGCGAAAGTGCCCGCCTAACGGATAGCCTGAGATTGCTAATGCGGGAATGTTCGCCTAACTGATAGCATTGTTTCTTACTGTGATACACATTAAAATGTTATTATGATGAGGCCTAACTGACATGGGTAACCGTGATGCCAAGGTGTCTAATTGACACAGTAAGGGGACCATATTCGGGGTTCACTCCGAGTAACGTCGGGTTGCGGGTAGACAACCGACGCATGAGCTCATGGTCTACACTAGGAACAGCATGCATCATCTTGTTTGCATATATGTACTTCTTGTGAATTATTTACTGCTATTTTCTTTTTGTCTATGCTATCTACTTGTTATATGCATGTTTGTGCCTTAAGTCTCTGTGTTTGTTTCCCTTTTCTTTCTGTTTCACGACAACTTAGAGACAAAGACCCTAGGTTCCCCTTTTACCTTGCTGAGAACTCTAGGTTCTCACCATTCTTTCTTTTCCCCCCTCCCCAGATGGGTTTGGCAGACAAGTCCATTGAGTTTCGGGTTTCGGTACATCGCCCACGTTTCAACTCTGGCATGTCATACGTATTCACTCTAGCTGAAGACCATTCCGAAGATCGACCTAGCTGACTTTTACTCTTTTTGGTGATCTTAGTATTACTTTTCCCTCGATTTTGTAGTACTTTTAGAGGGGTAGGACATCTTAGTAGTTCGGTTCCAGTTTAGGAAACCCGTGTGAGGGTTGGGACTGTTTTTCTTTAATTTTGTCTCTATAAATATAACTTGGTGTAGTACTTGTCATTTTGATACTTGGCATGTATCCTCAAACTTAACTTATGTTTATATGATTAATATATGTCTACTGAGTTTGATTATAAATAGTTTATTCATGATTAAATTGGTAAAGGCTTATATTAAAATCCGAATCTAGATCCAAGTAGGTCCTTGCGACAAATAACACCTAAACAATTGACATTGGTCATAACGTGTCAAAAGTTGGGGGTGTTACATTTATCACTCAAGAGGACGGTGGTAGGGTACTCTCCCTTGGAACGTTTCCCTCTAAAAGGAGAAGGTGGTAGGGCACTCATCCCTCAGAATTATTCCTCCTGAGCATGGATTTTTCTCTGGTTGCAAGGTGGTAGAGCACTAACCCATGGAATCATGCGGCATCTAGAGGAAGGTGGTAGGGCACTCTCCCTCAGAACGTTTCCCTCTGAAATGAGAAGGTGGTAGGACACTTATCCCTTAGAATTGTTCCTCCTAAGTATGCGCAACAGAGAGACTAATCCAGGAGTTGCCGTCCGGATTTTGTGTCGGGTTTGGCACTATGACCGACATGTGATATCACAGCCAATAGGATAGACATTCATCATATGCATCTTCTTTATGCTTGCTTGCTTTGATTACTTGAGTTTGCCTAATTGTATAACATACCTACTTGCTTCTTGAATTACTTGTTATATATCTAAATACTACATGTGTTTTCCTTGCTTGCATTATCTGTGTTTGTCTGGTGCTGAGGAGGTTAGGTAGGCGGTGGCGATGGGATCGCACGGAGGGTAGGTTGGTGAAGGCTATGGGACAGTGGTGACTAGTTTTAGTTAGAAATCCCCTAAGTTTAGATAACCCTGTTTAATGTTTATGGTATAAGTTATTTATTTTATTCTAAGCTTAAATATCCGTATTCGATGTGAAGTTCTAGGATTGCCTTCCGCGTCCCGGAGCCTTACATCTTACATATTGGGCACTGTTACCATACCGAGAACCTCCGGTTCTCATTCCATACTTTGTTGTTGTTTTTCAGATGCAAGTCGTAATTCACCTAGGTGAAATTACGGACATGATGGCAGAGCAGAGTATGGTTTCTTCCTGGTTTATTTCTATTTTATTTTGTTGTAGTACTTTCTCTCACCCTTTTGTTTTAGACTTTATGGCCTTAGAGGCTTACTTGAGAGCTAAGTTGTATAAGCTGTTTTAACTCCAAAACTCTGTATTTTTCTGTTTGTAACTAGTCGGCTTAAACTCTGCAAGCTGCGGCTAGTTGCCTTATGATTATTATACTCTTATATCTATATGTATGTTCTATTCTCTTGCATCTATACATTGTCTCTTGTGCGTTAGCTTCGTGTGAACGTTTCGCGCTTTTGTAATTCCGTATTTGAGCTTATTTTCTTCATCGGGCTTCTAGAATTATTATTCCTTCTATATATATTTATGTATAAGCCTTAGAATTGTCGTAACCCTTGATTAACCTTTGCTTTACGGCATGAGGTAAGGCTCAGGGTAATTAGGGTGTTACACTTGGTATACCTTGTAATCATGTTGTTGCAGTACTTGTACATTTAGACTTTACCGAAATTCCAAATAGTCTCTTCTTGGCAAGGTGGTCAAAGAATGCTAGGTCAATAGTGAGGGCATTCATGGACAAGGGATCCTTTTGATTCCATGGTGACTTGTCAAAATTGGATGTTGAACGATCTTTGTAGGGAGATGTGTGTCCTTTCTTGTAAGAAAGTTGAAGAATTTGTAGATGTCACTGGTAAGATCAGGAACAAAATCATTTGTCTAAAGCAATTAGGAGAGTCACCTTAGTGGGCCAGAATTCATAATGTAGAGTCCACCACTCTTGAAGAATGTGTGAGGGATCCACAGATGGTCCTTCATACTAGGCACCATAGAAAGGGGTCGTTGAACCATCCCTCACTAAGAGGCTTTAAACAGTGTGGAGTTTGCCGAGGTGGACCATAATCGCCTATCATGCAACTTACAGGCTCATGGCGCTGACCATGCTATTGAAGAAGACTCTAATGCTGATTGTTTTAGCCAGGATCTTGAGATGGGAACCAACTTCATCCCTGAGAATTAAATCCATATGGGTGAAGATGGTGCTTGTTATGTGTTGTTTTTCTTTTTTTTTCTTGGTTGCACCTGATGGTTTCTAGTATGACCATATGTTCATCTGCTAAATTTGTTTTCATACTTCTAACATTTTTCTATCCTTGATTATGTGTGAATGTGTCTTACTATTTTGAACTTTTAATATGATGGTGTGGAGACTGAATGGCAAGTGGTTTGCATTAGTAAACTGATTCTAAACTTATGCTGGTTTTAACCTTAGTCAACCTTCTTAGGCTTCTACTGGTTGAATGCCCTGCATCTTTATGTTTATTTTCATTTGCTAGATAGACTTCTTTACTTTAGATTCTTGTAAAGTTTGTGAATGAAACAGGAGCTACTATTATACTGAATAAAATTGTATATGTTGAACTCATTTAGATTAATGTGATCCTAAACTAGTATCTTACTTTTTTTAATGTTAATGGATACAATCAGCGTAGATGTGGTGTTTAAGGTTATTTAATTTTCTTAATGTTAAGGGTTTAAGATATGTAAGCCATTTTTCAGTTGTGAAATAAGAAGGAAATATTTCCTTCCTCGAATATTATAATTATTAGCATTGGTATCTGATATAAAGCAGAAACACGAAGTTTTAAGATAGATACTTTTACTATTTGGTAACTTTTTTCATACTACATGTTAACATCAACATGTCCTTATATAGTGAAGGATCCTCTCTGCTGTAAATAATAATAATAATAATAATAATAATAATAATAATAATAATAATAATAATAATAATAATAATAATAATAATTATTATTATTATTATTATTATTATTATTATTATTATTATTATTATTATTATTATTATTATTATTATTATTAAGAATGACTTAAACCAATATAGCTGACAATTGATTTAATGCATCATAATTTATAAGGATAAATGATCATAGTGTACTTAACATACAATTTAGTTTGGTTCCAAGTAGTAATAAATGTAGCCTTCAAATTTAACAAAACAATTACAAATTCAATAAAACAACGACAATAAACGTAGTCTTCAAATCCAACCAAACAACGACAATACTATTTGATGCAATAATACACGGATTAAGCCTTCTAATTCCATAAACTCAAACTGTTGATCCATTATTCTTCATCCATTTTGTGCTCTCATTCAAAGGAGCCATCAAGAGGCCTAGCGTAGTATGCATTCTGACCATGTTGTCATCCATTTACAGATAAACATGAACAGATATTAATTTACCATAACAGCAACACTGTATGGTGTTTCTGTCAAAAGGTCACGTCTTATACCTGGGGATGAAGATTGTGCTGGAAAGCACATCCCATTGCCATCCAATTTAGTACCCAAAGGCCGCACTGTTTATTGTGACAGTTAACTACATTTTAGCTCAAAATATTTAACTAGCTTTAAAAAAAGCTTTCCAACAAATAAATTGACAAGCCTAAGATGTTTAATAAAATACCGAGTTTGGAATGATGGTACTTCGCTAACATTTGATATCCCAAAGCACATAACTCCTTCGGCAGTCCTCAAGAATTCAAGTTGATAGTGTGGTGCTGCAATAATACGAGACACCTCATTTCCATGTTTGTTAATAAAGAGGAAGCATTCTTTAGTACATGTGCAAATTAAAGCAGTATCAACTAATTTGATGGAAAGAGTCATTACCACAAACCGAATGATGGCTTTTTGTTTGATATTTTCCTTTTCGGTCATTGAAGCATCCAAATGGTACAGAATGTGCTCTCTGAATCCAATTACCATCAGATACCAAGTCCTATTGGCTCCCTCAAGGGGATATACGCCTGCGATAACAAAAAATAAGTGACACTTTCAACAATGACTTAAACTAGATGATGACATTATACGCAATGTGACTCACATAGTTCAAAGTTGATGGTGCCTTCATCCATGTGTCCTTATATTTCTGTAACAATTGGTGTGTGTCCTTGCCCTTTTGATGATGGCCTTGAAATTAATGGTCATAAAAAGAAGTTCAAAAAGTCATAAGATGTTTGTAGTTAGAATATATTACTAGCGAACATTGCCCCGAAATTATTATTAGAAAGTAAAATGCAGTAATAACACATCGAAACATACTGCAAAGCACGGAGGTAGACACTAAAACGTTGGCGCATCTTGGAGTTGGTTGGATAAAGTAATTCTCATTGCAAATCCCTCAAATATTTTGTCATCCAAAATCTGACCTGGGCGCAGTATAGTGATGTGGTGTCTCTTGAGGATGCAATCCCCGAACTTGACCAAGTCTTCCTTGGGAGTTTCAGCCATGCCATTTTAATAACTCAAAAATGCCACATGAGGGAGTGAAAGTTAACTAGTTGGACTCGCAAGTACAAATCGCTTAACTTAATAATGCATGTAAAAATAAATGGCTCACATGGTTTCTCCTTATGGATTGAATGTGTATGTCACGACCGAGATTTGCAATTCTAACAGCGCAGTGTCTGTTGGCTTCAACAATGTCTATGCCTTGCTCTTCATTTGTTGGTTCATTTTGTTGTAATAAGGAGGAGATATATTCATTAGGCTACCAAAAAGCTTGACTGTGGATGTTGCCATAGGCTTGGTTCCAATAGGCTCGCTACTGATGATCTGGCAGGAGTTGAAAGCATGCATTTTGTCAAAGGAAGTAGCTCTCGGTGTTGGGATGTTGATCGGTATGTCCTCGATAACTCGTCTCTCAATCCAATATAACCCCCGTCTGGTGGAATTGCTAAAGAGCATGGCTGGACGGCCAAGAAAAGGTTTTCTAGTGCTGTGAGATCTTGTAATTCCTCCGTTGAAAGCACCACCCAGAGTGAAATGGGGTCCTTTGGAAGAAATTAGAGGCGGCTATTTCCTTTTGAATTACACAATGAAGCAACCCATGAGCACCCCTTAGTGGACCAAGAAAGAAGTTTTTTGTTAGCCCAATAAAATGAGAAACTTCAACGACAAATGACTAAAGGAAAAAACAAATAATTAAAAGCGACAAAATGAAATTTACTAGATGCGGACACTAACACTTAATACACTTAAATAATGACATTAGTTGGTACTTTTTTGAAATACGACTAAATTTCATTTATGTAAAAGTTAACTATGTATTTGTTAATTTCACTTGGGTGATACATCAAGGCACAATAAAATAATAAAGTCATATTTTAATAATTTTTAAATTAACATAGTGTGACTCAGAATAATAAATATTATAAACTTAAAAATGACTAATACATTACTTTACTATTTAAAAATATCTTCATTTAAATAGATCTTTTTCCATATAAATATATATAATTATGTGATATTTTTTGTTATCACTATAATTATGTGATAGTTTAATACTTTAATGTAATAAGCTCCCGTCTTTAGATCCCATTTTAAAATTAAACATACCTAATAGAAATAACAATCATGTTTGTTATTTTTGAAAAGACTAACAATTATCCTTTTATGTCACAGTAACATCCATGTTTATATTCATCATACATTATTTTTGGTTCAAATCCAACACTAATAGACTCAAAAAAGTCTTGGGTTACAAATTCTAAAAAAGATGAAACGTGTTTCTTAAAAAAGGTCAAGAAACATATAACATTAAATGACCATTTGATATTTTGACCACATCTAAGCATAACTAAACCAAGACAAAAATTTTGCGCTGCAGATAAAAAAAGGTGAAATCATATTTTGTAAAAAAAAAAAAAAGAGAACAAACCCACACCCAAGGATAAAAATTGAAATGTAGATAAGCAGTATATGCAGGAACTTTCTTCAAATGATAAAACCCTAAACCATGTCACTGTACCATGTTATTCACTTTACGGTAGGAGGCCTTTGCTGGCTTCCAATGTGTAGTGGCAGGTCGTCCGGTAGTTCCACAAATGACCCTGTCATCATCATCCTCTGTTATCTCTATGAGCATATGGATGGTAGTGTTGAATTCGTCAAAGAGGTTGCTCCTACTGTTGTGTTTGTTCCTCTTTGGAGTCGTCCTCTCCGCAAGATTTAGAGTCACATCCGACATGTCCTTTTCCATCCTAGACTTCTTTGTCATTCCCACCAGAGGGTTCTCTTGTTGGACTTGTTGGGATATTATTTTCAATGTGTTATGCTCAATACGAGCACACTAGAGGATATCAACTCCAGCATCTGATCACTATGTTTTGCAGGGAGTTCACATGCTTGGAAGTGGGTTCGACGAAAGAAAATTTAAAATCAGTATCCTCGTCTTTGTCATGAAAGTAATATCATCACTTTAAGCACTCAAAATGACAAAAATCTACCGTTCGAGAGAATGACAACGTACTTCCAGTTTATAGGTCAAAGCTCTAACTGCGACAGAGAGTGCTCTCACACTTCCTGTTAGCTCACAGTAGAGCAGATTCCCAATTTGCAAGGCATGCAAAAATGATAAAGACATGATTTTTTCATACGACACGACATGAAGTTGACAAAGGCCACTTACACTCACAGAAGGTTGGGTTAACATGGCTGCATCAGGTATTTCATGTGCCTCATCGTTCAGGTGGCACTCAGTGTCTGGGTTGGGGGAGTTGTCGACGTCCATGGTGGCTTTGGCTTGGGATGAGGCATCCATGATGGTTGGTCAAACTCAGCTCAGTATGTGAAGAATACTATCAGCAATATATTTACAACTTTAGCGAGGGATTTCCATCCTATTAATAAAATATGAGTGTTGAATACAAACAAAATTTTTCTGTTGCATAGCCATTGTGTCTTCCCATAAGAGACAAAATGCCATTGTTAACTTAGTTTAACTCTGCGTTGCTACAGGAGAAAAGCCTTCAAACAAATATTTCTCTTACTGTGAATGTGAATATGGTATCGTAACATGATCTCAGCCAACCTTGTACATCGAAAAAGGTGACCTAGATGGGAAGGATAGCACCGTCATTTAAGTCACTTAATAATTTTTAGGACAACCTCTATGCAGGTCCACATTTGTTTTCTAAAAGACAGTTTATTTTAAACTAGATCGTTTGGGATATATTTAACGGATGTTATCACAACGGATGGTTATTCCCATCATTTATCTTTTTATAATATTCATAACATCTACTAAAAAAATTTCACATTTTTTAAAATTAATTACAAAAATCAAATATAGATAATATTATAATAATATTAATAATAGTAGTAATAATTATAACAATAAGTTTTAAACCAGCTTTATTATATTATATTAGATAAAAATTTTAATATTTAAATAAATAATTCGGCGTTTAGAATTAAAGCATTAGAATATTTTATAAATCATATTTTTAAATTCATTGGCTTCCAATATTATTAGATTGTCCTATTTATAAATCGTTCATTCATTTTGAATTTATGTATTGTTATAGTTTTTAAAATTTCTTTTGTAATTCATTTTGGAACGAACATAACTAAAATTATAATACCAATTTTAAATTAAATATTTTTATACAATGTTAAAATTTTTTTTGGTAAGCCTTTTCTTGTAATTATTATAAATAATTCTATAAATTTTAAATTTTTTTAGAAGATGTTATAAGTTCCATAAAAATTTGTAATGTACTCATTAACGAATCTATTACATAATAAATTTTTTTAAACCTTATAAACTGCAGTTTTTTTGTTTCAGGACATTCGTGTAAAATTAGATGTCATTTCAATTATTGATTAATTTATAGATATATATATTTTTGGTTCATGGTAAAAGGTTTAGGGTTTAGGGTTTCACATTGTCATTGGGGTTTAGGTTATCTTATTCTCGTTAACGATTAGGGTTTAGGGTTTCACGTTCTCAATAAGGATTACGTTATTACATCTTCGTTTATAATTAAGGTTCGAGGTTAACAATTTTGTTTGGTAATTTATACATAAAGATTTAATTTTTTATTCCTGGTAAAGGTAAAGGGTTTAGGATTTCACATTCTCATTGGTTTTTAGGTTATCACATTCTTATTGACTATTAGGATTTAGAGTTTAAGATTTTACATTCTCACTAAGGATTAATTATTATATTTTCATTGATAATTAGGATTTTGGGTTAACAATTTTCTTTATTAATTTATACATAGAGATTTTTTATTCATGGTACATAGTTAAGGGTTTAGGATTTCATATTTTCATTAAGGTTTAAGTTATCACATTCTCATTAATTATTAGGGTTTAAGGTTTCACGTTCTCACTAAGAATTAGGTTATTATATTTTCATTGATAATTAGGATTTGGGGTTAACACTTTTCTTTATTAATTTATACATAGAAAAAAAGTTACCTATTTTTATTTTAATCTAACTATAGTGACTTTTATAATCAATATTAATATTTAATCTAATTATGTGACTTTTACAATCTAACAAAAAATTAATTACTTTTTTAATATTTAATCTAACTATAGTTATTTTTATACATTGTTATCATTTTTAAAATTTTTTTGGTAATTTATTTTGTAGCGAGTATAACTAAAATTGTAATAACAATTTCAAATTAAACATTTTTATAAAGTTTTAAACTTTTTTATTGTAAGCATTTTTTTGTAATTATTGTAAATAATTCTATAAATTTTAAAACTTCTTTAGAAAATGTTATAAATAATATGAAAATTTGTAATATACTCGTTATCGAACCTATTCATAAAAAAAATTTTTAAACCTTAACATTTAATGTAACTATAGTGACTTTTACAATCTAACGAAAAATTAATTACTTTAACCACTCATAATTTGTCCCTTTTTCTTATTATAAGCTAAGAATGAGATTATTGTTTATTAACAATTAAAAAGTTTAATAGAAAGTAAAACTGGATTAGCTATCAATTAAGATAGACATCAAAGGATATTTGATTTAGAAGTTCCGAATAGAAGTTTAAGAATATTGATTAAATAATGCGACAATCATAAACATTTCTGATGCAGATTCATCATAATAGTTTTTTTTCGCATACATGATCTTTAAAAATCTTACTTCTGTTGTTGAAGGGTCGATGTCGTATTTGGCCAGAGTCTCAAATAGTATTTTTTAGTAAATATAATACTCAACTTTTTTGAGCAAAAACGATAAAAAAAATTTAATTTCTGAACGGGCCGGTTAGAATTGTCAGTGCTTTTTTGTCGTTATCACTCTTGGTCCTGTAAATTAAATATTTATACAATGGGTAATATACACTGATGGCTGTACCAAAAATCCATGAGTCAACGACATAAACAGAACACTTTTTTATTGTCTCCCCTGGAATAAAGTTATCGTATGTTCCCAATCATTATCTTACATCGATAAAAATTGAGGTCATGGGTATATCTATTCAAAATATCATAATGATAATAATTATATTTATTTATTTTTCTTGAAGGATGATAGTTTCCCTAAATGACAGATTTTTTTTCTAAACCTAATGTTATGTACATGCATAAGGAGTGTCATGAAGAAAATTGGGCATAACGGATGATAATCCTGTATATATATTGCACTAATTAGCCAAACACTAAGCAAGGATAGGCTTTTTGTACTGTGGATTCAAACCAAAAGAAATTAAATTTTGGTAAGCTAGCTAAGTGATAACTATTTAATATTTATGCCTTGTTATCCCAATAACGTTTTAAACTTAACTATAGCAAATGCGCTGATCTATTTTCACAAACGATGAATGTTATTAAGAAACAAAGTGCACAAGCAACACTTTGTCATAGCAGAAGTCCGACCCTACCCTCAGTTAACCACACCCTACAATACAACACAATGAACATAGCACTTGTGAAGTTGCACCATACTATGCAATACGTATCCAATTCACGTTATTATTCTCATGAGTGTATAAGCTACCATGAGATACAAACAAACACAACTTTAAAATTAACCCCACATACACTTAACTAAACACATTCTAATGATGCCATTAGAGGGAGATAACTTAGATACCACGACGGTTACTTCCTCGAGATGCCAAGCCTCTGCCATTACTTAGCCCACATTCTAACTAAGGTTCCAATGGCATTGAAAGGGCCACCAGCTAGGGAAATAGTGGTCCTGCCTCTTAGAGTTAAATTATCCAACTACATATTTCGATAAATTTGACAATTGAAAGTAAGTTAAAAAAATTATGCACACTATATTACTAATGGAACAATTAATAATGGTTTCTATTATAAGAACACTTACAAACAATTATGCACACTTAATTAGTAATAGAACAGTTAATTATGCTTCACAGTATAATGACAAGATTTTACCACTCCACTGATTTCCAACGCATTGAACCTTCCTTCTGGGTTTAGCCATGAAATAACCCAAGCTGCCACACTATCACTGCATATGCTCAAATAAGTGGGGTTGCAGTTAGCACGGTCACATGTGATTGAATAATTTAATTGCAGTTAAACAGTTATAGCTATAACCTTTTGTTGTAGTTTGGGATCCCTTGCCCTCTCCTGATTGGCCACTCGCGAAGATCTGTTGGTGTAGACGCTCGGAGAGGACCATAAGTGGGATATGTCTTCAGGTCATGGAGCCTGCCAACCTAGAAAAATACACAAATAGACACAACGAACTATATAAAATGCGAAAGAGGAATGTCCATCGATTAACAAGCTCGCCTACCATATTGCAGATTAGACTTTCCCTATCGACAATCATGTTTGGATCTGGATACGAGTCTAAGTGGTAATGCCATTTTATCAGCAAAGTCAACCACGATATAACACTAATGAAAAAAGATGTCTTTGACGGGGATGAAAATCTAATTCCAGATTCGATTGGATTTTAAAACTTTTCTAATAAAAATGCAATAACAACATTGTCAATTGTAACAAGTTGACAAGAATGTAATTACTTCTCGATTGAGAAATCGACTTGGCTTAACCCAGAATGGCAAATACATTTCAGCAAGTTCATCCACCAACAATCTCTTACTAACATCTTCCTAAAAGAATACCCCTAGCATGTAACTACGGGGATGCAAACCGAAAATAAACCCTAGAGAAGAAAATACCGGGTGAAGGATCAACTCACAGCAAAACGAGGTGGAAGGCACCAAAAATATGGATGATTCAAGTGTTGTATGGAGCAACTGTTACGCATGGCCACCATTTCAACAACTCTTCCATTGATCGGGTGTCCAGTAATTAAACTTTCTACGTGATGCCTAGTGAGGTGACATTCACGCATTCTCACCATAGCGTCTCTATGTTCAGTTCATTTTATTTTTTAACATACATACGTACACAATCATACATAATTTAAGAGAAAATTAAAAAAAAATCCACATACTCCATCGGATGGCAGTAGAGTGTCTTCGCGGCTAAAGTCCATGTCAAACGTCACCTTAAACCTTGGCTTACAATTTTTCTATGTAAAACAAAGAAAAACATAAACCACAAGCCACATGCATTAACATGGAGTTAACAACCAGGATTCATACAATGAACCAATCTTACATGAGATGCCTTTGTGCTTGAACCAACCCTCGACTGCTTAGGAGGTTCTGATCCAAAACATGTTGGAGTTGGTGAATGGAAGAGCTTCCTCCCCATAACAAGCACGGCAGGGTTGTCATCATCTGTATCTGCAGCAACTATGGCTGGACTACTAACAAAGACCTCCTGATCTTGGTTGGGTACATGCATATTAGAACTGCCCGCCCCACCAGCAGTATTATAACATCCTTACTATCAGAATATCATGCTTCCGGCTACACTACTCTGATAGTGAGAAGTATTACGACGACTTTCATATACTTAATAATAAAATAGGAGCCTTTGACCTCAAAACTGTATCAATGTTTTCTTTAAAAATATAGAAATACTTTTTCTTGAAAACAAACAAGCATATACATATATATAAAATTTCTTACTCAAGTAACTTATAAATATTATATACATACATGTCATTACAAAACCCGACACATCTGGTAGCTAACCTGAATATCATCCTCTCGAAAACCGGTAGGCGGTACACCATCACGATCCCTACCTGGTGAACGGTACACTACCACAATCCTCACCATTGTGAGCGGTACACCACCACGATCCTTACAAGATTTTTAATTGAAAAACACACACCCGTGGGCGGTAAATAACCATGATCCCCATAAACATGGCGACACTGGACAAGCAGTATACCACCACGATCATTGCCAGGTCAAAACTCAGATTCAAAACTATAATCTTTTAAAATATTGACTCGGATCAAGTGGGACTAAGCCATAACCCTTGCGTACTATCCAGGCATCTCAAATACTAACCCAGAGCAAGTGGGATGAACCACAACTCTTGCATATTGCTAGGTGTTTCAAATATCAAAATCTCTCTATAAAAAACATTTCAAATCCATTTCTCTTTCATAAAACTCCTTTTCACCAAAATAAAAGTCTCAAATCAACTTCAACAATTTATTCTTTAATTTTGTTTAAAAACCCCAAAAAAAATTAGAAATATAAATTTTATAGTATTATGAGATAGAGCTAATTAAAATAAGAATTTTAACACTAATTTTAAAGAATTTAGCAGAAGAGTGGGCCGAACCAGACAAACCGGACCGTATTGGGCCTAAGGCCCAACCAACTCACTTAGCCTAAATGAGCTTCAGCTCATTTCTTCCTTCCCCATTCAGCATACACGTTCATAACACAAGGGAGGGGAGAAGGAGAAGTTCCAAACCCTTGCACCCACTTTAAGTTGCCATAACTTCTCGCTTCGAGCTCTGATCGCTGCACCGTTTGTGGCCACGCGTCTTCAGCGTCGAGCTCTATAAAGTTTAGTGCTTAATTAGGTGAGGAACTCTCAGTCTCACTTTCAATTTCTTTTCCCCTAATTTTTGAAATTTGAGCCTTTGGGTATTGAAATTTTGATGATTTTGGTGTTTAGGGTCAAGCTAGCTCAAGGAAACCACTAAGTTTTGACCCATTGGTGTTTGGGTAAGGTGAGGACTCTCAAAATTTAGTAAATTCCTTAATACTGTGTGATGGGTATTGAATTTTGGTATACATATGTGATAATACATGTTAGGTGTGTATATATGTGATATGAAGCAAAATTTAAAATATTGGAAGCTTAATGCGGAACTTTGGAGGATGAATTTTGGTGGTGAAACTTGTGAGCTTGCTTAGTTGGGTTGCCTTTGGGATATATGAGGAAATCAGCCAAGGTATAGTTTGCTTTCTCTTATATAATATATAATATTTTGTGAAAACTTAGGCTAGATGACCATAGAATAGGTTGAAATGCATGATTATGTTAAATAATTAGCACCCTTGATTATGATTGTTGAAATAGGTTGAGTATGAGTTTGGTGATTGATGCTTGTGATGAAAATGAAATGCTAAATGATGATTTTAATGATGATAGATAAGGTGATGTGAATGAATATGTATGAGGTGGTATGTTGATGAACTTGTTTGTATATTTGAGAAATTCTTGTATGAGATTCTTTAAAATGGAGGTATGATTGTTATGGTAGGATGTGGGGCTGTGTTGCTGTGGTATGGTATGTTTTGGTGCTATTTATAAGCATAGAAAGTTGGTATTGAGTTGTGTTTTGGTGAAAATAAAAGCTTGAGGATTTTTGGAAAAATATAATTTTTGGCCAAACTTCGACGAGCTATAACTTGGTTTCTGGATCCCCAAACGTTTTTCAACTTGTCTCATATGAAAATTGGGTCCATGAAGGTTACACTGTTCAAAGAATGGATGAAAAATATTTTAAAAACGAAAAAGTTATGCGCGTTGGAAGTCTGGAGTCCAAAATTGAAATTCTGCAGCATTAGCATTTTTACCCACTCTGCAGGATTCGCGTACGCGACCACCTGCACGCGACGCGACCATTTCCATCGGGTTTGGTATCTCGTGTACGCGAGCAAGGGGCATGCATCCATGAGCAATGAATTTGAGGGGTTGCGTACGTGACCACTTGCACGCGACACGACCATTCCCTTCGGGTTTGGTGTCTCGCGTACGCGAGCAAGTGCATGCGTACGCGAGAAGGGAAAAAATGCACCCACGCGTACGCGAGACCGATGCGTACGCGGAACCCCTGTTTTTAGCAAAGTGAATTTTGTGTTTTGAAAGATAATTTTGAATCTCTAAACCTCTTTTTTTACTCTTTTAGTCCCTAGACCTTAGTGGTATGCCTAGTGATGAGATGAAGCTAGGAAGGGATGGTAACTTAGGGGTGAAGTAAGCTTGGAAGATGATGAATCGTGTATGAAAAGAGCAAAGATAAGTTTTGGAAAGATTATGGATGAATATGAATGCTTATGTGGCTTATGCACTTATTTTTATCTGAGATACAAGTTTTCCAGGGTAAAGAGAAGTGGCTTGCCACCATGTGCTCCAGGTTGAGACTCGATACTTTGTTGACCTTACGTCGTAAGGGTGACTAGGCACATATAAATTCCCAGAAAGGATTCTCCCAATGAGCAAAATTTATATATGAATAAGAAAAAGCTATTCATAGACTCTTAGGGATGCGCAATAAGGGACAGTCCAGGGTTTAACAGCCAGACTTGTCAAATTGGCTTGATAACCAACAGATGAGACTCATCAGCCATACGATAAGCATACATCATATGCATATTTTTTGAATTGCTTGCTTGTGCTCTAATTGGGAATGCCTATGTGACTTTAATATGCTTAACTGTTATATATGCTATCTGCATTACTCGTATTTTAATTGTGTTTGTCATTGTCTGTTTGCTTATCTGTGTGGTTCCACCGGAGTTGGAGGTTTTGGAGGAAAGTAGACGATGGAGGGTTAGGTTAAAGCTTTGGTTAAGTTTAGAACTTAGAGGACCACCCTGATTTATGGTTTCTGTTTTAGTTCTTTAAGTTCTAGGATTGCCTCTGGCTTTCCCAGGACCTTATATCTTATGTATGCGGCACCATTACCATGTTGAGAACCCTCGGTTCTCATTCCATACGGATATTTGTATTTTTCAGATGTAGGTTGAGATGCTTTTCTACAGCGAAGTGGGCTTTTGGGACTTTACATCTTGTTCTATTTTGTTATATCTATATGTATAGACTCTCCTTATGTATATATGTTTTACTTTTGCACCTCATAGAGGTTTATGGAGAACTAGGGTTTTTTTTATGTATTTTGGGTTATGGATTTCTATATGTATGTATATAAATATCCTCCAGCCAGCCTTAGCTTCGTAGGCTGAGTTCGGCAGGCTTGAATATTTTGTACGTTGACTCTCTACTCTCCTCGTTTATATGTTTATGTTTGTGTTCCTATTCTTTCTTCGTATGCAAGTAAACCTTATTCCTGAGCGTTGCGCTTTTAATTTTGCGATTTTGCTTTACCTTCAAGGCTCTTTACATATTACATTTTTTCAATTCTTATATATATATATATATATATATATATATATATATATATATATATATATATATATATATATATATTTTAGAGGTCGTAATACCACATCACATCTATTTTACGACTTAAGCATAAAGTTCTGTATGGTAGGGTGTTACATTATGGTATCAGAGCAGTTCGTTCCTGTAGAGCCTACGGGACGGACTGACTATGCTTCTGTGCATACTCTGTATGTGTGTGTCTATATGCTATTAGGATATCTAACTGATATATGTGGTATAAACATTCATGAGCATGCATTTGAGAATTTTATACACTAGACTTGCGATATTGAGACTGATCAATTTGATATCATTTGTTTGGTGTGTATAAGAACCAGATGGTGCCTCGTGGACGCGGTCGTTGGCGAGGCAGAGGTAGAATAGGCAACGCAAGTCCTGAACTGACAGGGAACAACCCTGTATACTTTATGGCTGCCCTAGAAAACATGGCCGCAGCTATGCAGGCGACAGCTGACGTGTTGAAAAATCAGATGAATAATGGGAATAATGGAAACAATGGCGAGGAGTGTGTCATGACACTCTCTCTTTTTCTAAAAGTGCACCCTCTGACCTTCAGGGAAACTACAAAACTCTACTGAAGTAGATAACTGGCTTCAGGCGATGGAGCGGGCTCTGCAGGCTTAGCAGGTTCCCTGAGGAATAGTGGGTTGAGTTCGGGTCCTATGAGTTGCAGAGTGAAGCCCAATATTGGTGGTAGGAAACTGATGCACGGAAACTTGTCTCTCAACAATTTCCCTCGGCAAGTATACCGAATTGTCGTCAAGTAAAAACTCACAATAGAGTGAGGTCAAATCCCACAAGGATTGATTGGTCAATCAACTTTAATTAGAGGAATGTTCTAGTTGAGCTAAGTAGAATTGATTTGAGAATTGCAGAAAATTAAATGGCGGGAAAGTAAATGGCAGAAAATGTAAATGCTGGAAATAAAGAGCTGAATATAAATGATGGAAAGTAAAGTGCAGAATCTTAAATGGGGAATGGGGAATTTAGCATGAAAGTAAATTGCAGAAATTAAAGAGAATGGGTAAGATCAGAAATGGGGGATTCATTGGGCTTAGGAGATGTTGCGTTCTCCGGATCAAGTTCATTTTCATCTCTTCCTCAATCAATGCATTCATTGATCTCCTTGGCAATCTTAAGTGATTAAATTCCAATTCCTTGGTAATTCAATCTCTCAAATCTTGATCAATAGCCAATTCCTTGGTCTAATTGCTCATGAGAAGAGATGAAGTATGGTCACTGATTGTACCACATGTATTTCTAAATCAAAGTATTAGGAGAATTATATGTCACCATATCCGCCCAATCCCCAATTTGGTCCAACATGAGAAAGCATTTCTAGCATGATCCCTTTATTCCTCTTCCAAGGTTCCGAAGAGATCCAAGTATGAATAGCTTCTTTTCCAAGACAACTACCCAATTGGATGAAGATTGAAAGCTTTCTAGTAAAATCAAGAGAAAAGAAAGAAGAAGAATAATAAAAACTATTATTGATCCATCAAATTACAACAGAGCTCCCTAACCCAATGAAAGGGGTTTAGTTGTTCATGGCTCTGGGAATGGAAAACAAAGATGGAGAATGCATTTTGAAAGTAAAACTAGAAGTTGCAGAGAAAGTAAAATTATACAGAGAGTAGTTCTCTCAATCCCAAAAGCTCCTCTCTAGTTCAAAACTACTCCTATATATACTACTCTTCTGATCTTCCAGTTGGCTCTTCAAGTCTTGGATATGGGTCTTTGGATCTTGAGTTGAAGCAGTTTGGAATCTTCAATGGGCTCAGCTTTACTTGCAGAGAAAGTGTGAAGTAGGCATGGATTTTGGCTAGGACGTTAGTGGCGTTAACGTTAAATGAAAATGTGGGTTCGAGAACGTTAGTGACGATCACCTTTTGCACTAACGTTCCTAGCCCAAGATGAGTTACGTTAACTTCAACGTTAGTGGCACTAACGTGACCACTAATGTTGCCTCTTGGTCCATCGCGAGCGTTATTGGCGTTTACCTTTGCCAATAACGTTGCCCTTAGCCCCCTTTTCTCACGTTAGAGTCCACGTTAGTATAACTAACGTGGCTCTTAACGTGGGCATGCCTTAGCCTCGAGAGCGTTAGTGACACTTACCTTTGTCACTAACGCTCCAAACGCCCCTTCTCACGTTAGTGCCCCACGTTAATTATCTTAACGTGGCCAATAACGTGGTGGTGATTGCCATTTCTAACGTTAGTGACAAAGGTGAGTATCACTAACGTTGGCTCATCAATTCTTTCCTCCATGTTAGCTTCCACGTTAATGCACTTAATGTGGTAACTAACGTGGCTCATAGTGGCTTAGTCCAACGTTAGTGACAAAAGTGAGTGTCACTAACGTTGGCGATTCCTTGCTCCTTCCACGTTAGAGTTCACGTTAACCAAGTTAACGTGGCTCTTAACGTAGCCAATATGGGCTTAGTCCAACGTTAGTGACAAAGGTGAGTGTCACTAACGTTGGCATTATCTTCCTCTTCCACGTTAGAGTTCACGTTAACTGAGTTAACGTGACTCTTAACGTGGCCAATTGCCCTTTTGGAGCGTTAGTGGCACTTACTTTTACCACTAACACTTGAAGCTTCCTTTTCTTCCACGTTAACTACCACGTTAATGTAGTTAGCGTGGTAATTAACGTGGGCTATGATGGCTTCGAAGACGTTATTGGAGATTACTTTTCTCATTAACGTTGCAAGCTAGCTCCCATTTTACGTTAGTGGTCACGTTAGTTAGACTAACGTGGCTACTAACGTGGCTTTTCCTTGCTTCCTTTGTCCTGAAATCAAGCAAATAAAGTGCATCAAAGCTCTAATCCAAGTTATGAGTCATGCATAATCCAATTTGTCATTAAATTCATGCATAATTCTCATGAAATCATATAAAATTCACAATGTTTGCTTGAATCAAGATGTAAGTGAAATTCTACCCAAAACTTGCTTATTTCCTAAGAAATTGCATGAAACTACCCTAAAATAGTAAAGAAAAGGTCAGTGAAACTGGCCGAAATGCCCTGGCATCACAACACCAAACTTAAAGCTTGCTTGTCCCTAAGCAAGTACTGAAACATGAGAATGATGAATGGAATGACAAGATGAATGAATCATTATTGTGGAAGTCATGTCCTTGGTTTTATGGGGTTTCATGCATAGCAACTTAGGTTCATTCCTTTACTGGCTTTCAGACCTTTATCATGCCCGGGAATACTCACTTGATTGCACCCTTTGAGACTTTTATTAATGATCCCTTTGTCTTTTCAAGGTTTATTGCATCCTTAGGCTAAGTGCTCTGTGAGGGGGCGACTCTTTAAAATAAGCTTTTAGCCAACACTCCCGAACCAGTTGGTTCAAGGTGCTAGGTGTTGAAACACCCCTAAGGACTTACTCCCTCAAGTTTCTCTCCCCCATACATGCACACCACAGGCACATGGTTTGTTATTTTCTTTCCTTGAGGCCTTGGTGTCGAGCACCTCTTTGGGTTACTAAATATTCTATAGCAAGGTTGCTCTTGATAGTGGATTTTCAGTTGATAATCCCAGGTTAGTTAACCCAAGTTACCAAGTGATGAAGCACTCTGGTGCGCAGAAATCGTGACGGTTCCATTCCATGATAACGACGCTGAAAACTTTATACGCACGTTCATAATCTTAATTCTTTGTCACAACTTTGCACAACTGACCAGCAAGTGCACTGGGTCGTCCAAGTAATAAACCTTACGTGAGTAAGGGTCGATCCTACAGAGATTATCGGCTTGAAGCAAGCTATGGTCACCTTGTAAATCTCAGTTAGGCGGATTCAAATGGATATAGAGTTTAATAATTAAAAGATAAATAAAACATAAACTAGGATAGAGATACTTATGTAATTCATTAGTGAGAATTTCAGATAAGCGTATAGAGATACTTTCATTCCTCTGAACCTCTGCTTTCCTGCTGTCTTCATCCAACCATTCCTACTCCTGTTCATGGCAAGCTTTATGTAGGGCATCACCGTTGTCAATGGCTACATCCCATCCTCTCTGTGAAAATGGTCCAATGCGCTGTCACTGCATGGCTAATCATCTGTCGGTTCTCGATCATACTGGAATAGGATTTACTATCCTTTTGCGTCTGTCACTACGCCCAGCACTCGCGAGTTTGAAGCTCGTCACAGCCATCCCTTCCCAGATCCTACTCAGAATACCACAGATAAGGTTTAGACTTTCCGGATCTCAAGAATGGCCATCCATGGGTTCTAACTTATACCACGAAGATTCTAATATCTCAGACTCGGTCCCCTGTATTAGATATCTAAGAGATATTCATTCTAGCTTGTTTGCATGTAGAACAGAAGTGTTTGTCAGGCATGCGTTCATAAGTGAGAATGATGATGAGCGTCACATAATCATCACATTCATCATGTTCTTGGGTGCGAATGGATACCTTAGAATAGGAATAAGCTTGAATTGAATAGAAAAATAGTAGTACTTTGTATTAATTCATGAGGAACAACAGAGCTCCACACCTTAATCTATGGTGTGTAGAAACTCTACCGTTTAAAAATACATAAGTGATAATAGTCCAGACATGGCCGAATGGCCAGCCCCCAAAACGTGATCAAAGGATCAAAAGATAATCCAAAGATGTTCCAAAAGATCCTAAATATAATAGTAAAAAGTCCTATTTATAAAAACTAGTTACTATGGTTTACAGAGATAAGTAAATGATGCAGAAATCCAATTCTGGGGCCCACTTGATGTGTGCTTGGGCTGAACATTGAGCTTTACACGTGTAGAGGCTTCTCTTGGAGTTGAATGCCAGTTTGTAACCTGTTTCTGGCGTTTAACTCCACTTTGCAACCTGTTTCTGGCGTTTAACTCTAGAATGCAGCATGGAACTGGCGTTCAATGCCAGTTTGTGTCATCTAAACTCGGGCAAAGTATGGACTATTATATATTTCTGGAAATCCCTAGATGTCTACTTTCCAATGCAATTGAGAGTGCACCATTTAGAGTTCTGTAGCTCCAGAAAATCCACTTTGAGTGCAGGGAGGTCAGAATCCAACAGCATCTGCAGTCCTTCTTCAACCTCTGAATTTGATTTTTGCTCAAGTCCCTCAATTTCAGCCAGAAAATACCTGAAATCACAGAAAAACACACAAACTCATAGTAAAATCCAGAAATGTGAATTTTAATTAAAAACTAATAAAAATATACTAAAAACTAACTAAATCATACTAAAAACTATGTAAAAACAATGCCAAAAAGCGTATAAATTATCCGCTTATCACAACACCAAACTTAAATTGTTGCTTGTCCCCAAGCAACTGAAAATCAAATAGGATAAAAAGAAGAGAATATACTATAAATTCCAAAATATCAATGAAACTTAGCTCCAATCAGATGAGCGAGACTTGTAGCTTTTTGCCTCTTAAATAGTTTTGGCATCTCACTTTATCCATTGAAGTTCAGAATGATTGGCATCTAGTATTACCACCGGATACATAAATGCCATAGACACATAACTAGGTGAACCTTTTCAGATTGTGACTCAGCTTTGCTAAAGTCCCCAATTAGAGGTGTCCAGGGTTCTTAAGCACACTCTTTTTTTGCTTTGGACCTTGACTTTAACCGCTCAGTCTCAAGTTTTCACTTGACACCTTCACGCCACAAGCACATGGTTAGGGACAGCTTGGTTTAGCCGCTTAGGCCAGGATTTTATTCCTTTAAGCCCTCCTATCCACTGATGCTCAAAGCCTTGGATCCTTTTTATTACCCTTGCCTTTTGGTTTTAAGGGCTATTCGCTTTTGCCTCTTGCCTTTTGGTTTAAAGAGCTTTTGGCTTTTTCTGCTTGCTTTTTCTTTTTCTATTTTTTTTTTGCCATTTTTTTTCTTTTCTCTCTTTTTTTTTCTGCAAGCTTTTGTATTCACTGCTTTTTCTTGCTTCAAGAATCATTTTTATGATTTTTCAGATTATCAAATAACATTTCTCCTTTTCATCATTCTTTCAAGAGCCAACATATTTAACATTCATAAACAACAACTTCAAAAGACATATGCACTGTTCAAGCATACATTCAGAAAACAAAAAGTATTGCCACCACATCAAAATAATTAAACTAGTTTCAAGGATGAATTCGAAACCATGTACTTCTTGTTCTTTTGTTTTTAGAACAGTTTTCATTTAAGAGAGGTGATGGATTCATATTCATAACTTTAAGGCATAGACACTTAGACACTAATGATCATATAGTAAAGACACAAACATAATTAAACATGAAGCATGGAAACCGAAAATAGAAAATAAATAGATAAGGAGATTAAGGAATGAGTCCACCTTAGTGAGGGTGGCGTCTTCCTCTTCTTGAAGAACCAATGGTGCTTTTGAGCTCCTTTATGTCTCTTCCTTGTCTTTGTTGCTCCTCCCTCATAGCTCTTTGATCTTCTCTAATTTCATGGAGGATGATGGAGTGCTCTTGGTGCTCCACCCTTAGTTTTCCCATGTTGGAACTTAATTCTCCTAGGAAAGTGTTGATTTGCTCCCAATAATTCTGTGGAGGAAAGTGCATCCCTTGAGGCATCTCAGGGATTTCATGGTGAGGAATCTCCTCATGCTCATGTTGAGGTCCATGATCTCTTGTTTGCTCCATCCTTTTCTTAGTGATGGGCTTATCCTTTCCAATGAGGATATCTCCCTCTATGTTAATTCCAGCTGAATTGCAGAGGTGGCATATGAGGTGAGGAAAGGCTAACCTTGCCCAAGTGGAGGACTTGTCAGCCACCTTGTAAAGTTCTTGAGGTATAATCTCATGAACTTCCACCTCCTCTCCAATCATGATACTATGGATCATGATGGCCCGGTCTATAGTAACTTCAGACCGGTTACTAGTAGGAATGATTGAGCATTGAATGAACTCTAGCCATCCCTTAGCCACTGGTTTGAGGTCATGCCTTCTTATTTGAACCGGCTTGCCTCTTGAGTCAATTTTCCATTGAGCTCCTTCCTCACATATGTTTATGAGGACTTGGTCCAACCTTTGATCAAAGTTGACCCTTCTTGTGTAGGGGCGTGCGTTCTCTTCCATCATTGGCAAGTTGAATGCCAGCCTTACATTTTCCGGACTGAAATCTAAGTGTTTCCCCCGAACCATGGTAAGCCAATACTTTGGATTCGGGTTCACACTTTGATCATGGTTCCTTGTGATCCATGCATTTGCATAGAACTCTTGAACCATTAGGATCCCGACTTGTTGAATGGGGTTGGTGAGAACTTTCCAACCTCTTCTTTGAATCTCAAGTCAGATCTCCGGATACTCATTCCTTTTGAGCTTGAAAAGAACCTCAGGGATCACTTTCTTCTTGGCCATAACTTCATAGAAGTGGTCTTGATGGACCTTTGAGATGAATCTCTCCATCTCCCATGACTCAGAGGTGGAAGCAATTGCCTTCCCTTTCCTCTTTCTAGAAGTTTCTTTGGCCTTAGGTGCCATAAATGGTTATGGAAAAACAAAAAGCAATGCTTTTACCACACCAAACTTAAAATGTTTGCTTGTCCCCGAGTAAAAGAAGAAAGAAAGAAGTAGAAAAAGAAGAGAAATAGAGGAGAGGGAGAGAGTAGGTTTCGGCCAAGTAGAAGAAGAGAGGGTTGTGTTGTGTGAAATAGAAGAAGGAATGAGGGATTTATATAGAAGTGGGGAGGGGTTTAGGGTTCGGCCATTTAGGGTTGGGTTTGGGAGGGAAAATATTTTGAATTTGAAGGGAGGTGGGGTTTTTGGTGAAGAGAAGATGGATGTGAGTGGTGAGGGGGTGATGGGAAAGAGTGATTGAAGTGATTGGTGAAGGGCATTTGGGGAAGAGAGTTATGAAAAGGTGTGAAGAGGAGAGAATAGGGTTAGGTGGGGATCCTGTGGGGTCCACAGATCATGAGGTGTCAAGGATTTTTGATCCCTGTACCCTTTAGACGTGTAAAACGCCCTATACATGCAATCCTGGCATTTAATGCCAGACTGCTGCCTGTTTCTGGCGTTAAACGCCACTTCCATGCTCTGTTCTGGCGTTTAACGCCAGGTAGATGCTTGTTTCTGGCATTAAACGCCAGCTTGGTGCCTGTTTCTGGCGTTAAACGTCAGATAGATGCTTATTTCTGGCGTTTAAACGCCAGACTGTTCTCCTCCAGGGTGTGCTATTTTTCATTCTATTTTTCACTCTGTTTTTGATTTTTTTTTAGTAGTTTTTATGACTTCACATGATCATCAACCTAAAGAAAACATAGAATAACAATGGAAAATAAATAAATATAATTAGATAACATTGGGTTGCCTCCCAACAAGCACTTTTTTAATGTCAATAGCTTGACAGTGAGCTCTCATGGAGCCTCACAGATAATCAAAGCAAGGTTAGAACCTCCCTACACCAAACTTAGAGTTTGAATGTGGGGGTTCAACACCAAACTTAGAGTTTGGTTGTGGCCTCCTAACACCAAACTTAGAGTTTGACTGTGGGGACTTTGGTTGACTCTGCAGTGAGAGAAGCTTTTCATGCTTCCTCTCCATGGTTACAGAAGGAGATCCTTGAGTTTTAAACACAAGGTTATCCTCATTCAGTTGAAGGATCAATTCTCCTCTGTCCACATCAATCACAGCTCTTGCTGTGGCTAGGAAGGGTCTTCCAAGGATGATGGATTCATCCTCCTCCTTCCTAGTGTCTAGGATTATGAAACTAGCAGGGATGTAAAGGCCTTCAACCTTTACTAACACGTCATCTACTTGTCCATAAGCCTGTTTTCTGGAGTTGTCTGCCATCTCTAATGAGATTCTGGCAGTTTGCACCTCAAAGATTCCCAGTTTCTCCATTACAGAGAGTGGCATGAGGTTTATCCCTGATCCAAGGTCACATAGAGCCTTCTCAAAGGTCATGGTGCCTATGGTACAAGGTATTAAGAACTTTCCAGGATCCTGTTTCTTCTGAGGCAATCTCAGTTGATCCAGATCACTTAGTTCATTGATGAGCAAGGGAGGTTCATCTTCCCAAGTCTCATTACCAAATAATTTGGCATTTAGCTTCATGATTGCACCAAGGGTACTTGGCAAATTGCTCTTCAGTAACATCTTTATTCTCTTCAGAAGAAGAATACTCATCAGAGCTCATGAATGGCATAAAGAGGTTCAATAGAATCTCTATGGTCTCTAGATGAGTCTCAGATTCCTTTGGTTCCTCAGAGAAAAACTCCTTGTTGATTACTGGACGTCCCAAGAGGTCTTCCTCACTGGGATTCACGTCCTCTCCCTCCCTTGTAGGTTCGGCCATGATGGTTAAATCAATGGCCTTGCACTCTCTCTTTGGATTTTCTTCTGTATTGCTTGGGAGAGTACTAGGAGGAGTTTCAGTGACTCTTTTACTCAGCTGGCCCACTTGTGCCTCCAAATTTCTAATGGAGGACCTTGTTTCATTCATGAAACTTACAGTGGCCTTAGATAGATCAGAGAGTATATTTGCTAAGCTAGATGGATTCTGCTCAGAATTCTCTGTCTGTTGCTGAGTGGATGATGGAAAAGGTTTGCTATTGCTAAACCTGTTTCTTCCACCATTGTTAAAGCCTTGTTGAGGCTTTTGTTGATCCTTCCATGAGAAATTTGGATGATTTCTCCATGAGGGATTATAGGTATTTCCATAGGGTTCACCCATGTAATTCACCTCTGCTATTGCAGGGTTCTCAGGATCATAAGCTTCTTCTTCAGAAGAGGCCTCTTTAGTACTGTTGGATGATTCCTTCAATCCATTCAGACTCTGAGAGATCATATTGACTTACTGAGTCAATATTTTATTCTGAGCCAATATGGCATTCAGAATATGAATTTCAAGAACTCCCTTCCTCATAGGCGTCCCATTACTCACAGGATTCCTTTCAGAAGTGTACATAAACTGGTTATTTGCAACCATGTCAATGAGTTCTTGAGCTTCTGCAGGAATTTTCTTTAGGTGGATGGATCCACCTGCAGAATGGTCTAGTGACATCTTTGATAACTCAGACAGACCATCATAGAATATATCCAGCATGGTCTATTCTGAAAGCATGTTAGAAGGACACTTTTTGGTCAGTTCCTTGTATCTCTCTCAAGCTTCATAGAGGGATTCACCTTCCTTTTGTCTGAAGCTTTGAACATCCACTCTAAGCTTGCTAAGCTTTTGAGGAGGAAAGAACTTGGCTAAGAAAGCCGTGACCAACTTATCCCAAGAGTTCAGGCTGTCTTTAGGTTGAGAGTCCAACCATACTCTAGCTCTGTCTCTTATAGCAAACGGGAAAAGCATAAGCCTGTAGACCTCGGGATCAACCCTATTGGTCTGAACAGTATCACAGATCTGCAAGAATTCAGTTAAGAACTGAAAAGGATCTTCAGATGGAAGTCCATGAAACTTGCAGTTCTGTTGCATCAGAGAAACTAATTGAGGTTTAAGCTCAAAATTGTTTGCTCCAATGGCAGGGATTGAGATGCTTCTTCCATGTAAATTGGAATTAGGTGCAGTAAAGTCACCAAGCATCTTCCTTGCATTATTATTATTTTCGGCCATGGCTCCTTCTTTTTCGAAATTTTCAGTCAGATTTTCTCCAGAGAGTTGTGCTTTAGCTTTCCTTAGCTTCCTCTTCAGAGTCCTTTCAGGTTCAGGATCAGCCTCAACAAGAATGTTCTTATCCTTGTTCCTGCTCATATGAAAAAGAAGAAAACAGAAAAGAAAATTTGGAATTCTCTATGTCACAGTATAGAGATTCCTTTATGTGAGTAGAAGAAGATAAGAATAAAAGAAGAGAAATTCGAACACCAAGAGGAAGAGAGGGTTCGAATTTTAAGATGAAGAGAAGTGTTAGTAAATAAATAAATAAATAAATAAATAGAAGGAGATGAGAGAGAGAGAATTTCGAAAATTAATTAAATTAAAATTAAAATTTAAAGTTAAATTTTGAAAATTAAAATTGAAATCAAATTAAATTAAATTTTTAAATTAAAAAGGAATTTTTTTTTAAAAAAGAGGGAAGGGATTTTCGAAAATTAGAGAGAGAATTAGTTAGCTAGTTTTGAAAAAGATAAGAATCAAACAAAAAGATAGGATTAGTTTGAAAAAGATTTGAAAATCAATTTTTGAAAAGATAAGAGGTTAGAAAAGAAGTTAGAAAAGATTTTGAAATTGATTTTGAAAAGATATGATTGAAACTTATTTTGAAAAAGATTTGAAAAAGAAATTTAAAAAGATTTGATTTTGAAATCAAAATTGATTACTTGACTAACAAGAAACTAAAAGATATGATTTAAAATTTTAAAGATTGAACCTTTCTTACTAGGCAAGTAACAAGCTTAAAATTTTAGAATCAATCACATTAAATACTAATAAGATTTTTGAAAATTATGAAAAAGATTTTTGAAAATTAATTTTGAAAATTTCGAAAATTATGAAAGAAAAATGAGAAAGATTTTATTTTTGAAAAAGATTTGAAAAAGATAGAATTTTTAAATTGAAAATTTGATTTGACTCATAAGAAACAACTTGATTTTAAAATTTTTTGAAAAAAGTCAACTCAAATTTTTGAATTTGATGAGAAGAAAAAGGGAAAGATATTTTTTTTTTATTTTTGAATTTTTAATGATGAAAGAGAAAAACATCAAAAAGACTCAAAACATGAAAATTATGAATCAAAACAAGAAAAATATGCAAGAACACTTTGAATGCAAAGATGAACACCAAGAACACTTTGAATGTCAAGATGAACACCAAGAACTTATTTTTGAAAAATTTTCAAGAAAAGAAAACATGCAAGACACCAAACTTAAAAATTATCAAATTTTAGACACTAACAAATTGAAAATGCATGTGAAAAACAAGAAAAGACACAAAACAAGAAAATATGAAGATCAAACAAGAAGACTGGCCAAGAACAACTTGAAGATCATGAAGAATGCAATGCATGAATTTTCGAAAATAATTTTTAGAAAATTAAAAAGATGCAATTGACACCAAACTTAAAACTTGACTCTAGACTCAAAAAAGAAACACAAAATATTTTTGGTTTTATTATTTTATTAAACTTTTTTTTTAATTTTTTTCGAAAATTAATTGGAAAAAACGAAAAAGAAGAAAATATTTTTTTGTATTTTTTTTTGAAAATAAGAAATAAAAAGCTTAAAATTAAAATAAAATTACCTAATCTGAGCAACAAGATGAACCGTCAGTTGTCCAAACTCGAACAATCCACGGCAACGGCGCCAAAAACTTGGTGTGCAGAAATCGTGACGGTTCCATTCCATGGTAATGGCGCTGAAAACTTTATACGCACGTTCATAATCTTAATTCTTTGTCACAACTTTGCACAACTGACCAGCAAGTGCACTGGGTCGTCCAAGTAATAAACCTTACGTGAGTAAGGGTCGATCCCACAGAGATTGTCGGCTTGAAGCAAGCTATGGTCACCTTGTAAATCTCAGTCAGGCGGATTCAAATGGATATATAGTTTAATAATTAAAAGATAAATAAAACATAAACTAGGATAGAGATACTTATGTAATTCATTAGTGAGAATTTCAGATAAGCGTATAGAGATGCTTTCGTTCCTTTGAACCTCTGCTTTCCTGCTGTCTTCATCCAACCATTCCTACTCCTTTCCATGGTAAGCTTTATGTAGGGCATCACCGTTGTCAATGGCTACATCCCATCCTCTCTATGAAAATGGTCCAATGCGCTGTCACTTCATGGCTAATCATCTGTCGGTTCTCGATCATACTAGAATAGGATTTACTATCATTTTGCGTCTGTCACTACGCCCAGCACTCACGAGTTTGAAGCTCGTCACAGCCATCCCTTCCCAGATCCTACTCGGAATACCACAGACAAGGTTTAGACTTTCCGGATCTCAAGAATGGCCATCCATGGGTTCTAACTTATACCACGAAAATTCTAATATCTCGGACTCGGTCCCCTGTATTAGATATCTAAGAGATATTTATTCTAGCTTGTTTGCATGTAGAACGGAAGTGTTTGTCAGGCACACGTTCATAAGTGAGAATGATGATGAGCGTCACATAATCATCACATTCATCATGTTCTTGGGTGCAAATGGATATCTTAGAATAGGAATAAGCTTGAATTGAATAGAAAAATAGTAGTACTTTGTATTAATTCATGAGGAACAGCAGAGCTCCACACCTTAATCTATGGTGTGTAGAAACTCTACCGTTTGAAAATACATAAGTGATAATAGTCCAGGCATGGCCGAATGGCCAGCCCCCCAAAACATGATCAAAGGATCAAAAGATAATACAAAGATGTTCCAAAAGATCCTAAATACAATAGTAAAAAGTCCTATTTATAAAAACTAGTTACTAGGGTTTATAGAGATAAGTAAATGATACAGAAATCCACTTCCGGGGCCCACTTGGTGTGTGCTTGGACTGAGCATTGAGCTTTAAATGTGTAAAGGCTTCTCTTGGAGTTGAACGCCATTTTGTAACCTGTTTCTGGCGTTTAACTCCACTTTGCAACCTGTTTCTGGCGTTTAACTCCAGAATGCAGCATGGAACTGGCGTTCAACGCCAGTTTGTGTTGTCTAAAATCGGGCAAAGTATAGACTATTATATATTTCTGGAAAGCTCTGGATGTCTACTTTCCAACACAATTGAGAGCGCGCCATTTGGAGTTCTGTAGCTCCAGAAAATCTACTTTGAGTGCAGGGAGGTCAGAATCCAACAGCATCTGCAGTCCTTCTTCAACCTCTGAATCTGATTTTTGCTCAAGTCCCTCAATTTCAGCCAGAAAATACCTGAAATCAAAGAAAAACACACAAACTCATAGTAAAGTCCAGAAATGTGAATTTTAATTAAAAACTAATAAAAATATACTAAAAACTAACTAAATCATACTAAAAACTATGTAAAAACAATGCCAAAAAGCGTATAAATTATCCGCTCATCACACTCCTAAGAACTTATTCATCCAAGCAGATCCTTGATACAAGAGCACCACAGACACATCCCTCAAGATTCAAGCCCTTGGTGCCTAGCCTTATTCTTTATTACTTTTCTTTCTTTTTCAACTCTTATTGTTCTTTTCCTCTTTCTTATTAGGATCTTGTTATTTAGCTAGTCTCATGGGGTGTGTTTCAAGCATATGACTTCAGGACAGATAGTTGCCTTCCTACCTTGTTGGTGAACTAACTTAGCTAAGTGATTACTACACCACAAGCTTAAGAACCTACTCCACAATTGATCATCACTCTGGTCTTTTCATAACATCTCTTTTTATTTGGCTTAAAAGGACAGGCATACAATAAGCGAGATGAAAATGCAGCAGTGCCATTAGACTAGCAAGCATAGACCTAGGCAATGCAAACTTAAAGACAGAATTGAAAATTCCTAAGCTACTATGGAAGCATGTTCTATCTCATACATGATTTTTCTTATTTAAAACTTGAAAAAGATGGGATAATGAGGGAACTCCACCACCTTTTACTCATGGGGTTGCTCATGCTCTCCCTCTTGTTTGTCCTCTTTGTGTCCACTTGTGTTTCCTTGTATTCGTGCCAGTCTAGCCTTTTTCCAATCTTCAAGTGCCTTCCTTACTGATTCATGACTCTTTTCTATCATACCTCACTGCGTTTGCGTAGAACTCTCTCACGAGCGTTGCATTTATTCTTGCGGTGACTGGATCGGTGAGGAGCTCCCATCTTCTCTTTTCTACCTTCTCTGTGATTTCGGGGCACTCAGTTTTCTTGACTTGAAAGCCTAGCTCATATATGATCTCCTTATCAGCCATCCATCCAAATTGAAGTGCATGGTGAAAGGTTCTAAACTTCTTTTCATCAAAAGGGCATTGCTCCATAGGCTCCTTCCCCTTTCTTCTTTTAGAGCTTGATAATGCCATGAGTGACTTTTTGAGAAGTGAAGGTGTTGGGGTCGGTGATAGACTTTGGCTGGTTAAGATAGGGTGTAGTGAAGGGAGTGAGGGAGAGTATTTTTGGATGGAGTGAAGTACAAAGAGTGGGAATTGGAATGTGAAAGGGGTATGGAATAAGAACCACTTTATATAGGGAAATGGTGGGTAGATGAAAGGTGTGGATTGATGGAGTGGATGTGTGATGAACGGATGGGGTTTATCATGGGATGAGCACAATGATCATCAACTTTATGAAGGGGGGTTGGTTCAGTTTCCAAGCATGTTCTTCTTCCAATGTTACATGGCAACATTTTCCAATGCATCCCCCTTGAAAACACGTGTATAGTACTTCTCCTTTTGTGGTGGCTGAATCCTCCTTCTTCAATTGTCCCATCAATTCTCCTACAAATAAAGGGATGTGATTAATGAATTTGTGGAAAGTGGTAGCAAAATTTAAAAAGAAAGAAAGAGTAACTACTTTTTAAAATTTTTGTTGTTAACTGACTAAGTGCTATTCATAAGTACAAACCAACTGACTAATTGATTGTCCATGTATGCAACATTGGTGACACCAAACTTAGTTTGTGGCCATGTGGAGTAAAAGGAATTGTTCAAGGTTCTAAGAGTGACATGATATGAATTGCATTCATGTTCTCTTAGTGTGCCTTGAACACCAAACTTGTTCTTCACTATGTGTTGCAAACATGAAAGATTCGGTCAAGTGTATGTCAAAGTTGATTTGGACTTCATGAACCTTGCATTATTAACTACTTTTAAAAGTATATAAAACATGGGTTGCCTCCCATGAAGCGCTTCTTTAGCGTCACTAGCTTAACGTTCTGCCCTTTGTCAGGGTGGTTGGTAATGCTTCAGATCTTCCCCTCTTGCAGTAAACTTATCTCCATTGGCTTCATCAAGGACCTCTACATGTTCTAGGGAGAGAACTTTGTTGATGGTGAAAACCTTAGGTAGTTGAGATGGGATGGTGGGGAGATGAGGTGGGATATCTAGGAAGTAAGCTGAGATCCCTTTATCCCCTAGAGAGAAATCCTCTGTAGGGATCTTCTTGTTCCTCCATCTCCTTGGTGCCTTCTTCTTTGTTCCTTTTGATGTTGCCCTGCTCTTTGTGACCTCTTCTTTCAAGGAAATTTTGTTGCTGGTCTCATATGACTCTGGTGGTTTAAGTTCCTCCTGATTTTCCTTGAGCTGTGACAGCTGCTGATTATCTTGTTTATCAACCAAAGGGATTCTCTGTGATTCAATGCTTGTTTCTTCCACCAGTGCTTTGTCATGCTCTTT
Source organism: Arachis hypogaea (assembly GCF_003086295.3). Classification (NCBI taxonomy): domain Eukaryota; kingdom Viridiplantae; phylum Streptophyta; class Magnoliopsida; order Fabales; family Fabaceae; genus Arachis; species Arachis hypogaea. Next base: position 40,336,141 of record NC_092051.1, on the reverse strand, counting down.
CCTTGGTTCCTTGCTTTCCTAATCTATTTCTTGTGAAGGTTTGAAGACATTGAATGCGAGTTGTTCGTCATGTATCCACAATATTAGCTCTCCTCACTCCACATCTATGAGCGCTCTGGCTGTAGCTAGGAATGGTCTTCCCAATATGATTGGGTGAAGGTGACTCTCTTCCATTTCCAATATGACAAAGTATGTAGGAAGAAAGTAGTTCCCAACCTTTACCAACACATTTTCCACCACTCCTACTGCTTATTTTTGAGTTTTGTCAGCTAGCCTGATGATTACGTCTGTGGGCATTAGCTCATTGATCTGCAGCTTCTTCATAAGGGATAAAGGCATTAAGTTGATGCTTGCTCCCAGATCACAGAGTCCTTTGTCAAACATTGTTTCTCCTATGGCACAGAGGATGTGAAAACTCCCTGGGTCCTTCCTTTTTGTAGGCAACTCTAGTTGAATGAGAGCACTGCACTCCTTATTCATCACTATTGTTTTCCCTCCTTTGAGTGAGCTTTTCCTTGTCAGCAACTCTTTTATATACTTAATGTATGAGGGCATTTTTTGGAGGGCCTTGATGAATGGTATGTTTACATGGAGAGATGCAAACATGTCAAGAAACCTTGAGTATATTCTCTTTTCTACACCACCCTTGAGTTTTTGGGGAAAAGGTGCATAGAGTCTCAGCAGCTCCTTCTGTGAAATTTTGGTTTCTTGGTGATCCTCTTCCTGTTTCTCTACTGATGTATCTCCAGGTTGTTCTAATGGTTTGTTTGGCTCTTCCTCAGTCCCCTCATCACTTATAGTGACCATCTTGTAATCTTCCCATCTGACCTTCTTTGCTTCACCTCTCGGGTTCTTCTCTGTGTCACTTGGGAAGCTATCAGTAGGTTTGGGAATCTTCTCAGAGAGGTATCCCACTTGAAATTCTAGCCTCTGAATGGTGTCTCCCTGGTTTTTGAGACTAGCTCGCACCTCCTCTTTGAACACCTTGTTATCTTGGATTTCCTTACATATGACTTCAAGTAAGTTCTCAATCCTTGATAGTCTTTCTTCCGATGATGGTGAGTTGAGATTGGAGGGATGAGAAGGGCCATTTTGGCTTTGGTATGGATGTTGATGTGTGTTGTTAAGTGGGTGCTGATATGATCTCTGTGTGGAATGTTGGTGAGTCGCATGGTTGTTGGGGTTGTGACGTCTCTGATCTTGGCCTTGGTCTTGTTGGTTTCCCCACCCAAAGTTTGGGTGGTTCCTCCAACCAGGATTATACATTTTAGAGTATGGGTCATGGTTCTGCCTAGGTGAATTTCCAATGTAGTTGGCTTGCTCTTGACTATCCTCTGCCTCTTCATTCACTCCTTTTTGAGTTGCTACTAAAGTGGTGATTGCTGCTACTTGATTCCTCTCCATCTTCTTGGTAAGGTCAGCCAACTGCTTGGTAATCATCTTGTTTTGAGCTAGCAGTGCATCCACATTGTTCAGCTCCATCACTCCTCTAGTGTTGCCTCTTTCAGAAGCATAGAAATAGTCATTCTCAGCTACAGTCTCAATGACATCTATGGCTTCTTCAATGGTCTTCTTCTTGTTCAGAGATCCCCTGGATGAGTGGTCTACTGCCTTCTTTGATTCATAAGAAAGACCATAGAAAATGTGTAGCTGTACCCATTCATTGAACATATCTGGCAAGTACCTTCTTGTCAGATCCTTAAACCTCTCCCATGCTTCGTAGATAGTCTCACCATCTTGTTGCCTGAAAGTTTGAACCTCAGCTCTCAACCTGTTGATTCTTTGAGGAGGATAGAATCTTGCCAAGAATTTGTTCACCACATTTTTCCAGGTTGTTAAGCTTTCCTTCGGGAAGGATTCCAGCCATTTAGATGCCTTGTCCTTGAGTGAGAAGGGGAATAAAAGTAGTATGTAGGTGTCAGGATGAACACCATTAGACTTCACAGTGTCACATATCCTCAGGAAGGTGGTTAGATGCTGATTGGGATCTTCTTGAACACTTCCTCTGAATGAACAGTTGTTCTGAACAAGGGTGATGAGCTGTGGCTTTAGTTCAAAGTTGTTGGCATGTATGGTTGGCTTTTGGATGCTGCTTCCACAGTTTCCTGGGTTTGGATTGATGTAGGATCCCAGAACTCTTCTCTCTTGCCCAGCATGATGCACTAGGCCTTCTCTGCCATAGTTGTGAGCCTCTTCTTCATGATGGTTCTCCATATTCTCATCCATGTCTGGTTCAAAATACTCCTCTTCTTCCTCTGTACCAACTACTCTCTTTCCTCTTGCTTCCCTCCTTAATCTAAAAAAGGTCCTCTCAGGTTCAGAATCAAAGGAAGTTGAAGCACTGCTTCTTCTACCTATCATACAACCCACAAATCACAAGCAAGAAAGATAGATGTAGACAGTATTCTTTGCAGAAATGCTGTTAGTGTGAGTGATACAATATATCAAACAGTTAGTGGGTCAGTGAACTAAATAGTAAACAACTAAGAAAGGGGTAGGGGACAGGAAGAAAATAGCTAAACTGAAAGTGAATTACTCAAATGAAATCAAACAAAATAAAAAAAATGCTCAATCTAGTTATCCACCAATTTAATCATTGTTGATACAAAATCAATCCCCCGGCAACGGCGCCATAAACTTGATGCACGGAAACTTGTCTCTCAACAATTTCCCTCGGCAAGTATACCGAATTGTCATCAAGTAAAAACTCACAATAGAGTGAGGTCGAATCCCACAGGGATTGATTGGTCAATCAACTTTAATTAGAGGAATGTTCTAGTTGAGCTAAGCAGAAATTGATTTGAGAATTACAGGAAATTAAATGGCGGGAAAGTAAATGGCAAAAAATGTAAATGCTGGAAATAAAGAGCTGAATATAAATGATGGAAAGTAAAGTGCAGAATCTTAAATGGGAATGGGGAATTTAGCATGAAAGTAAATTGCAGAAATTAAAGAGAATGGGTAAGATCAGAAATGGGGGATTCATTGGGCTTAGGAGATGTTGCGTTCTCCGGATCAAGTTCATTTTCATCTCTTCCTCAATCAATGCATTCATTGATCTCCTTGGCAATCTTAAGTGATTGAATTCCAATTCCTTGGTAATTTAATCTCTCAAATCTTGATCAATAGCCAATTCCTTGGTCTAATTGCTCATGAGAAGAGATAAAGTATGGTCACTAATTGTACCACATGTATTTCCAAATCAAAGTATTGGGAGAATTATATGTCACCATATCCGCCCAACCCCCAATTTGGTCCAACATGAGAAAGCATTTCTAGCATGATCCCTTCATTCCTCTTCCAAGGTTCCAAAGAGATCCAAGTATGAATAGCTTCTTTTCCAAGATAACTACCCAATTGGATGAAGATTAAAATCTTTCTAGTAAAATCAAGAGAAAAGAAAGAAGAAGAGTAATGAAAACTATTATTGATCCATCAAATTACAACAGAGCTCCCTAACCCAATGAAAGGGGTTTAGTTGTTCATGGCTCTGGGAAAGGAAAACAAAGATGGAGAATGCATTCTGAAAGTAAAACTAGAAGTTGCAGAGAAAGTAAAATTATACAGAGAGTAGTCCCCTCAATCCCAAAAGCTCCTCTCTAGTTCAAAACTACTCATATATATACTACTCTTCTGATCTTCCAGTTGGCTTTTCAAGTCTTGGATATGGGCCTTTGGATCTTGAGTTGAAGCAGTTTGAAATCTTCAGTGGGCTCAGCTTTACTTGCAGAGAAAGTGTGAAGTAGGCATGGATTTTGGCTAGGACGTTAGTGGCGTTAACGTTAAGTGAAAATGTGGGTTCGAGAACGTTAGTGACGATCACCTTTTGCACTAACGTTCCTAGCCCAAGATGAGTTACGTTAACTTCAACGTTAGTGGCACTAACGTGACCACTAACGTTGCCTCTTGGTCCATCGCGAGCGTTATTGGCGTTTACCTTTGCCAATAACGTTGCCCTTAGCCCCTTTTTTAACGTGGGCATGCCTTAGCCTCGAGAGTGTTAGTGACACTTACCTTTGTCACTAACGCTCCAAACGCTCCAAACGCCCCTTCTCACGTTAGTGCCCCACGTTAATTGTCTCAACATGGCCACTAACGTGGTGGTGATTGCCATCTCCAACGTTAGTGACAAAGGTGAGTATCACTAATGTTGGCTCATCAATTCTTTCCTCCACGTTAGCTTCCACGTTAATGCACTTAACGTGGTAACTAACGTGGCTCATAGTGGCTTAGTCCAACATTAGTGACAAAAGTGAGTGTCACTAACGTTGGCAATTCCTTGCTCCTTCTATGTTAGAGTTCACGTTAACCAAGTTAACGTGGCTCTTAACGTAGCCAATATGGGCTTAGTCCAACGTTAGTGACAAAGGTGAGTGTCACTAACGTTGGCATTATCTTCCTCTTCCACGTTAGAGTTCACGTTAACTGAGTTAACGTGACTCTTAACGTGGCCAATTGCCCTTTTGGAGTGTTAGTGGCACTTACTTTTACCACTAACGCTTGGAGCTTCCTTTTCTTCCACGTTAACTACCATGTTAATGTAGTTAGCGTGGTAATTAACGTGGGCTATGATGGCTTCAAAGACGTTATTGGTGATTACTTTTCTCATTAACGTTGCAAGCTAGCTCCCATTCCACGTTAGTGGTCACGTTAGTTAGACTAATGTGGCTACTAACGTGGCTTTTCCTTGCTTCCTTTGTCCTGAAATCAAGCAAATAAAGTGCATCAAAGCTCTAATCCAAGTTATGAATCATGCATCATCCAATTTGTCATTAAATTCATGCATAATTCTCATGAAATCATATAAAATTCACAATGTTTGCTTGAATCAAGATGTAAGTGAAATTCTACCCAAAACTTACTTATTTCCTAAGAAAATGCATGAAACTATCCTAAAACAGTAAAAAAAAGGTCAGTGAAACTGGCCGAAATGCCCTGGCATCAGGAACATGACGTATCCTGCAACTAAATGGTGCTGTGATACCTTAGAAGGTGTTCCAAATGGAGTTTTATAGAAGGTACTTTCCCAGTTCAGTCAAAAACGCAAAAGAGCTTGAGTTGCTGCAGTTAAAACAGGGCCAAATGACTGTTGCGGAGAACATTAATAAGTTTGAAGAAATGTGCTGGTTTTCCCAAATCTGTCAAGGTGCTCCAGAGGATTTTGTAGAATGAAAGTGTATAAAGTATGAGGGAGGACTCCGGCATGACATTTTGAGCTCCATTGGGCCGATGGAAATTAGCGTCTTTTCCGAGCTTGTGAACAAAAGCCGAGTGGGAAGAGTGTGTGAGGAAGACAACATTGGAGAAGGAAAGTCAGAGGATGCCTTTTCAGAGGACTCAAGGAAGAAATTTTGCACCGAAGGGCAGAAACTTTAAGCGTTGAGGCTTTGTCCCACAGCATAATCAAGGTCAAAACAACTTCAGAAGGCCAAATAACAATGCTAATCAAGGGAGAAGGAATGGGAATCAGCCACAGAATGAGCTAAGTTGTCCGAGGTGCGGGAGATATCATCTTGGCGTCCCATGCAGACTAGGATCGGGAGTATGTTACTTTTGTGGACAACTCGGGCACCTGGCCTGAAATTTTCGAGAAAAGAAGAAGTATGAGACCGGTAGAGTACAACAACCGGGAAGAGTGTTCACGACTTCTACAGCAGGTGCCGAGGGATCCGAGACCTTGATTAGAGGTAACTGTGAGGTGGCTAGTAAAATTTTAAATGCTTTGTTTAATTCTGGAGCGACACATTCATTTATAGCATTTGAAAAGGCTAATGAGTTAGGATTGAAGATGGTAGTGTTGGGTTATGACTTGAAAGTGCATAATGCTACTTTATAAGTCGTTGTGACTAGAATATGTTGCCAACAAGTGTCATTCCGAGTTAAACAGCGGAATTTTGTCCATGATTTGATTTGTCTGCCGATGACTAGTCTTGATCTCATCTTGGGATTAGATTGGTTGTCTAAGAACTGCGTGTTGTTAGATTGTTCTGAAAGGATGTTGCATTTTATGTTGAAAGGTTCGGAAGGGCCGGTTGTTGCGAAGGATTATTATTTGAACTCTGTAGTTGTGAATTGTAGTGGATACAAATGCGAGGTTGTTGTTCTATTGGCGGCAAATGTGTTGGGTGAGGAACAAAACTTAGAAGTGTTTCCGGACAATATTCCTGAATTTCCTTTTGCTCGAGAAATCGAGTTTGCAATTGAGTTGGTGCCTGGGGCCGGGACAATCTCAATTGCTCTTTATCGAATGTCACCGTTGGAATTAACTGAATTCAAATCTTAGCTAGAAGAACTGATGAGTAAAAGTTTTATCCAACCGAGTGTTTTTCCATGGGGAGCGCCAGTGTTACTGGTAAAGAAAAAAGATGGGAGCATGCGTCTATGTGTGGACTACTGGCAGCTAAATAAAGTCACTGTGAAGAATAAGTATCCGTTACCAAGAATCGATGATCTAATGGACCAACTGTAAGGTGCTGGAGTTTTCTCAAAAATTGACTTGCGATGCAGTTATCACCAGATAAGGGTAAGGGATGAAGACATCCCTAAGATTGCCTTCAGAACTCGTTATGGTTATTACGAGTACACTGTAATGTCTTTTGAGCTGACGAATGCTCCTACAGTATTCATGGACTACATGAATAGAATTTTCCGTTCATTTTTGGATAAATTCGTTGTCATCTTTATTGATGACATACTAATTTATTCTAAGACTAATAAAGAGCATGCAGACCACTTGCAGACTGTGCTACAAATCTTGAAGGAGAGAAAATTGTATGCCATGTTGTCTAAATGCGAGTTCTGGAAGAATGAGGTGAAGTTTCTTGGTCATGTGGTAAGTCAACAAGGGATTGTTATGGATCCTGCTAAAGTTGAAGCGGTAATGGACCGGGGGCGACCAACTTCTGTGATGGAGATTAGGAGTTTTCTCGGTTTGGCGGGTTATTACCGAATGTTCATTAAAGGGTTTTTGCAACTCGCTTTGCCTTTAACTAAGTTGACTAGGAAAGACGTGCCATTTGTTTGGACTTCTGAGTGCGAGAAAATTTTTCCAGCATTAAAGTAGAAGTTAACCACTGCACCTGTATTAGTATTGCCTGAGCTAAATGAACAATTTAAGGTATATTGTGATGCATCATTGAAGGGTCTGGGGTGCGTGCTGATGCATCACTGTAATGTCGTGGCATACGCCTCACGGCAGTTAAGGCCACACGAGATGAATTACCCAATTCACGACCTAGAGCTTGTTGCCATTGTGTTTGCTCTAAAAGTTTGGAGATATTATCTGTATGGCATCAAGTTTCAAGTCTTTTCCGATCACAAGAGCTTGAAGTACCTTTTTTGATCAGAAAGAACTGAATATGCGTCAGAGGAGGTGGATGGAGCTTCTAAGGGATTATGACTTTGAATTGAGTTACCACCCTGAAAAAGCAAATGTTGTAGCGGATGCCTTAAGTCGAAAATCATTCTGTGCTGCTTGGATGATACTTCGAGAAGAGGAATTGCTAAAGGCATTCGAGAACCTGAAATTAGGTGTCCAAGAAGTATCTAGAACTCTGTGCTTAAGTCAATTACAAATTTTGAGTGATTTTAAGTCCGAGATTGAGATTGAAAAAGCTCAACAAGACGATAAGGAATTACAGAAGGTATTACCAGAAATTGATCAAGGAAAGCAGTGGAGAGTATCATGGGACAAAGACGAATTATGGAGGTTTAAGGGCAGGATCTGTGTACCGGATGTTGGAACCTTGTGGCAGGATATCTTAAAGGAGGCACATAAAAGCAGATTTTCTATTCACCCGGGAAGTACTAAGATGTACCATGATCTGAAAGCGATGTTTTGGTGGCCGGGAATGAAGAACAATGTAGCGTTGCACGTATCCAAGTGTTTAACTTGTCAGAAAGTCAAAATTGAGCATTAGAAACCATTAGGAACCCTTCAGCCTTTAGAGATTCCGCAATGGAAATGGGAGAGAATCGCAATGGACTTTGTATCGGGTTTACCAAGAACTCAAGCAAGGTATGACGCTGTTTGGGTGATTGTGGACTGACTGACAAAGTCAGCTCACTTTCTACCCATTTGGATGAGTTGTACGTTGGAGAAGCTAGCATGTTTGTATATTAAAGAGGTTGTGAGGTTGCATGGCGTGCCTACCACCATTATATCCGATAGAGATCCTCATTTCACCTCAAGATTCTGGGGAGCTTTCCAACGGGCATTTGGAACTCAGTTAAGCTTGAGTATTGCGTATCACCCTCAGACCGATGGTCAGTCAGAGAGGACGATCCAAACCTTGGAGGATATGCTGAGGGCTTGTGTTTTGGACCAATCGGTGAGCTGGGATCAATATATGTTGCTTGTGGAGTTTGCATATAACAACAGCTACCATGCGAGCATCAAAATGGCTCCGAATGAGGCTCTGTATGGGAGAAAGTGTCAATCTTTGCTATGATGGTATGAAGCTGGGGAGAAAAGCTTGTTAGGGCCTGAAATGATAGGTGAAACCACTAAACAGATAAAGAAAATCTGAAACCGAATGCTTGTCGCTCAAAGCCGCCAAAAGAGCTACGCTGAACAAAGGCGGTAGCCTATGGAATTTGAAGGAGGAGAGCATGTGTTTTGAAGGTTACTCCAACAACCGGAGTGGGTAGAGCAATCAAAATGAAGAAACTAAATCCCCGTTATATCGGTTCATTTCAAATCCTGAAGAGGATTGGATTGGTAGCCTACAGGATTGCCTTATCGCCACATCTTTCGAACCTGCACGATGTGTTTCACGTATCGCAGTTTCGGAAGTATAATCCCAATGCAAGTCATGTTCTGAAACCTGAATCAGTTCAAATAAGAGAAGATTTAACACTTCAAGTGACTCTAATCAGAATCGACGACACTAGCATTAAGCGTTTGCATGGAAAGGAAGTATCATTGGTTAAAGTAGCTTGGAGTCGGGTTGGTATTGAAGAACACACTTGGGAACTCGAATTAGATATACGGAAGGACTACCCACACCTCTTTTCAGGTAACTGAATCTAAATTTTGAGGGCAAAATTCTTAATTAGGTGGGTAGGATGTAAACCACATAAAAATTAACGAATAATTAGTCAATAAATCCATTTTTAATAAAAGAAAATAGAAATATAAATTTTATAGTTTTATAAGATAGAGCTAATTAAAATAAAAATTTTGACACTAATTTTAAAGAATTTGGCCCAAGATTAGGCCAAATAGACCAAATTGGGCGAACCAAACCCGTATTGCGCCCAAGGCCCAACCAACTCACTTAGCCTAAATGAGCTTCAGCTTATTTCTTCCTTCCCCATTCAGCATACACGTTCTTAACACAAGTGTGGGGAGAAGGAGAAGTTGCAAACCCTTGCACCCACTTCAAGTTGCCATAGCTTCTCACTCCGAGCTCCGATCGCGGCACCGTTTGTGACCATGCATTCGCGGTGTCAAGCTCTACAAAGCCCAGTGCTTAATTAGGTGAGGAACTCTCAGTCTTACTTTCAATTTCTTCTTCCCCTAATTTTCAAAATTTGAGCCTTTGGGGTATCAAAATTTTGATGATTTTTGTGTTTAGGCTCCAGCTAGCTCGAGGAAACCACAAAGTTTTGATCCATTGGTGTTTTGGTAAGGTGAGGACTTTTAAAATTTAGTAAATTCCTTAATTATGTGTGATGGGTATTGAATGTTGGTATACATATGTGATAATATGTATTAGGTGTGTATATATGTGATATGAAGCAATATCAAAAATATTAGAAGCTTGATGGGGAACTTTGGAAGCTGAATTTTGGTGGTGGAACTTGTGAGCTTGCTTAGTTGGGTTGCCTTTGGGCTATACGAGGAAATTGGCCAAGGTATGGTTTTGGTTTCTCGTATATAATATATAATATTTTGTGAAAACTTAGGCTAGATGACCATAGGATAGGTTGGAATGCATGATTATGTTAAATGATTAGCACCCTTGATGATAATTATTGAAATAGGTTGAGTATGAGTTTGGTGATTGATGCTTGTGATGAAAATGGAATGCTAAATGATGATTTTAATGATGATAGATAAGGTGATGTGAATGAATATGTATGAGGTGGTATGTGGATAAACTTGTTTGTATAGTTGAGAAATTCTTGTATGAGATTGTTTAAAATTGAGGTATGATTGCTTGTGGTAGGATGTGGGGATGTGTTGCTATGGCATGGTATGTTTTGGTGCTATTTATAAGCATAGAAAGTTGGTATTGAGTTTGAAAATAGAGGCTTGAGGATTTTTGTTAAAATCTGATTTTTGGCCGAACTTCGATGAGCTATAACTCAGTTTCCAGACTCCCAAACTTTTTCCAACTTGTCTCATATGAAAATTAGGTCCGTGAAGTTTATACCATTCGAAGAACGGATGAAAAATGTTTTAAAGCAAAAAAGTTATGCGCGTCGGAATTTCGGAGTGCAAAATTGAAATTCTACAGCACCTAGCACTTTTACCCACCCTGCAAGATTCGCGTACGCGACCACCTGCACACGACGCGACCATTCCCTTCAAGTTTGGTATCTCGCATACGCGAGTAAGGTGCATGCGTATGTGAGCAATAACTTTGAGGGGTTGTGTACGCGACCACTTGCACGCGACGCGACCATTCCCTTCGGGTTTGGTGTCTCGTGTACGCGAGGAAGTGCCTGGGTATGTGAGAAGGGGGAAAAACGCACCCACGCATACTCGAGACCACCGCGTACGTGGAACCTTTGTTTTTAGCCAAGTGAATTTTGTATTTTAAAACGTAATTTTGAACCTCTAAACCTATGTTTTTACTCTTTTAGTCCCTAGACCTTAATGGTATGCCTAGTGATGAGATGAAGCTAGGAAGGGATGGTAACTTGGGGGTGAAGTAAGCTTGGAAAATGATTAATTGTGTACAAAAATTGCAAAGATATGATGTATATGAATGCTATGGCTATAATGAATGATTATGAAAAGGTTATGGATGAATATGAATGCATATGTGGCTTATGCACTAATTTTTATCTGATATACGAGTTTTCCTGGGTAAAGAGCAGTGGCATGCCACCATGTGCTCTAGGTTGAGACTCGATGCTCTGTTGACCCTATGTCATAAGGGTGACCGGGCACGTATAAATTCCCAGGAAGGATTCCCCCAATGAGCAAACTTTATATATGAATAAGAAAAAGCTATGTATAGATGGTGCACGAAATTGTGATCTCAGGCAACGGCGCTAAAAACTCTGTACGCACGTCTTAATAAATCATTTTTCATTCACAACTTCGATACAACTAACCAGCAAGTGCACTGGGTCGTCCAAGTAATAAACCTTACGTGAGTAAGGGTCGATCCCACGGAGATTGTTGGTATGAAGCAAGCTATGGTCACCTTGTAAATCTCAGTCAGGCTGATAATAATTGATTATGGAGTTTTCGAAATTAATAATAAATAAACAGAAAATAAAGATAGAAATACTTATGTATATTATTGGTGAGAATTTCAGATAAGTGTATGGAGATGCGTTCGTTCCTCTGAACTTCTGCTTTCCTACTATCTTCATCCAATCAATCTCACACCTTTCCATGGCTGGCTTTATGTAAGGACATCACCGTTGTCAATGGCTACTTTTTATCCTCTCTGGAAAATGGTCCGATGCACTGTCACTGCATGGCTAATCGTCTGGAGGCATCACCGTTGTCAATGGCTGCGTCCCATCCTCTTGTGAAAATGGTCCAAATGCTCTGTCACAGCACGGCTAATCATCTGAGGTTCTCGATCATGCTGGAATAGGATTCACCCTCCTTTTGCGTCTGTCACTACGCCCAGTAATCGTGAGTTTGAAGTTCATCACAGTCATTCAATCCCAAAGTCCTACTCGGAATACCACAGACAAGGTTTAGACTTTCCGGACTCTCATGAATGCCGCCATCAATCTAGCTTATACCACGAAGATTCTGATTAAGAGATCCAAGAGATACTCATTCAATCTAAGGTAGAACGGAAGTGGTTGTCAGGCACGTGTTCATAGGGAATGATGATGATTGTCACGTTCATCACATTCATGTTGAAGTGCGAATGAATATCTTAGAAGCAGAATAAGTTGAGTTGAATAGAAAAACAGTAGTACTTTGCATTAATCTTTGAGGAACAGCAGAGCTCCACACCTTAATCTATGGAGTGTAGAAACTCTACCGTTAAAAATACATAAGTAAAAGGTCCAGGCATGGCCGAATGGCCAGCCCCCAAAACGAGATCACAGGATCAAAAAATACAATCCAGGATGTCAAATACAATAGTAAAAAGTCCTATTTATACTAAACTAGTTACTAGGGTTTACAGAAGTAAGTAATTGATGCATAAATCCACTTTCGGAGCCCACATGGTGTGTGCTTGGGCTGAGCTTGAATGTTGCACGTGCAGAGGCTCTTTCTGGAGTTGAACGCCAGGTTGTAACGTGTTTCTGGCGTTCAACTCTGGTTTGTGATGTGTTTCTGGCGTTTAACTCCAGACAGCAGCGTAGAACTGGCGTTCAATGCCCATTTGCGTCATCTAAACTCAGCCAAAGTATGGACTATTATATATTGCTGGAAATCCCTGGATGTCTACTTTCCAACGCAATTAGATGCGCACCATTTTGAGTTCTGTAGCTCCAGAAAATCCATTTTGAGTGCAGGGAGGTCAGAATCCAACAGCATCAGCAGTCCTTCTTCAACCTCTGAATCTGATTTTTGCTCAAGTCCTTCAATTTTAGCCAGAAAATACCTGAAATCATAGAAAAATACACAAACTCATAGTAAAGTCTAGAAATGTGAATTTAACATAAAAACTAATGAAAACATCCCTAAAATTAACTAGATTCTACTAAAAACATACTAAAAACAATGCCAAAAAGCGTATAAATTATCCGCTCATCACAACACCAAACTTAAATTGTTGATTGTCCACAAGCAACTGAAAATCAAATAGGATAAAAAGAAGAGAATATACTATAAATTCCAAACTATCAATGAAACATAGCTCCAATTAAATGAGCGGGACTTGTAGCTTTTTGCCTCTTGAATAGTTTTGGCATCTCATTTTATCCATTGAAGTTCAGAATGATTGGCATCTATAGGAACTCAGAGTTCAGATAGTGTTATTGATTCTCCTAGTTCAGTATGATGATTCTTGAACACAGCTATTTTATGAGTCTTGGCCGTGGCCCTAAGCACTTTGTTTTCCAGTATTACCACCTGATACATAAATGCCACAGACACATAATTGGGTGAACCTTTTCAGATTGTGACTCAGCTTTGCTAAAGTCCCCAATTAGAGGTGTCCAGGGTTCTTAAGCACACTCTTTTTTTGCTTTGGACCTTGACTTTAACCGCTCAGTTTCATGTTTTCACTTGACACCTTCACGCCACAAGCACATGGTTAGGGACAGCTTGGTTTAGCCACTTAAGCCAGGATTTCATTCCTTTAGGCCCTCCTATCCACTGATGCTCAAAGCCTTGGGATCCTTTTTATTTACCCTTGCCTTTTGGTTTTAAGGGCTATTGGCTTTTTGCTCTTGCCTCTTGGTTTTAAGAGCTTTTGGCTTTTTCTGCTTGCTTTTTCTTTTTCTTTCTATTTTTTTCGCCATTTTTTTTCTATTTTTTTTCTGCAAGCTTTGTTCTTTGCTGCTTTTTCTTGCTTCAAGAATCATTTTTATGATTTTTCAGATTATCAAATAACATGTCTCCTTGTCATCATTCTTTCAAGAGCCAACATATTTAACATTCTAAAACAACAACTTCAAAAGACATATGCACTATTCAAGCATTCATTCAGAAAACAAAAAGTATTGTCACCACATCAATATAATTAAACTAAGTTCAAGGATAAATTCGAAACTCATGTACTTCTTGTTCTTTTGAATTAAAACATTTTTTCATTTAAGAGAGGTGATGGATTCATAGGACATTCATAACTTTAAGACATAGTTACTGATGAGCGGATATTTTATACGCTTTTTGGGGATAATTTCATATAGTTTTGAGTATGTTTTAGTTAGTTTTTAGTCTATTTCTATTAGTTTTTAGGAAAAATTCATATTTCTGGACTTTACTATGAGTTGTGTGTTTTTCTGTAATTTCAGGTATTTTTCTGGCTGAAATTGAAGGAGCTGAGCAAAAATCTGATTCAGGCTGAAAAAGGACTGCTGATGCTGTTGGATTCTGACCTCCCTGCACTCAAAGTGGATTTTCTGGAGCTACAGAACTCGAAATGGCGTGCTTCCAATTGCGTTGGAAGGTAGACATCCAGGGCTTTCCAGAAATATATAATAGTCCATACTTTGCACAAGAATAGACGACGTAAACTGGCGTTCAACGCCAGTCCTCTGCCCAATTCTGGCGTCCAGCGCCAGAAAAGGATCAAAAGCTGGAGTTGAACGCCCAAACTGGCATAAAAACTGGCGTTCAACTCCACAAATGGCCTCTGCACGTGAATTGCTTAAGTCTCAGCCCCAGCACACACCAAGTGGGCCCCAGAAGTGGATCTCTGCATCATCCATCATAGTCTACTCATATTTTGTAACCCTAGGCTACTAATTTAGTATTTAAACAACTTTTAGAGACCTATTTTGTATCTCATGACATTTCAGATCAAAACTTTGTATTCTCTGACGGCATGAGTCTCTAAACCCCATTGTTGGGGGTGAGGAGCTCTGCTGTGTCTCAATGAATTAATGCAAGTATTTCTGTTTTCCATTCAAACACGCTTGTTCCTATCTAAGATGTTCATTCGCGCTTAACTGTGATGAAGGTGATGATTCGTGACATTCATCACCTTCCTCAAACCATGAACGTGTGCCTGACAACCACCTCCGTTCTATATCCGACTGAATGAGTATCTCTTAGATTCCTTAATCAGAATCTCCGTGGTATAAGCTAGAACTGATGGCGGCATTCATGAGAATCCGGAAAGTCTAAACCTTGTCTGTGGTATTCCGAGTAGGATTCAATGATTGAATGACTGTGACGAGCTTCAAACTCCTGAAGGCTGGGCGTTAGTGACAGACGCAAAAGGATAGTAAATCCTATTCCAACCGGATCGAGAACCAACCGGTGATTAGCCGTGCTGTGACAGAGCGCGTGAGCGTAGTTTTCACTGGAAGGATGGAAGGTAGCCATTAACAACGGTGATCCACCAACACACAGCTTGCCATAGGAGGACGTGCGTGCGTGAATTAGAAGACAGAGGAAAGCAGAGATTCAGAAGACAAAGCATCTCCAAAACTCCAACATATTCTCCATTACTGCACAACAAGTAACCTTTAATTTATGCTCTCTTGGTTATTCACAATTCAACTGATAAACATAATTGACTTCCTAACTAAGATTTACAAGATAACCATAGATTGCTTCAAACCAACAATCTCCGTGGGATTCGACCCTTACTCACGTGAGGTATTACTTGGACGACCCAGTGCACTTGCTGGTTAGTGGTACGCGTTGTGAAAAGTGTGATTCACAATTCGTGCACCAAGTTTTTTGCGCCGTTTCCGGGGATTGTTCGTGTTTGGACAACTGACGGTTTATTTTTTTGCTTAGATTAGGAAAAAATTTCTCTTTTTTTGGTTTAGAGTCTTTTATTATTTATCCCTTGTTAAAACACTTTAAATTTATAACTCAGTTAGTTAGAACGTGGTGTTTATGTTCATGGTAATTGGCTATCATATTTTTTAAACCTTTTTCAAAAATAATTTTTCTATTAAATCCTGTGCCAAACTTTAAGTTTGGTGTTTTCAAAAATAATCTTTCTTAAAATTTTCGAAAATTCCATAACTCATTTGGCTAGAGCGTTAATCTGTGTTCTTGGTAATTGGGTTAGAGTCTTTTATATTCTTTTCAAAACCTTCTTTTTCATAAATAATATTTTCTCTATTAAATTTTGTGCCAAACTTTAAGTTTGGTGTTTTCTTGTTGATTTCCCTTTGGTTTTCGAAAATTTTGGTTTGGTTTTCTAAAAATTTTAAGTTTGGTGTTCTTTCTTCATGTTCTTGTGTTCTTGTGAGTCTTCAAAGTGTTCTTGAGTTTTCCTTGTGTCTTGATCTTAAAATTTTTAAGTTTGGTGTTCTTTGGTGTTTTCCCTCCAAAATTTTCAAAAACAAGGAGCATTAGATCTAAAAATTTTAAATCTTGTACTATCTTATTGTTTTTCTCTCTCCTCACTAAATTCAAAAATATCTTTTCAAAATATCTTTTCTAACTTCCTAACTTCTTATCTTTTCAAAATTTGTTTCAACTAACTAACTAACTTTTTGTTTGTTTCTTAACTTTTTCAAAACTACCTAACTAACTCTCTCCCTCTCTAATTTTCGAAAATATCTTCCCTCTTTTTCAAAAATTTCTTTTTTGTTAACTAATTATTTTTTTTATTAATAAAAATTTTTTTTTTTTCAAAATTCAAATTCTTTTTAGTTATTTTATTTTATTTAAGTATTTACTTCTTATAAAATAAAATAAATAAAAAGATAAATCAGTCCAAGTTATATCCATATATCCATCATGGACATAAGTGGAAATGAACAGTCCAGGAGGACTCTGGGGTCATATTCTAACCCCTCTACTGCTTCATATGGGAGTAGCATATGCATACCCTCCATTGGAGTTAGTAGCTTTGAGTTGAATCCTCAGCTCATTATCATGGTGCAGCAAAGTTGCCAGTATTCCGGTCTTCCACAGGAAGAACCTACAGAGTTTCTGGCACAATTTTTACAAATTGCTGACACAGTACATGATAAGAAAATAGATCAGGATGTCTACAGACTATTACTGTTTCCATTTGCTGTAAAAGATCAAGCTAAGAGGTGGTTAAATAACCAACCTAAGGCCAGCATAAGAACATGGAAACAGCTGACAGAAAAATTCCTGAATCAGTATTTTCCTCCAAAAAGGATGACACAGCTAAGGCTGGACATCCAAGGCTTTAAACAAGGAGATAATGAATCTCTTTATGATGCCTGGGAGAGATACAGAGAGATGCTACGAAAATGCCCCTCTGAAATATTTTCAGAGTGGGTTCAGCTAGACATCTTCTACTATGGGCTTGCAGAAGGAGCTCAGATGTCTCTAGATTACTCATCTGGTGGATCTATCCATATGAGAAAGACAATTGAAGAGGCTCAAGAGCTCATTGATACAGTTGCCAGGAATCAGCATCTGTATCTAAGCAGCAACCCTTCCATGAATGAAGAGGTTAAAACAGTAACTGCTGAATTCAGTACTGTAAAACAAGCTGCTGAATTCAATCAGCAATTGGATTTTCTAACAAAGCAGCTAGCTGAATTCAAAGACAGGCTACAGGAGACAAGGATAGCTAATATACACATGGACGAACAGTTTAAGCAAACAAAGCAGCAGCTATCAAGGCAAATAGCAGAAGAATGCCAAGCAGTTCAATTGAGGAGTGGGAAAACACTAAATACCCCACCTCAAGGCATCAAAAATTCAAGAAATGAGCGACCCACCAAAGATTCACCTGAGGACAGTAAGAGCCCAGGGAAAAATAATTCTGGCACTAAAATGCCAGAAAATGGGTGGAAGGCTGGCGCTGAACGCCCAGACCATGCCCAAAACTGGCGTTCAGCGCCAGAAACAAGGCAGGATTGGCGTTCAACGCCAGAAATGGGCAAGAATCTGGCGTTGAACGCCCAAATGGGGCAGAATCCAGCGTTGAACGCCCAAAATGGGCACATTTCTGGCGTTCAGGCGCCAGGAACAGACAGTGAGCTGGCGTCTAACGTCACTCCAGCCTCTGACTCTGGCACTCAATTGCCAGTAAGGGATCAGACACACACAAGTGCTGATAACAACCCCTCTAAAAAGGCTTCTTTAACCACTAAGGTTGAGGAATATAAAGCCAAGATACCTTATCCTCAAAAACTCCGGAAAGAGGAGCAGGATAAGCAATTTGCTCGCTTTGCAGATTATCTAAGGACTCTTGAAATAAAGATTCCATTTGCAGAGGCACTTGAGCAAATACCTTCTTATGCCAAGTTCATGAAAGAGATCTTGAGTCATAAAAAGGAGTGGAGAGAAACAGAAAGAGTTCTCCTCACTGAAGAATGCAGTGCAGTCTTTCTGAAAAGCTTTCCTGAAAAGCTTAAACACCCTGGGAGTTTTCTGATACCATGCATATTGGAAGGTGATTGCACCAAGACAGTTTTATGCGATCTTGGGGCAAGCATCAACCTAATACCTGCATCCACTATCAGGAAGCTTGGCTTAACTGAAGAAGTTAAACCAACCCGGATATGTCTCCAACTTGCTGATGGTTCCACTAAATACCCATCAGGCGTGATTGAGGACATGATTGTCAGAGTTGGGCCATTCGCCTTTCCCACTGACTTTGTTGTGCTGGAAATGGAGGAGCACAAGAGTGCTACTCTCATTCTAGGAAGACCCTTCCTAGCAACTGGACGATCCCTCATTGACGTCCAGCAGGGGGAAATAACCCTGAGAGTCAATGATGATGAGTTCAAGTTGAACGCTGTCAAAGCCATGCAGCATCCAGACACATCAACAGACTGCATGAAAGTTGATCTCATTGACTCTTTGGTAGAAGAGATCAACATGGCTGAGAGTCTCGAATCAGAGTTGGAAGACATCTTTAAAGATGTTCAGCCTGATTTGGAGGATTCAGAGGACATGAAAGAGCCTCTGAACTTTCTTCTGAAAGAGGAAAAACCTCCTAAACCCGAGCTCAAGCCACTACCACCATCCTTGAAATATGCATTTCTGGGAGAAGGTGACACTTTTCCAGTGATCATAAGCTCTGCTTTAAATTCACAGGAAGAGGAAGCACTTATTCAAGTGCTAAGGACACACAAGACAGCTCTTGGGTGGTCCATAGGTGACCTTAAGGGCATAAGCCCAGCTAGATGCATGCACAAAATCCTATTGGAGGATAATGCCAAACCAGTGGTTCAACCACAGAGGCGGCTAAATCCAGCCATGAAGGAAGTGGTGCAGAAAGAGGTCACCAAGTTACTAGAGGCTGGGATTATTTATCCTATTTCTGATAGCCCCTGGGTGAGCCCTGTTCAAGTCGTCCCAAAAAAGGGAGGCATGACAGTGATTCATAATGAAAAAAATGAACTGGTTCCCACAAGAACAATTACAGGGTGGCGCATGTGTATTGACTACAGAAGGCTCAATACAGCCACCAGAAAGGATCATTTTCCTTTACCATTCATAGACCAGATGCTAGAGAGACTAGCAGGTCATGATTATTACTGCTTTTTGGATGGCTATTCAGGCTATAACCAGATTGCAGTGGATCCCCAGGATCAAGAGAAAACAGCATTCACATGTCCATCTGGAGTGTTTGCTTATAGAAGGATGCCATTTGGGCTATGTAATGCGCTTGCAACCTTCCAGAGATGCATGCTCTCTATTTTCTCTGACATGGTGGAAAAATTTCTGGAAGTCTTCATGGATGACTTCTCAGTATATGGAGACTCATTCATCTCCTGTCTTGATCACCTGAAACTTGTTCTGAAAAGATGCCAAGAAACCAACCTAGTTTTAAACTGGGAAAAGTGTCACTTCATGGTGACTGAACGAATTGTTCTTGGGCATAAAATCTCAAACAAGGGAATAGAGGTGGATCAAGCAAAAATAGAGGTAATTGAAAAATTACCACCACCTGCCAATGTTAAGGCAATCAGAAGCTTTCTGGGGCATGCAGGATTCTATAGGAGGTTCATAAAGGATTTTTCAAAAATCGCAAAACCTCTAAGCAACCTGCTAGCTGCTGACACGCCATTTGTGTTTGACACAGCATGCCTGCAGGCGTTTGAAATGCTGAAAGCTAAGCTGGTCACAACACCAGTCATTTCTGCACCAGACTGGACATTACCATTTGAGCTAATGTGTGATGCCAGTGATCATGCCATTGGTGCAGTATTGGGACAGAGGCATAACAAGCTTCTGCATGTCATTTATTATGCCAGTCGCGTTCTAAATGATGCCCAGAAAAATTACACAACCACAGAAAAAGAACTACTTGCAGTGGTTTACGCCATTGACAAGTTCAGATCATACTTAGTAGGATCAAAAGTGATTGTGTATACCGATCATACTGCTCTTAAATATCTACTCACAAAGCAGGATTCAAAACCCAGGCTCATCAGATAGGTATTGCTTCTGCAAGAGTTTGATATAGAAATAAGAGACAGAAAAGGGACAGAGAACCAAGTGGCTGATCATCTGTCCCGGATAGAGCCAGTGGAAGGGACGTCCCCCCTTCTCTAGAGATCTCTGAGACGTTTCCTGATGAGCATTTATTCGCCATTCAGGAAGCACCATGGTTTGGCGATATTGCAAACTACAAAGCCGCAAGGTTCATACCCAAGGAGTACAACAGGATACAAAAGAAAAAATTAATTACTGATGCAAAGTACTACTTGTGGGATGAACCTTATCTCTTTAAGAGATGTGCAGACGGAATTATCCGTAGGTGTGTGCCTAGAGAAGAAGCACAGAGGATCCTGTGGCATTGCCACGGATCTCAATATGGAGGCCATTTCGGAGGTGAGCGAACAGCTACCAAGGTCCTCCAATGTGGCTTCTATTGGCCCACACTCTATAAAGATTCCCGAGAGTTTGTACGTAAATGTGACAGTTGCCAAAGAGCTGGTAACCTACCTCATGGTTACGCCATGCCTCAACAAGGAATCTTGGAAATTGAGTTGTTTGACGTATGGGGAATTGACTTCATGGGACTTTTCCCACCATCATACTCAAACACTTATATTCTGGTGGCAGTTGACTATGTATCAAAATGGGTTGAGGCTATTGCCACACCCACCAATGATACTAAAACAGTGCTGAAGTTCCTCCAGAAACATATCTTTAGCAGGTTTGGTGTCCCTAGAGTGTTAATCAGTGATGGGGGCACTCACTTCTGCAATAAACATCTTTACTCTGCCATGGTTCGGTATGGAATTCGCCACAAGGTGGCCACTCCATATCATCCACAAACCAATGGGCAAGCTGAAGTCTCTAATAGAGAATTAAAGAGAATCCTGGAACGGACAGTAAATACCCGTAGAAAGGATTGGGCACGGAGCTTGGATGATGCTCTGTGGGCTTACAGAACAGCATTCAAGACCCCTATAGGGACCTCTCCATACCAACTGGTGTATGGTAAGGCATGTCACCTGCCCGTGGAACTGGAACATAAGGCCTACTGGGCAACCAGATTCCTAAACTTTGATGCCAAATTAGCAGGAGAAAAAAGATTGCTCCAGCTAAATGAGCTAGAGGAGTTCAGATTCACAGCTTTCGAAAATGCCAAACTATATAAAGAAAAATAAAAAAAGTGGCATGACAGAAAGCTGTCATCTAGAATCTTTGAACCAGGACAGAAAGTTCTGTTGTTTAACTCTAGACTCAGGCTATTCCCCGGGAAACTGAAATCCCGGTGGAGGGGACCATACGTGATTACAAGTGTATCACCATATGGTTATGTGGAGCTTCAAGATATTGATTCTGATAAGAAGTTCATTGTCAATGGACAGAGAATCAAGCATTATCTTGAAGGCAACACTGAGCAAGAATGCTCAAGGCTGAAGCTAGATTAAAAGCTCAGCAAAGTCCAGCTAAGGACATTAAAGAAGCGCTTGTTGGGAGGCAACCCAATTTTTATTTATTCTCATGATTTTTCATGTTTTATTAGGTTCATGATCATGTGGAGTCACAAAATAAATATTAAAAATTGAAAACGGAATCAAAAACAGCAGAAGAAAAATCACACCCTGGAGGAAGCACCTGTCTGGCGTTCAACGCCAGAACAGAGCATGGTTCTGGCGCTGAACACCCAAAATGGGCAACATCCTGGCGCTGAACGCCCAGAACAAGCATGGTTCTGGCGTTCAACGCCAGAAATGGCTAGTAAATGGGCGTTGAACGCCCAAAATGGGCACCAACCTGGCGCTGAACGCCCAGAGTTGTGTGCAAGGGCATTTTGCATGCCCACATTGGTGCAGGGATGTAAATGCCTTGACACCTCAAGATCTGTGGACCTCACAGGATCATTTCAAGATCTGTGGACCCCACAGGATCCCCACTTTCCCTCCTCATAATCCTAGTTTTTTCTTTCCACATCTTCTTCATCTATTCCCTCTTCTTTTGCTCGAGGGCGAGCAACATTCTAAGTTTGGTGTGGTAAAACAATTATGTAAAGGATCTATAGCTCAGTGGTAGAACATGTGGCTGCAAATCAAGAGATACCTCAGGGGATGCACTTTCCTCCACATAATTATTGGAAGCAACTGAGGATAGAAATACCAAAAATCACTAGGAATCAAGCCACAAAGGCAAGGAAGAGACATAAAAGAGCTCAAGAACATCATTGGTGCCTCAAGAAGGAAATGCCATCATCACTAAGGTGGACTCATTCCTTGTTCTTACTTTCTCTGTTTTTCGTTTTCTCTATGATAAGTGCTTATCTATGTCTGTGTCTTCATTACATGATCATTAGTAGTAATTAGTGTCTAGTTTGATTTTATCCCCAATTAAGTTATAGTCTATTTTTCTCATCATCAGCAAACATGAATAAAATAGTAGATCTTTTGAATAAGAGGCAATAAAATTTCGAGTTTAATAAGAGAAATTCTAATTAGTTAAATGTGGTGGCAATGCTTTCTGTCTTCTGAATGAATGCTTGAACAGTGCATATGTCTTTGGAATTTGTTGTTTAAGACTGTTAAATATGTTGGCTCTTGAAAGAATGATGAACATGAGACATGTTATTGATAATCTGAAAAAAAAAAATGATTCTTGAAGCAAGAAAAAGCAGCAAAGAACAAAGCTTGCAGAAAAAAAAAAAAAAGCAAGCAGAAAAAGCCAGTAACCCTTAAAACCAAAAGGCAAGGGCAAATAAAAGGGATCCCAAGGCTTTGAGCATCAGTGGATAGGAGGGCCTAAAGGAATAAAATCCTGGTCTAAGCGGCTAAACCAAGCTGTCCCTAACCATGTGCTTGTGGCGTGAAGGTGTCAAGTGAAAACTTGAGACTGAGCGGTTAAAGTCAAGGTCTAAAGCAAAAAGAAGAGTGTGCTTAAGAACTCTGGACACCTCTAATTGGGGACTTTAGCAAAGCTGAGTCACAATCTGAAAAGGTTCACCCAATTATGTGTCTGTGGCATTTATGTATCCGGTGGTAATACTGGAAAACAAAGTGCTTAGGGCCACGGCCAAGACTCATAAAGAAGCTGTGTTCAAGAATCATCACACTGCACTAAGAGAATCAATAACACTATCTGAATTCTGAGTTCCTATAGATGCCAATCACTCTGAGCTTCAATGGATAAAGTGAGATGCCAAAACTGTTCAGAAGCAAAAAGCTACTAGTCCCGCTCATCTAATTAGGATCTGAGCTTCAATCAAAAACTCTGAGATATTATTGCTTCTCAACCTATTAGTCTCCTATTTTATTTGTCTAGTTGCTTGAGGACAAGCAACAGTTTAAGTTTGGTGTTGTGATGAGCGGATATTTTATACGCTTTTTGGGGATAATTTCATATAGTTTTGAGTATGTTTTAGTTAGTTTTTAGTCTATTTCTATTAGTTTTTAGGAAAAATTCATATTTCTGGACTTTACTATGAGTTGTGTGTTTTTCTGTAATTTCAGGTATTTTTCTGGCTGAAATTGAAGGAGCTGAGCAAAAATCTGATTCAGGCTGAAAAAGGACTGCTGATGCTGTTGGATTCTGACCTCCCTTCACTCAAAGTGGATTTTCTGGAGCTACAGAACTCGAAATGGCGTGCTTCCAATTGCGTTGGAAAGTAGACATCCAGGGCTTTCCAGAAATATATAATAGTCCATACTTTGCACAAGAATAGATGACGTAAACTGGCGTTCAACGCCAGTCCTCTGCCCAATTCTGGCGTCCAGCGCCAGAAAAGGATCAAAAGCTGGAGTTGAACGCCCAAACTGGCATAAAAACTGGCGTTCAACTCCACAAATGGCCTCTGCACGTGAATTGCTTAAGTCTCAGCCCCAGCACACACCAAGTGGGCCCCAGAAGTGGATCTCTGCATCATCCATCATAGTCTACTCATATTTTGTAACCCTAGGCTACTAATTTAGTATTTAAACAACTTTTAGAGACCTATTTTGTATCTCATGACATTTCAGATCAAAACTTTGTATTCTCTGACAGAATGAGTCTCTAAACCCCATTGTTGGGGGTGAGGAGCTCTGCTGTGTCTCAATGAATTAATGCAAGTATTTCTGTTTTCCATTCAAACACGCTTGTTCCTATCTAAGATGTTCATTCGCGCTTAACTGTGATGAAGGTGATGATTCGTGACATTCATCATCTTCCTCAAATCATGAACGTGTGCCTGACAACCACCTCCGTTCTATATCTGACTGAATGAGTATCTCTTAGATTCCTTAATCAGAATCTCCGTGGTATAAGCTAGACTGATGGCGGCATTCATGAGAATCCAGAAAGTCTAAACCTTGTCTGTGGTATTCCGAGTAGGATTCAATGATTGAATGACTGTGACGAGCTTCAAACTCCTGAAGGCTAGGCGTTAGTGACAGACGCAAAAGGATAGTAAATCCTATTCCAACCGGATCGAGAACCAACCGGTGATTAGCCGTGCTGTGACAGAGCGCGTGAGCGTAGTTTTCACTGGAAGGATGGAAGGTAGCTATTGACAACGGTGATCCACCAACACACAGCTTGCCATAGGAGGACGTGCGTGCGTGAATTAGAAGACAGAGGAAAGCAGAGATTCAGAAGACAAAGCATCTCCAAAACTCCAACATATTCTCCATTACTGCACAACAAGTAACCTTTAATTTATGCTCTCTTGGTTATTCACAATTCAACTGATAAACATAATTGACTTCCTGACTAAGATTTACAAGATAACCATAGATTGCTTCAAACCAACAATCTCCGTGGGATTCGACCCTTACTCACGTGAGGTATTACTTGGACGACCCAGTGCACTTGCTGGTTAGTGGTACGCGTTGTGAAAAGTGTGATTCACAATTCGTGCACCAGTTACTAACTACTAATGATCATGTAATAAGACACAAACACAGATAAGCACTTAACATAGAGAAAACGAAAAACAGAGAATGTAAGAACAAGGAATGAGTCCACCTTAGTGATGGTGGCGTTTCCTTCTTGAGGAACCAATGATGTCCTTGAGCTCTTCTATGTCTCTTCCTTGTCTTTGTTGCTCCTCCCTCATTGCTTTTTGATCTTCTCTAATTTCATGAAGGATGATGGAGTGCTCTTGATGTTCCACCCTTAGTTGTCCCATGTTGGAACTTAGTTCTCCTAGGGAGGTGTTGATTTGCTCCCAATAGTTTTGTGGAGGAAAATGAATTTGAGGCATCTCCGGGATCTCATGGTGATGAGCTTCATGCGTCTCTTGAGATCCATGAATGGGCTCTCTTGCTTGCTCCATCCTTTTCTTAGTGATGGGCTTCTCTTCCTCAATGAGAATGTCTCCTTCTATGAAAGCTCCAGCTGAGTAACATAGATGGCAAATAAGATGAGGAAAAGCTAGCCTTGCCTAAGGAGAGGGCTTTTCGGCTATTTTGTAGAGTTCAAGGGAGATGACTTCATGAACTTCTACTTCCTCTCCAATCATGATGCTAGGGATCATGATGGCCCGATCCATAGTAACTTCAGATCAGTTGCTAGTGGGGATGATGGAGCGTTGGATGAACTCCAACCATCCTCTAGCCACAGGCTTGAGGTGCAGTCTTCTTAATTAAACCGGCTTGCCTTTGGAGTCAATCTTCCATTGAGCTCCTTCCACACATATGTCCATGAGGACT